>NC_135234.1:687609301-687934051 GCF_051348905.1 Ranitomeya variabilis
TCAGCAGAGGCGAGAGGTAGAAAGTGAATAAGAGCTCAGTTTAGTGGTTGTTTTCGCTGCTTGGATCCGTCCCTTCAGGCCTTTTTGCCGGACACAAAAAACGTTCACTGCAACATTTTTTCCGTGCGGCGAAAAAGCCTGAATGGACGTTTGCGGCAATAAACGCATGGAACGGATGTGTGAATGAACGGTTCCGACTACTGAATCCGTAAATCAATATCTCTCTCTCTCATCAGGAAGTCAAAAATCCATGCGCAGTAAAGAGAGCCGGATCCAGCGCATCAGTTTTTCCACAATTTACGCCGGATCCGTTTTTTTGTAAATTTGCCGGATTTAACCTGAAACCAAAAGCCTGATGTGTGAAAGTAGCCTTTGTGTTTATGGGCCTATGGGGAAATAATAACTGAAATGGGACAACCCCTTTAAGCAGAAGAATCAGAGCCCTGGAAGGGAACTTAGGACACTTACCAGGTCTTTTATATCATGAATGTTAATTTTATTAACATTCTTCAATAGATCAGCAATGACACAGATGAGTATGAACAGGTCTTACGTTACACAGCACTGTAGATGGGTCAGCAGACATAAAACAGGACAATCGGCTCTTTAATGATCATGGGAAGATCTTAGTGGCAATTACAAGTAGGTGCAGTGGGAGGAACGTAGGTGTTGCAGCAATAATAAACCAAAAAGGCTTCCTAATATCATTCATCTGGATATGATGTGTCTGATATAATAAAGCAGAACGGACGCCCATTAAACTAAGTCTGAGACAGATCTCCCTCCTCGTTCCCTCTCTGAGCACAATCCATTCATAACTTCCTAATCTTCATCAGGGACATTACTATTCTTTCCACCTTTTGAAGTAAAATGTGGAAACACTGAGTCTTTGTCTGGAAATCCTCATCTCCGTCATTAAACGGGGCAGGAAATACAATGTCACATTATTGTAGACTGGTCCCAGCAATAAATTTAAAAGGATAAATAATGAAGCGCTTTATACTCCTAAATAAAGTGGACCTGTCACCCAGACAAACCGCATTAATGGTGCAAATGTGTGCCAACAGGACACCTTCAGTAGGAGCCTGTAGCGCCCATCTTGGCACGCTATCCCGCCTTACAATGCTGGCGTGGCAGCTAGCCGGTCAGGTGCTCATCGATCCAGGTCCGACGTTCCTGCACAAGCCGGTCAGGTGCTCATGGATTCAGGTCCGACATTCCTGCACAAGCCGGTCAGGTGCTCATGGATCCAGGTCCGACATTCCTGCACAAGCCGATCAGGTGCTCATGGATCCAGGTCCGACGTTCCTGCACCAGCCGGTCACGTGCTCATGAATCCAGGTCCGACGTTCCTGCACAAGCCGGTCAGGTGCTCATGGATCCAGGTCCGACATTCCTGCACAAGCCGGTGAGGTGCTCATGGATCCAGGTCCGACATTCCTGCATAAGCCGGTCAGGTGCTCATGGATTCAGGTCCGACATTCCTGCACAAGCCGGTCAGGTGCTCATGGATCCAGGTCCGACATTCCTGCACAAGCCGGTCAGGTGCTCATGGATCCAGGTCCGACATTCCTGCACAAGCCGATCAGGTGCTCATGGATCCAGGTCCGACGTTCCTGCACAAGCCGGTCAGGTGCTCATGGATTCAGGTCCGACATTCCTGCACAAGCCGGTCAGGTGCTCATGGATCCAGGTCCGACATTCCTGCACAAGCCGATCAGGTGCTCATGGATCCAGGTCCGACGTTCCTGCACCAGCCGGTCACGTGCTCATGGATCCAGGTCCGACGTTCCTGCACAAGCCGGTCAGGTGCTCATGGATCCAGGTCCGACATTCCTGCACAAGCCGGTCAGGTGCTTATGGATCCAGGTCCGACATTCCTGCATAAGCCAGTCAGGTGCTCATGGATCCAGGTCCGACGTTCCTGCACAAGCCGGTCAGGTGCTCATGGATCCAGGTCCGACATTCCTGCACAAGCCGGTCAGGTGCTTATGGATCCAGGTCCGACGTTCCTGCATAAGCCAGTCAGGTGCTCATGGATCCAGGTCCGACGTTCCTGCACAAGCCGGTCAGGTGCTCATGGATCCAGGTCCGACATTCCTGCACAAGCCGGTCAGGTGCTTATGGATCCAGGTCCGACATTCCTGCATAAGCCGGTCAGGTGCTCATGGATCCAGGTCCGACGTTCCTGCACAAGCCGGTTGCCAGGTCCATAGTTAGAGAGGTACTTGATAGCAGGGATAGTGCTTTATATAAATACAAGGGCTTTTACAAAATGCCCAGGAAGATATGAGAATAGAGTTATGAAACTTGTCAAACGTCATATAGTTCATGCAAAAAGAGTCGCAGAAAATTTAAAGACATGGCAGTGCCACTCTCAATTATTTTATCACCGAAACAAAGACACTATTTGAAGATGGAGACAATAGCTAATAAAACTTAACATTTAATTCATTTGAATAGAACACTCTATATCATGATATAGAGTGTTTTATTCAAATGAATTAAATGTTAAGTTTTATTAGCTATTGTCTCCATCTTCAAATAGTGTCTTTGTTTCGGTGATAAAATAATTGAAGTAGGACGCTTTCTATAAGATTTATTCTGTGAAAAACAGCGCCACTCTCACCCAGCCTTTATATGGCTTCCGGATTTCATGGGAGGCTACAGCATATGGGTTACTAGATGATGGCGGGTAGTTATGTGGCCTCAGCACCTCGGGGCTTTGTGGATTACGCTGCATTCACTCATCCATGATTTACAAGCTGCGGGTTTCACAACCTGAATACAGCAGCCCCAAGTGCATATATGAGGCTGTCAAAACCCAATACCAGTCGATCCACAGTGGTCTGTACCCGGCCCATGATACAAATATGTGAATTCAGCTCAAGACCTACCTCCCCAGACGGGACTATTCCAGGCAGATGCACAACTACATACTGTGGAGATGTGCCCATTGTCTGGGAAGACAGCGCACATGTGCGTCTCACATCTACAGGTCCCAATTTACAGGCTGATGCCGGCCGCCTCCACGTTCTCCCGGAGTATCGTTGATACAGAAGACACCGATATTAGTTGTGTCCTTTCTCCCCCACCTTAGCACCACTGCAGAAGGTGCTGACAGCGCCTCATCTGTCGACTCCCTACTAGGAGCGATGACACTGGTGTTGCTTGCCATCCTGCTTGTAAGGTAGGCCTCGTTCTGTTATGGATGTAAAAAGCCATTTTGGAGGTAGCGGAAAACCTGCGCTGCTGATATTGTAACCAATAAAGGAGTCCAATTCAAGTGAGGAGATCAATGTGGTTTATTCTCGACACGTTTCAAAGTATTCGCACCTCTTCAGGAGCAGCGCAGAGATTAATTTATTATGATAAGTTATATAATGTATCGAGAATAAACCAGAATGGCACCCTCTCTTGAATTGGGCTCCTTTACTGGTTATAATACTAGCAGCACAGATCACCCGCTACCTCCAAACTGCCTAAATACTAGGTTGGATCTGCAGCACCAGGGAATTCGACACAAAACTTTTTCAGCATGGTGTCTAACACAACCGCATAAGGTGAGCGGTACTGTCTTTTGCTCAAGGCTATAATCTGGATAACACCATATTGCTTTTATTTTTCCCACCAGGGCTGTGGAGTCGATAACCCAAACCTCTGACTCCGACTCCACAGCCCTGTTTCCCACAGCCATTTTTCTAACAGATGACAAAAAAAAGCATAGTGTCTACGCGGTCCTGCCTAGACTTATCAGGGAACATAGCCGCTATTTGACCCGGACTGGGCACTATTTCTGCAGGATGGGTCAGGATGGTAAGTGCAGGCAGGAGCTCTGTAGCGACACATCTAACCAGGTAGAACTCGGGACACGGTTACTTCTAGGATATATAATGAGCATCCCTGGCATGTACGATAAACAACATGATGTGAACATGGCCTAATTAATGGATATTGTGAGACAGGGTGGTGTCACCATTATCCAAACCCCAAACACAGCAGCTCAACGCCATCAAAAGCATTCAAAGCTTATGGCGGCTCTCCTCATGTGTCAGCTCTAAATGCCTCTATTCTCCATGAGAAAGAAAGCATATATTCTTAGAGCCAAGCGCTGTGTGGTCCTGTGTTATTCCGCCTGGAAATGTATTAATCAATTCGCAACTTTTAATTAAATTTAGGGCTCGTTCATTTGCATATATATTGGACGAGTGCATCATAATATACTATGACCAATGTTAGTAAATAAGGCAGTGCATATCTGTGAGTTTTTCCTCAGCTGTGATCGGACTGAGGAAAATTTTTATTTATTTTTTTTAAATCACAGCATGCTATGGGTGGATGCAAGAACAGGATCGTACTGGCCATACAAGTCAATGGGTGTGAGAAAAATAATATATACGGTATATATATTGCACGAACATGGACCATTCATGTGCTGTCCGATTTTTATGCACGCATCTCAAAAGGAAAGCCAACATTTCATCAGTCAAGTACAGTAAATTCACAGCCAGAAATGTCAGAACAGAATAGATAGATGCCCGGTAGACATAATTTCACCAGCCCCCTTCATATAATAAACTAACACTCTTTAGTGCCTTTCATGTGGCAAAGAATGTTTAGCTTTATTAAACCTATTAAATAAATAACTGCAAAATTGTAAATAAGGTCCCTCCTATTTTTAATAACTAGCTAAGGGAAAGCAGACAGCTGCAGGCTTCTATTATCAGGCTGGGAAGGGTCAGATAACCATGGACCTTCCCAGCCTATTAATAGCAGTTCGGCAAAATGTCTTTCTTCTATTTGCACGGTATTGCTGAATATGCATCTCTAGCAGCAGGACCGGGTATAACGTGGTGTGCTGCAATGAGTTTCTATCAAATAAAAGGAAAAAGTCCTCGATCATGGACTCAGCACCCTGCTTCATTAGAAAAGTCATGTCTAACTACAGATTTACTATGGGTATGGTCACACAACCATTTTCTCTCAATCCAAGAAAAGTGATCCGTTTTTCTAATCAGAATTGGATTAAATTTTCTTGGAGGTGGAGAAAAAAAAAAAAAAAAAAAAAGTTTCTCCACCTTCTCCATTATGACAGTCTGTGAAAATCAGACTGCAATTGCATGACATCCGACATCTGCACAGACCACCACAGATAGCTAATCTGTAAGTTTTCTCCTGTTTATTTTATACTGTTTTGCATAGTTGTATGTCTTTTTATTACCATATTTTTATACCTTTTTCTTTACTGTAAGCACTGAACCTTTTTGTATTAAAGCATAAAACTTTAACCTTGTATGTTCTAAAAGAATCCATAGCCCAAGGTGTGTGAGCCTTATGAGTGGTAGACAGCATTAGGCCGGTTTCACACGTCAGTGGCTCCGGTACGTGTGGTGACAGTTTTCTCACGTACCGGAGACACTGACTCATGTAGACACATTAAAATCTATGTGTCTCTGCACATGTCAGCATGTTTTCACGGACCGTGTGTCCGTTTGAAAAACACGGAGACATGTTAGTGTTCGTGGGAGCGCACGGATCACAAGGACCCATTAAAGTCAATGGGTCCGTGTAAAACACGTACCGCACACGGATGCTGTCCGTGTGCAGTGCAGGAGACAGCACTACAGTAAGCGCTGTCCCCCCAGCTTGTGGTGCTGAATCCGCCATTGATTTCTTCTCTCTAGCAGCGTTCGCTGGAGAGAAGGAATGAAAAATCATTGTTTTTTTATTTTTTTTTGCGGTTGAAATAAAGTTCCCGGTAACCAACCCCCTCCCACCCCCTGTGCGCCCGCCCGCTAGAAAAAAAATACTCACCCAGCTCCCTCGATGCTTCCTCTTAGCGCGTCAGCTTGTCCTGTATGAGCGGTCACGTGGTGCCACTCATTACAGTGATGAATATGCGGCTCCACCTGTTATGATCCGGTGACTATGGAGCCGCATGAACTTTCTCTGGAGTAGGTGGAAACTGTACTGACCGCAAAACCTGAACTAACACCGCAACTAGAAGTAGCCGTGGGGTGTGCCTAACAAACCCTAGACACCTCGACACAGCCGGAGGACTAAATACCTCCTATATGGAAATAGGAATACTACCTTGCCTCAGAGCAGAACCCCAAAGGATAGGCAGCCCCACACGAATATTGACTGAGTAGGAGAGGAAAGACACACGCAGGCAGAAAACAGGATTCAGCAAAAGAGGCCACTCTATCTAAATAGGGAAAGATAGGACAGAATACTGAGCGGTCAGTATTAAAACCCTTCCAAAAATATCCACAGCAGATAATACAAAAAGTTCCACAATCTAACTAAAGACATGGAATGTATATCTGCCACTCCAGAGAATCCAACAAGACTGAGAAAATACTGACACAATCTAAGCTGGACAAAAAAAAAACACTGAATAGCACAGAATTATTAAGCACACAGCATGTGTGCCACAGAAACAAAACCAGACACTTATCTTTGCTGATTTGGCAGAAGGCAGAAGGAACCAAACCAGGACTAATACCTCCCAACAACCATGGACAACTGGCAAGGACTAATGAATCCTGCACGCCTAAATACCCCAGTCAGAACTGCAATCAGCAGATACACCTGACCAGGACTGCAACTCAGGGACAACTGCATTACCACCTACAACCACCGGAGGGAGCCCAAAAGCAGAATTCACAACAGTATCCCCCCCTTGAGGAGGGGTCACCGAACCCTCACCAGAGCCCCCAGGCCGATCAGGACGAGCCAGATGAAAAGCATGAACCAAATCAGCAGCATGGACATCAGAGGCAAAAACCCAAGAATTATCCTCCTGGCCATAACCCTTCCATTTGACAAGATACTGAAGCCTCCGCCTCGAAAAACGAGAATCCAAAATCTTCTCAACCACATACTCCAACTCCCCATCAACCAACACAGGGGCCGGAGGATCAACAGAGGGAACAACGGGTACCACATATTTCCGCAATAAAGATCTATGGAAGACATTATGGATAGCAAAAGAGGCAGGAAGCGCCAATCGAAAAGACACCGGATTAATAATCCCAGAAATCCTATAAGGACCAATAAACCGAGGCTTAAACTTAGGAGAAGAAAACCTTCATAGGAACATGACGGGACGACAACCAGACCAGATCCCCAACCTGAAGCCGGGAACCAACACACCGACGACGGTTAGCAAAACGTTGAGCCTCCTCCTGAGACAACAGCAAATTGTCCACCACATGAGCCCAAATCTGCTGTAACCTGTCAACCACCGAATCCACACCAGGACAGTCAGAAGGCTCAACCTGCCCAGAAGAAAAACGAGAACGAAAACCAAAATTACAAAAGAAGGGCGAAACCAAGGTAGCCGAACTAGCCCGATTATTAAGGGCAAACTCGGCCAATGGCAAGAAAGCCACCCAATCATCAGCAGACACAAAGCATCTCAAATAAGTCTCCAAGGTCTGATTAGTTCGCTCGGTTTGGCCATTTGTCTGAGGATGACATGCAGAGAAAAAAGATAAATCAATGCCCAGCCTAACACAAAAGGCCCGCCAAAACCTAGAAACAAACTGGGAACCTCTGTCAGACACAATATTCTCCGGAATACCATGCAAACGAACCACATGCTGAAAAAACAACGGAACCAACTCTGAAGAGGAAGGCAATTTAGGCAAAAGCACCAAATGAACCATCTTAGAAAACCGGTCACAAACAACCCAGATAACCGACATCCTCTGGGAAACCGGAAGATCAGAAATAAAATCCATAGAAATATGCGTCCAGGGCCTCTCAGGGACCGGCAATGGCAAAAGCAACCCACTAGCACGGGAACAACAAGGCTTGGCCTGCGCACAAGTCCCACAGGACTGCACAAAAGAACGCACATCACGTGATAAAGAAGGCCACCAGAAGGACCTACCAACCAAGTCTCTGGTACCAAAAATCCCAGGATGACCAGCCAACACAGAACAGTGAACCTCAGAAATCACTCTACTTGTCCATCTGTCAGGAACAAACAGTTTCCCCACTGGACAACGATCAGGTCTGTCAGCCTGAAATTCCTGAAGAACCCGTCGTAAATCAGGGGAAATAGCAGAAAGAACCACCCCTTCTTTCAGAATGCCGACCGGTTCAAGGACCTCAGGAGAATCAGGCAAAAAACTCCTAGAAAGGGCATCAGCCTTAATATTCTTAGAACCCGGGAGATACGAGACCACAAAATCAAAACGGGAAAAAAACAAGGACCATCGAGCCTGTCTAGGATTCAGCCGCTTGGCAGACTCGAGGTAAATCAAATTCTTATGATCGGTCAAGACCACAATACGGTGCTTAGCTCCCTCCAGCCAATGTCGCCACTCCTCAAATGCCCACTTCATAGCCAACAACTCCAGATTGCCGACATCATAATTGCGTTCAGCAGGCGAAAATTTACGGGAAAAGAAGGCACACGGTTTCATCAAGGAACCAACATGATCCCTCTGGGACAAAACGGCCCCTGCGCCAATCTCAGAAGCGTCAATCTCAACCTGAAACGGAAGGGAAACATCCGGTTGGCGCAACACCGGAGCAGAAGTAAATCGACGTTTAAGCTCCTGAAAGGCAGAAACAGCCGCAGAGGACCAATTCGCTACATCAGCGCCTTTTTTCGTCAAATCGGTCAAGGGTTTAACCACGCTGGAAAAGTTAGCAATGAAACGGCGATAAAAATTTGCAAAACCCAAAAATTTCTGAAGGCTCTTTACGGACGTGGGTTGAATCCAATCATGAATGGCCTGAACCTTAACCGGATCCATCTCTATAGATGAGGGAGAAAAAATGAAGCCCAAAAAATATCGGATTACGTACCGGTAATGCTCTTTTATAGAGCCCACGACAGCACCCACTGAGAGAGGGGATCCGCCCCTAGGAACAGGAAACCTACAGAGAGATAAAAGGGGCGGCCCCCCCTCGCTCCTCAGTTGTTTTACAGAGAAAAAGGAGGAACCGCCGCCAGGTTTTTTAGTCTTATCAGGTTTAGGCATATATACATATTTACAACCTCATACCATATTATTCTATTATATACATCTCCCTATCAAGACACCACGTGCAACTAAATAAAGAAAAGGGAGGGAATCGAATGGGTGCTGTCGTGGGCTCTATAAAAGAGCATTACCGGTACGTAATCCGATATTTTCTATTCGCCACGACAGCACCCACTGAGAGATTTTCAGAGACTATATACTGGGTGGGTTAACTGAATCAAGAACCGAAACCCCAAAGGTTAGGTCAGAAGCAGCAGATAGATCTAATCTATAGTGTCTATAGAAGGTGTTTGGTGAAGACCAAGTTGCAGCCTTACATATAAGATCTATCGGCACGTTCGCCCTTTCTGCCCAGGAGGTCGACACGGCTCTTGTGGAGTGTGCTCCCACATGCATTGGAGGATCTCTTCCTCCTGCTTTATACGCCAGGATTATGGCATCTCTTATCCAGCGTGATAGCGTGTTCTTTGTAACTCTGGAACCCTTGGTTTTTCCCTGGAAAGAGACAAAGAGAGCCCTACTCTTCCTCCAGTCCCTAGTCCTCTCTAAGTAGGCTAGAATAGTTCTCTTAACATCTAGGGTATGAAGCCTGGCTTCTTCTGGAGTCGAGTGGTCTTCATAGAAGGTAGGTAACAGGATCTCCTGGGATCTGTGAAAACTAGTGGCTACCTTAGGGAGATAACAAGGGTCCGTCTTTAAAATTATTCTATCAGATGTCACGGATAGATAAGGAGGGTCAATAGACAAGGCATGGAGATCACTCACCCTTCTAGCGGATACTAACGCTACTAACAGTATTGTTTTTAGCGAGATGTTCTTTAATGAGGCCTCATGTAGCGGCTCAAACGGGCTTTGTGTCAAGGCATCTAGGACCAGAGATAGATCCCACTGAGGCACCTGTGGTATATGAATAGGTTTTGATCGTTCACATGCTGATATAAAACGAGAAACCCATCTATCTCCCGCCACATCATAACTAAAGAGGGCTCCTAGAGCTGAAACCTGGACTCTTAGAGTATTTACAGACAGTCCTAATTCAAGTCCTTTTTGCAAGAACTCCAATATTGCAAATATAGGAACTTCAGCGGAAAGTTGTGCAGTATGAAATTTAAGGAATTTTTTCCAAACTCTGACATAGATTTGGGTAGTGGAAGGCTTTCTACTCTTCATAAGAGTATCTATAAGCCCACTGGAAAAACCCCTTAGAGTTAGTAAGTGCCTTTCAAATTCCATACCGTCAGATTCATGCCTTTTACCCGAGGATGGAGAAACGGTCCCTGAGACAACAGGTCCTTGGTCTGAGGCAGGATCCAAGGGTCTGTAGTCGACATTGCCCTGAGCCAGGAGAACCATGGCCTTTTGGGCCAGAATGGGGCCACCAACAGAACTCTTGCCCCCTCCTCCCTTACTCTTCTCAGACACCGCTGTACAGTGTCTACAGAGATCTTCTCTGTGGGCTTCCTTCTAGGAACAGGAAACCAACTGAGGAGCGAGGGGGGGCCGCCCCTTTTATCTCTCTGTAGGTTTCCTGTTCCTAGGGGCGGATCCCCTCTCTCAGTGGGTGCTGTCGTGGCGAATAGAAAAGAAACCTTCTGCACCCCAAAGAGACACTTAGACCCCTTCACAAACAAAGCATTGTCACGAAGGATCTGAAATACCATCCTGACCTGTTCCACATGAGACTCCCAATCATCAGAAAAAATCAAAATATCGTCCAAATATACTATCAAGAATTTATCAATATAAGTCCGGAAGATATCATGCATGAAAGATTGAAAAACAGATCGAGCATTAGTGAGCCCGAACGGCATCACAAGGTATTCAAAATGGCCCTCAGGCGTATTGAAAGCAGTTTTCCATTCATCACCCTGCTTAATACGAACAAGATTATACGCCCCCCGAAGGTCAATCTTCGTAAACCAACTAGCCCCCTTAATCCTAGCAAACAAATCGGAAAGCAAAGGTAAAGGGTATTGAAACTTGACCGTGATCTTATTCAAGAGGCGATAATCAATACAGGGTCTCAAGGAGCCATCCTTCTTAGCAACAAAAAAAAATCCCGCTCCCATCGGTGAAGAAGATGGCCGAATATGCCCTTTCTCCAAAGACTCCTTAACATAACTCCGCATAGCGGTATGTTCAGGCACAGACAGATTGAAGAGTCGGCCCTTAGGAAACTTACAGCCTGGAATCAAATCAATAGCACAATCACAGTCCCTGTGCGGTGGAAGAGAACTGGACTTG
This sequence comes from Ranitomeya variabilis, assembly GCF_051348905.1. Taxonomy (NCBI): domain Eukaryota; kingdom Metazoa; phylum Chordata; class Amphibia; order Anura; family Dendrobatidae; genus Ranitomeya; species Ranitomeya variabilis. Next base: position 687,620,551 of record NC_135234.1, read on the forward strand.
GGCTCATCGAATACATCCTGAAAATCAGACAAAAACTCTGGAATTTCAGAAGAAGAAGAAGAAGAGGAGATGGACATTAAAGGAACATCATTATGAACCCCCTGACAACCCCAACTAGTCACAGACATAGACTTCCAATCCAACACAGGATTATGTACCTGCAACCATGGAAAACCCAACACGATAGCATCATGTAAATTATACAATACCAGAAATCGACAATCTTCCTGATGGGCTGGCGACATGCGCATGGTCACCTGTGTCCAAAACTGGGGCTTATTTTTAGCCAAAGGTGTAGCATCAATGCCCCTTAAAGGAATAAGGTTCTGCAAGGGGAAACCACAACGCCTGGCAAACTCAAGGTCCATTAAGTTCAAAGCGGCGCCTGAATCCACAAAGGCCAAGACAGAAAATGATGACAATGAGCAGATCAAGGACACCGATAACAGAAATTTAGGTTGTACAGTACTGATGGTAAATGAACTAGCGATCCTCTTTGTCCGTTTAGGGCAGACTGAAATGACATGAGAAGCGTCGCCACAATAATAACACAACCTATTCTGACGTCTGAGTCCTTGTCGTTCTGTCCTAGACAGAATCCTATCACACTGCATTGGCTCAGGACTCTGCTCTGAGGACAACGCCACAGCACGCACAGTTCTGCGCTCCCGCAAGCGCCGATCAATCTGAATGGCCAAAGACATAGAATCACTCAGACCGACAGGCGTGGGAAACCCCACCATAACATCTTTAACGGATTCAGAAAGACCCTTTCTGAATATTGCAGCCAAAGCATCATCATTCCATTTAGTCAACACAGACCATTTTCTAAATTTCTGACAAAACAATTCTGCCGCCTCTTGACCCTGAGATAGGGCCAACAAGGTCTTCTCCGCTTGATCCACAGAATTAGGTTCATCATATAATAGTCCTAAAGCCTGAAAAAAGGAATCTACATTAAGCAAAGCCGGATTCCCAGATTCCAGGGAAAATGCCCAATCCTGTGGATCACCACGCAAGCAGGGAAATGACGATTTTAACCTGCTGAATAGAATCCCCAGAGGATCGAGGTCTCAAAGCAAAAAACAGTTTAGAGTTGTTTTTAAAACTCAAAAATTTGGACCTGTCACCAAAAAAACAAATCAGGAGTAGGAATCTTCGGCTCTAAAACAGGAGTCTGAACAATATAATCAGAAATTCCCTGTACCCTAGCAGCAGGCTGGTCTACACGAGAAGCTAATTCCTGAACATCCATGCTAACACAAGACTCCTTAGCCACCCAGGGAAAAAGAGGGAAGAAAAGGCAAAGCAAACTGCAGAAAAAAAAAATGACTCAACACCTTTCTTCCCTTCTTCCCTTCTTCTGAGATGCATTTAACTCATAGTGGGCCAGTTGTACTGTTATGATCCGGTGACTATGGAGCCGCATGAACTCTCTCTGGAGTAGGTGGAAACTGTACTGACCGCAAAACCTGAACTAACACCGCAACTAGAAGTAGCCGTGGGGTGTGCCTAACAAACCCTAGACACCTTGACACAGCCGGAGGACTAAATACCCCTATAGATGGAAATAGGAATACTACCTTGCCTCAGAGCAGAACCCCAAAGGATAGGCAGCCCCACACGAATATTGACTGTGAGTAGGAGAAGAATAGACACACGCAGGCAGAAAACAGGATTCAGCAAAAGAGGCCACTCTAGCTAAATAGGGAAAGATAGGACAGAATACTAAGCGGTCAGTATTAAAACCCTTCCAAAAATATCCACAGCAGATAATACAAAAAGTTCCACAATCTAACTAAAGACATGGAATGTATATCTGCCACTCCAGAGAATCCAACAAGACTGAGAAAATACTGACACAATCTAAGCTGGACAAAAAAAAACACTGAATAGCACAGAATTATTAAGCACACAGCATGTGTGCCACAGAAACAAAACCAGACACTTATCTTTGCTGATTTGGCAGAAGGCAGAAGGAACCAAACCAGGACCAATACCTCCCAACAACCATGGACAACTAGCAAGGACTAATGAATCCTGCACGCCTAAATACCCCAGTCAGAACTGCAATCAGCAGATACACCTGACCAGGACTGCAACTCAGGGACAACTGCATTACCACCTACAACCACCGGAGGGAGCCCAAAAGCAGAATTCACAACATCCACCTCCCATAGGGGTGGTGCAGCATATTCATCACTGTAATGAGCGGTACCACGTGACCGCTCATACAGGACAAGCTGCGACGCTGAGAGGAAGCATCGAGGGAGCTGGGTGAGTATTTTATTTCCAGCGGGCGGGCGCACAGGGGGTGGGAGGGGGTTGGTTACCGGGAACTTTATTTCAACCGCAAAAAAAAATAAAAAAACAATGATTTTTCATTCCTTCTCTCCAGCGAACACTGCTGGAGAGAAGAAATGAATCGCGGCTTCAGCACCCAAAGCAGGGGACAGCGCTTACTGTAGCACTGTCTCCTGCACGGTCCGTGTGGTACCCAGTCGGCACACGGCTGCCGCACGAGTGCCACGTGAGCACACGGACAACTCCGGTACCGATATTTCTGGTACCGGAATTATCTGGACGTGTGAGACTGGCCTTAGTAGTATGAAGGGATTCGGTGAGTGGTGGCAGCGTGTATGAGCGGGTGTGTGGCCTGGGTCGGTGTGTAATTTATGCTCCCATTACAGCATAGGACAGAGGTTTTATACTGAAGAAAGACTCTCCGGTCGTGAACAAGCATTGAATGGCTTCATGCACACAATCCTATTTATTATTGATCCTGAATACAGTTGTCAGGTACTACAATCAGTCCATAGACCTTACTGCATAAAAACACAGCGGTCTTATCCATGTATAGTCAAACGTATAAAATGATGACTCTCTGTTCTTGAATGCTGTTAATCAGCTGGAGAGTTTGGTATACTCTGCGGATGGGCTAATCCATACACAGCTATAGGTCTACAGTACAAAGCTCAGCTCTGCACATCACACATGGGCCGGACTGATCAATAGCTAATGCGTGTGAATGGATAAATGTGACAATACTGATTAATTAGTACAGCAGTTAAGTCAGGGACAACTATTGTGTGAGCGGCGGCAAAAGTTTCCTCAATCAAATGCAATTTCCCAAGTCAAAGCCTGATGTGAGTCACCGGGTGTGGAGAGAAAGCCAAAGCGAACGCCGCGAGTACAATAAAGCTGACATAACTCAGAGCGGTGTCATGAACCCAACACACTGGTGTGTCATAAGGACAGTGCAATGTGCAAGCACCACACCATGAGAAAGTACTGCTGCGTGTCATCAAAGGGCACACGCCGCCATACAGGTGGCACACTACCTACTACACATGGGCATCAAAACTGTCACAGAGTCTGCATACATCATTAAATAGAGCTTAACCTTGATGAGGCCGGTGTACTTCCTGTGAAAATCCACATTAAAATGGCTGTATAACGGTACTTTCACACTGAGGTCAGGCGCCCGTCTACTATGGCTGGGTGTCCGCCTACACGGCTTGAAAATGATGCATATAAGAGTGAATGTTCGCTCTCTCGGCACCATTAGAGTCTGTGGCCCCGTCAGCACATTAATAGAAAATCCTGTTTTGTGGGGCTTCGGACGTAAGCCCCAACAGGACCAACCAAGTGTGAAAGCACCCTAAAGAAAATTAAAGTTTTTATTAAGCTTCAGCAGAGCTCATAAAATTCTCCTTTAGATATATTAAGGGAGGACTGTCACAAAGGACTACATAGCCGTACATTTTAAGAGTCAGTACACCAGTTTCTTGAGATCCAATAGACCTATTTAAAGAGTTATTCCCCAAATCTCCCATTATCCCCATACATACAGCTGCACTTGGCTTTCTCTAGGATCCTGAGCCCTGATCTGGGGGATTGTGGGGGTCCAGTGATCAATAAGTTGTCCCTTATACTTTGGATCAGAATAACCCTTTAATAGTGTATGCCTTTTAGTGACATATCCACTCTAATATAAAGAGAGGAAACTCCAAGTTATGTCCGAGTGACAGAAGCCCTTTTACAACGTTAGCCTATGAAGTTACCATGCACTCAGATTACATAAAATGTTAGGTATATTGAGCGTTGGACACGTATGTGATGAGAGTACGGCCGGCATATTGTGCAATCTGCACTCCACAGAACATGCAGTGTGTGTCAGCGCTGCATAACACAATGGCGTCACTTGGCCGGATGCCCAGATAACACTGTGTAAAGCACAGGAAAGACCAAAGCTTAGTAACCCTATCATTAGAAACATCACATGCCGCTCTATGTAAATACACATAGACAATACTGGGTTGTAAAACTGGAGCAGAAAATGATGTATTCACATGTCCCCTCTCCACACAGTATGGACGTCACTTATGGCCTTTAAAAGAGGTTTTCTGACGTATTCAATATTAGACCAGAGCTGGTGGTGGTGGATGGATAACATAAATCTGCCACATTGCACTACCGCCACACTACCAGCAGCAGCGATGTACCGGGGATGTCCTTACTGCACCACAATACACCATGATGTCCCCGACTAGTAGAGGACGTCATCATTGCAGGAAGGACCCGCGAGGGCAATTTCACCCAACTTTGTTTCACTTTTTAATTACTCAGAAAACCCTTTTTCTGATTTTGGAAATTACCCTTTGAGTGAATTCTGAGTTATTGCAGGAAGGGTCTTGTCATAGATCCAGCCCAGTTTGGTGCAGTGTGTAATTCTTGGGTTTACCTGTGGTGGCACTGTTTGGAAATTACACACTTGCTCCTACGTCCATCCACAGTTAGCAGGTGATTGCCGAGGTCCTGGAGCGGGAACATCTCTATTTATCAGTAATTAGGTTGTTAAATTAACTAAAGTCATTTTTTCTTTCAGGCATGGATGTTTTTAAAACAATAAAGGCAGGCACGCTTACTTTCCTTAACCCATGCGGATTCAGGTCTGTGCCATTTGTAAGACAACATGACAGCCGAAGCCTGGGATTGGCTGCATTGGTCAGATGACTAAAAACATATCAGCAGAGAAATATCCAATGACGCAATCTTCTAGTCACCTGACCGCTGCAGCCAATCACATGCTATAGTGTTGCCGTCTTCCAAATACTGTAGAACAGACACCAATTCTGGAGCTGCCAGCTGAAAGGTGAAAAACACAATGGAGCAACCACAAGCTCACCGGGTTGAGAAATTCCTAAAATAAGGGTGTCATGCATGTAGACTTCAGGCTGGTTTCCTGAGTAAGTGAACCGTGAAAAAATGGGAAAATCCAGCAAATGCAAAAGGCCTAGAACATCACATTTATTAGTAGGTTAAAACATGAAAGGGGAAAAAAAACGATAACGGTCGACGCATTTCGAGCTACACTAGCTCTTAATCATGACCATCATGAAAAACATCCATGCCGTCTATATGACAGCTCTGGCTTCACGGGGCCAGAAAAGGAAGGAGACAGAAGGAATGCCAGTAGGTGGGAAGGTGTATGCGAATGACTGGCCGTGACGCACCGAGCGCCGGTACTTGGGTTGAACAGTCATTCTGAGCTGACAGACTCCCTTTAGGCTGCAGGTTAATAACGTTACAATGGTGCCTGGCTGCATTACTGAAAGTGCAACTACCGGGAGAAAATGAACTTTATTCCTCCCAGGAGCTGACGGCTTTCAGTCATGGAGGTATGTAAGGAATGACAGCTCGCTCTTCACAGATACATTGTAGAGCCAGCTGTCAATCAAAGTGCCGGGTGTGCTGGTAGCCACTGCTGCTGATCATGACTGATGACCATATTTATGGGCCGAGTGCTGTGTGACAAAACCTGACCTCACGAGGACAGCACTAGGACCAAGGTCATTCAATAAGGCTGATCAGGCAAGGCTTTTTCTAAGTCAAGGATCGAAAAAATGCAGCATGCCCTAATCTCTTCTATACTTTGTGTAAGGGCTCATTCTCACATGCGAGAAATTCGGATGAGTCTCGCACGTCAATACCTGGCACTCAGGAGCGGCTGCATGTATTGCTACACGGCCACACGCTCCGATCCGGGTGCCAGATACTGACGTGCGAGACTCATCCTAAAACACACCAATTCAAGTCTATGGGTGTGCAAAAATATACAAAAAAAAAAAAAAAAGATCCCAAACAGATCATCTGTATAGCATCCAATACACGTAGTTCTGCACATTGCAAACTGAACGTGGCCTTGTACTGTTGCTGTATAAAATCTGATGACATACTGATAGAAATGATGGGCACATGGAGCGTGCCCAGATCACATCCGGAGGAAAGCGTTCTTTTTTTCATGGATTAGAATGAGACGATTATTTCTATGCTGGCGCAATCTAAGGGTCTGATAGAACTAACAGTCCACCGATCAGCAAGCCTGGGCCCCCGGCAGATGTGCAGTGGTCAGGTCACACTGGTCAGGTCACACTGGTCGGCTCACACTGGTCGGCCTTGTAGTGGAAATGCAGCTTTAGCCTTTCATCATTATGTGCCCATATATCGCCAGCATACTCCGCAGCGCTGTACAGACCGTCCCTCACAGCAGCTCCTATGGGCGCAGCCACTAATCACTGAGGCCCCAATTCTGCCAGATACCCCCATGACCCCTGCCCTGTGACACACGCCCCAGAGGTGCGCCCCCTGCCGGAAACCCGGCACACTGCACCACATGAGGCACTCGGACGGCTGCTGTGGAACTAGTGCTCCCAGAATGCACAGAGGTGATAAACCGCCCATCCCCCTGGGACCTGTAGTTCCACGGAAGTGTTTCACAGCTGCGCGGTTCTGCATTCCACCCCACAGCCGCGTCTGAGAGGCCCGAGGCCAGCAGCAGTCCGGCCGCTACCTCCTCAGGGAGACCCGGGCGGCGCAGGGACGGCACAAGAAACACAGACCTCTCCGCGGCGCTGCACACTCCGAGATCCCACCTCTTGTGTCAGGAAGAGCCGGCGCTTCCGTAGTGGGCTGCCCCGAGAATGACACTGCGCCGCTACCATAGCAACAGCAATGAGTGACAGGAGGCAAGGGGCGGGGCCATGGCGTTTGTAAACACAGAACACCGAAAACTTTATTGACACACGTGAGCTTAGGCAGAGGAAGACTGGCCAGAGCACGTGACCTCCCTCCTGGTGTGGTGGTGTTATGTCATCTGCCCTCACTTAAGATGGCGGAGAGCGCTTCTGTGTGTGCTGTCTGTACAGTGAGTGTGTGAACGGTTATGGCGCCGGATTTCTGCGGTCTGCGCCACTGTAAGTTGAAGTTTCGTTCTTCTGGGCCTTATTCAGACGTGCGTGTTTCATGTATGTGTGCTGTTAGCGGTTCATACAACACATGCCCATTACCATCAATGGGGCTGCTCACACGTTGGTCTTTTGCGGGCCGAGTGTCTGTGCAAAGTGTAGGTCCATGGCTATCACTGAGCGCACAACGGACGGGACTAAGGAGAGGAGAAGCTGTGATTATTTATCCACAGCTGGAAATCCCTGCTGTCACTGCATCCAAAACACGCGGGGCGTGTGTGTAATATCTGAGGGGTCAGGTCTGTCATTGTAGAATGGTCGAGAGCAGGCGATGGGTTAAATTAACCGAAAGACCCTATAAACCCCCGTAAACAGATGTCTGTCCAGCCTCTTATGGCTGTCCATCCCTGTGGTCGTCTCTGCCGGCTTGTGGCAGGAATCGTGTCCTGTATCATTTGTGCGACCTCTGCAGCCAATCACTGGCCTCGGCACATTACCCATGTGACTGCTGCAGCCAATCACTAGTTTTAACTAACAACGTAGCACTCTGTAGCGCTGTAACATGCAAACATGAAATATAGGACATTGGAATTGCATTAATGTACTAGGTAATAGGGAAAAAAACAAAGCCTATGAGATCTCAGAAATCTCATGCACACATTGGGTTTTTGTGTGATCAGTACTTTGTGCTTTGCTGTGTTTTTTTGAACATAGAGCATTCCACTTCTTTCAGCGTTTTTGCTGCATTTTTTCAGCGTTTTTTTTTAAACGCAACAAATTTGCACCTAAACCTGCGTTTTTGACGTGACGCAGCTTCTTTCCTGCCAAGAAGATCAGGTTTTGCTGCAGAAAAAAAAAGCAGCAAAAACGCCCTGTGTGATCTTACCCTATGTGGGAAGGTAAGGATCCTGGTGTAATTAAAACCGCCATATGCTGAGGGGCGGACTTCTCAGTCAGAGAGCCAGTATACAAATAAAAGACTGACCATCTCTTCCAAACAGAAAACAGGTGCTTACTAAGAGCATCCACGTCTATATACAGTACAGACCAAAACACACCTTCTCATTTAACCCCTTAATCCCATATGACGTACTATCCCGTCAAGGTGACCTGGGACTTAATTCCCAGTGACGGGATAGTACGTCATATGCGATCGGCCGCGCTCACGGGGGGAGCGCGGCCGGGTGTCAGCTGACTATCGCAGCTGACATCCGGCACTATGTGCCAGGAACGGTCACGGACCGCCCCCGGCACATTAACCCCTGGCACACTGCGATCAAACATGATCGCAGTGTTCCGGTGGTACAGGGAAGCATCGCGCAGGGAGGGGGCTCCCTGCATGCTTCCGTGAGACCCTCGATACAAGGCGATGTGCTCACCTTGTACCGAGCGTCTCCTCCCTGCAGGCCCCGGATCCAAAATGGCCGCGGGGCTACTTCCGGGTCCTGCATGGAGGTGGCTTACCAAGTGCCTGCTCAGAGCAGGCGCTGGTAAGCCTGCAGCGCTGTAAGTCAGATCGCTGATCTGACACAGTGCTGTGCAAAGTGTCAGATCAGCGATCTGACCCTATAGTGTGATGTCCCCCCTGGGACAAATTAAAAAAATTTTTTTTAAATGTGTAAAAAAATAAAATTCCTAATTAAAGAAAAAAATATATATATATTGTTCCCATAAATACATTTCTTTATCTAAATAAAAATAACAAAACAATAAAAGTACACATATTTAGTATCACCGCATCCGTAACAACCCGACCTATAAAACTGTCCCACTAGTTAACCCCTTCAGTGAACACCGTAAAAAAAAAAAAAAAGGCAAAAACCAACGATTTGTTATCATACTTCCGAACAAAAAGTGGAATAACATGCAATCAAAAATACAGATATAAATAACCATGGTACCGCTGAAAACATAATCTTGTCCCGCAAAAAACGAGCCGCCGTACAGCATCATCAGCAAAAAAATAAATGTTATAGTCCTCAGAATAACGCGATGCAAAAATAATTATTTTTTCTATAAAATAGTTTTTATCGTATAAAAGCGTCAAATCATAAAAAAATTATGGAAATGAGGTATTGCTGTAAACGTACTGACCCGAAGAATAAAACTGCTTTATCCAGTTTACCAAACGTGGAACGGTATAAACGCCTCCCCCCCCCCAAAAGAAATTCATGAATAGCTGGTTTTTGGTCATTCTGCCTCACAAAAATCGGAATAAAAAGCGATCAAAAAATGTCACATGCCCAAAAATGGTACCAATAAAAACGTCAACTCGTCCCGCAAAAAACAAGACCTCACATGACTCTGTGGACCAAAATATGGAAAAATTATAGGTCTCAAAATGTGGTAACGCAAAAAATATTTTTTGCAATAAAAAGCGTCTTTTAGTGTGTGACAGCTGTCAATCATAAAAATCCGCTAAAAAACCCGCTATAAAAGTAAATCAAACCCCCCTTCATCACCCCTTTAGTTAGGGAAACATAAAAAAATTAAAAAAAAATGTATTTATTTCCATTTTCCCATTAGGGTTAGGGCTGGGGTTAGGGTTGGGGCTAGTTTTAGGGCTACAGCTAGGGTTAGGGCTACAGTTAGGGTTGGGGCTAAAGTTAGGGTTAGGGCTGGGGCTAAAGTTAGGGTTAGGGTTGGGGCTACAGTTAGGGTTGGGGCTAAAGTTAGGGTTAGGGTTGGGGCTAAAGTTAGGGTTAGGATTGGGGCTAAAGTTAGGGTTAGGGCTAAAGTTAGGGTTAGGGTTTGGATTACATTTACATTTGGGGTTAGGGTTATGGTTGGGATTAGGGTTAAGGGTGTGTTTGGGATAGGTTTTCAGTTAGAGTTGCGAGTTTCCACTGTTTAGGCACATCAGGGCTCTCCAAACGCGACATGGCGTCTGATCTCAATTCCTGCCAATTTTGCGTTGAAAAAGTAAAACAGTGCTCCATCCCTTCCAAGCTCTCCCATGCACCAAAACAGGGGTTTACCCCAACATATGGGGCATCAGCATACAAATTGGACAACAACTATTGGGGTCCAATTTCTCTTGTTACCCTTGGGAAAATAAAAATTTTGGGGGCTAAAAAAACATTTTTGTGGGAAAAAAAGTAATTTTTATTTTCACGGCTCTGCGTTATAAACTGTAGTGAAACACTTGTTGGTTCAAAGTTCTCACAACACATCTAGATAAGTTCCTTGGGGGGTCTAGTTTCCAATATGGGGTCACTTGTGGGGGGTTTCTACTGTTTAGGTACATTAGGGGCTCTGCAAACGCAATGTGACGCCTGCAGACCAATCCATCTAAGTCTGCATTCCAAATGGCCTCCTTCCCTTCCGAGCTCTGCCATGCGACCAAACAGTGGGTCCCCCCCCCCCCCCCCCACAAATGGGGTATCAGCGTATTCAGGACAAATTGAATAACAACTTTTGGGGTCGAATTTCTCCTGTTACCCTTGGGAAAATACAAAACTGGGGGCTAAAAAATTATTTTTGTGAAAAAAAAAAGAATTTTTATTTTCACAGCTCTTCGTTATAAACTGTAGTGAAACACTTGGGGGTTCAAAGCTGTCAAAACACATCTAGATAAGTTCCTTAGGGGGGTCTACTTTCCAAAATGGTGTCACTTGTGGGGGGGTTTCAATGTTTAGGCACATCAGGGGCTCTCCAAACGTGACATGGTGTCCCATCTCAATTCCAGTCAATTTTGCATTGAAAAGTCAAATGGCGCTCCTTCCCTTCCGAGCTCTGCCATGCGCCCAAACAGTGGTTTACCCCCACATATGGGGTATCGGCGTACTCAGGACAAATGGCACAACAACTTTTGGAGTCCAATTTCTTCTCTTACCCTTGGGAAAATAAAAAATTTGGGGTGAAAATATCATATTTGTGAAAAAATATGATTTTTTATTTTGACGGCTCTGCATTATAAACTTCTGTGAAGCACTTGGTGGGTTAAAGTGCTCACCACACATCGAGATAAGTTCCTTAGGGGGTCTACTTTCCAAAATGGTGTCACTTGTGGGAGGTTTCAATGTTTAGGCACATCAGGGGCTCTCCAAACGCAACATGGCATCCCATCTCAATTCCAGTCAATTTTGCATTGAAACGTCAAACGGCGCTCCTTCCCTTCCGAGCTCTGCCATGCACCCACACAGTGATTTACCCCCACATATGGGGTATAAGCGTACTCAGAACAAATTGTACAACAACTTTTGGGGTCTATTTTCTCCTGTTACCCTTGGTAAAATAAAACAAATTGGAGCTTAAGTAAATTTTTTGTGAAAAAAAGTTAAATGTTCATTTTTTTTTTTAAACATTCCAAAAATGCCTGTAAAACACCTGAAGGGTTAATAAACTTCTTGAATGTGGTTTTGAGCACCTTGAGGGGTGCAGTTTTTAGAATGGTGTCACACTTGGTTATTTTCTATCATATAGACCCCTCAAATGACTTCAAATGTGATGTTGTCCCTAAATAATATTGGTGTTGTAAAAATGAGAAATTGCTGGTCAACTTTTAACCCTTATAACTCCCTAACAAAAAAAAAATTTTGGTTCCAAAATTGTGCTGATGTAAAGTAGACATGTGGGAAATGTTACTTATTAATTATTTTGTGTGACATATCTCTGTGATTTAAGGGCATAAAAATTCAAATTTGGAAAATTGCAAAATTTTCAAAATTTTCCATTTTTTTCACAAATAAACAAGTTATATTGAAGAAATTTTACCACTATCATGAAGTACAATGTGTCACGAGAAAACAATGTCAGAATCGCCAAGATCCATTGAAGCGTTCCAGAGTTATAACCTCATAAAGGGACAGTGGTCAGAATTGTAGAAATTGGCCTGTCATTAACGTGCAAACCACCCTTGGGGCTTAAGGGGTTAAAGATCTTTCTGTGTTTTTATGACTATGAAAATTGTACATTCACACTGAAGGCATCAAAACTATGAATTAACACATGTGGAATTATATACTTAAAGGGAACCTGTCACCCCCAAAATCGAAGATGAGCTAAGCCCACCAGCATCAGGGGCTTATCTACAGCATTCTGGAATGCTGTAGATAAGCCCCAATGTATCCTGAAAGATGAGAAAAAGAGGTTATATTATACTCACCCAGGGGCAGTCCCACTGCGGTCCAGTCTGATGAGCGTCTCGGTCCTGTCCGGGGCCTCCCATCTTATGATGACGTCCTCTTCTTGTATTCACGCTGCGACTCCGGGAAAGGTCAGAGAGGCCCGGCACCTGCATACTGCAGTACTTTGCTCTGACCTCAGCAGGGCAGACAAAGTACGCCTGCGCCGGAGCCGCAGCGTGAAGACAAGAAGAGGACGTCATCCTATGAAGATAGGAGGCCCTGGACTGCGACTTGGATCGGACCGCCCACCCAGGTGAGTATAATCTAACCTCTTTTTCTCATCTTTCAGGATACATCTGGGGCTTGTATACAGCATTCCATAATGCTGTAGATAATCCCCTGATGCTGGTAGGCTTAGCTCATCTTCAATTTTGGGGGTGACAGGTTCCCTTTAACAAAAAAGTGTGTAAAAACTGAAATTATGTCTTATATTCTAGGTTCTTCAAAGTAGCCACCTTTTGCTTTGATGACTGCTTTGCACACTCTTGGCATTCTCTTGATGAGCTTCAAGAGGTAGTCACCGGGAATGGTCTTTCAACAATCTTGAAGGAGTTCCCAGAGATGCTTAGCACTTGTTGGCCCTTTTGCCTTCACTCTGTGGTCCAGCTCACCCCAAACCATCTCGATTGGGTTCAGGTCTGGTGACTGTGGAGGCCAGGTCATCTGGCGTAGCACCCCATCACTCTCCTTCTTGGTCAAATAGCTCTTACACAGCCTGGAGGTGTGTTTGGGGTCATTATCCTGTTGAAATATAAATGATGGTCCAACTAAGCGCAAACCGGATGGAATAGCATGCCGCTGCAAGATGCTGTGGTAGCCATGCTGATTCCGTATGCCTTCAATTTTGAATAAATCCCCAACAGTGTCTCCAGCAAAGCTCCCCCACACCATCACACCTCCTCCATGCTTCACGGTGGGAACCAGGCATGTAGAGTCCCTCCGTTCACCTTTTCTGCGTCACACAAAGACACGGTGGTGGGAACCAAAGATCTCAAATTTGAACTCATCAGACCAAAGCACAGATTTCCACTGGTCTAATGTCCATTCCTTGTGTTCTTTAGCCCAAACAAGTCTCTTCTGCTTGTTGCCTGTCCTTAGCAGTGGTTTCCTAGCAGCTATTTCACCATCAAGGCCTGCTGCACAAATTTATTTAATCGTATGAACATATATTTAAACATCATATAAGAAAAAATAAACGATAAACAGTGATTGAGAAGAACAAAGGAACAGAAATCAGAGTCGGATATCAAAGTTTTCTATGTATGCAATAATATTGTCATTTCCAGTATAGAAATCATTCTTGTCACCAGTATAAGATCTGAGGGGACATTCCTCAACAATGTGCTGAATTGTTTGACGGTCAGCTCCACAGTCACAGGCAGGAGAGTCAGATTTTCGCCGCTTATGCATAAGATCTGCACAGACACCAAAGTTTGTTCTGATACAATTCAAAGTGACCCAGGTTTTCCTTGGCAGATTGAAGCCTGGTGGTGGATTTTACCTGCTGCACAAACTCTGCTCTTAAGGGCTTGTCTCCACTTGCAAGAAACACGTCCGTATCTCGCATGTGGAAACCAAGCTCTGGCGCCGGCACTTTGGAGCGGAGCGTGCAGCTCCATGTGTTCCTATGCGGCCGCACGCTCCGCTCTGGAGTGCCGGCGCCACAGCTTGGTTTCCACATGCGAGATACGGACGTGTTTCTCGCAAATGGAATCAAGCCCTAACAGTTGTTGTAGAGATGTGTCTGCTGCTAGAACTCTGTGTGGCATTGACCTGGTCTCTAATCTGAGCTGCTGTTAACCTGTGATTTCTGAGGCTGGTGACTTGGATAAACTTATCCTCAGAGGCAGAGGTGACTCTTGGTCTTCATTTCCTGGGGCGGTCCTCATGTGAGCCAGTTTCTTTGTAGCGCTTGATGGTTTTTGCCACTGCATTTGGGGACACTTTCAAAGTTTTTCCAATTTTTCGGACTGACTGACCTTCATTTCTTCAAGTAATGATGGCCACTCGTTTTTACTTAGCTGCTTTTTTCTTGCCATAATACAAATTCTAACAGTCTATTCAGTAGGACTATCAGCTGTGTATCCACCAGACTTCTGCATAACACAACTGATGGTCCCAACCCCATTTATAAGGCAAGAAATCCCACTCATTAAACCTGACAGGGCACACCTGTGAAGTGAAAACCATTCCCGGTGACTACCTCTTGAAGCTCATCAAGAGAATGCCAAGAGTGTGCAAAGCAGTCATCAAAGCAAAAGGTGGCTACTTTGAAGAACCTAGAATATAAGACATAATTTCAGTTGTTTCACACTTTTTTGTTAAGTATATAATTCCACATGTGTTAATTCATAGTTTTGATGCCTTCAGTGTGAATGTACAATTTTCATAGTCATGAAAATACAGAAAAATCTTTAAATGAGAAGGTGTGTCCAAACTTTTAGTCTGTACTGTATATATTACTAACTAAGGCTACTTTCACACTAGCGTCGTGCACTGCACGTCGCTATGCGTCGTTTTGTAGAAAAAACGCATCCTGCAAAAGTGCTTGCAGGATGCGTTTTTTCTCCATAGACTTGCATTAGCGACGCAGTGCGACGCATTGCCACACGTCGCAACCGTCGTGCGACAGTTGTGTCGGTCCGTCGCCACCAAAAAAGTTGCATGTAACGTTTTTGGTGCGTCGAGACCGTCTTTTCCGATCGCGCATGCGCAGCCGGAATTCCGCCCCCGCCTCCTCGCACATCACAATGGGGCAGCGGATGCATTGAAAAACAGCATCCGCTGCCCCCGTTGTGCGGCGCGTTCACTGCTTGCGTCGATACGTCGCAACGACGCAATTCGTCGTGCATCGTACGACGCTAGTGTGAAAGTAGCCTATGTTGCACTCTAGCACTATAACATGCAAACATGAAATATTTGTATTCTGGCTCTGAGCCCTCCACCAATCATCATGTGGCAGTTCTGATCACAGAAGGATCCTACCTACCAATATAAATGTAGGCTCTCAGCCCAGTAGAGGATTTGCATTATGGCCCCCTTCACACGTCTGTTTTTCATGTCCGTATGTGGTCCTTTTTTTTTTTCTTTTTAAGGACTGCAAATACAGTCATGCACACACCCATTGTATTCAATGGTGGTGTGTTATGACCCCAATGGCGAGGGTCTCAGAGGTACGTGGAAGTCTGCAGAATACAAAAATCCAGCTCATAGGGCAGTGGTAACTGGGTTGACCATATATCTACTCCTAACGCCAACACTAGAAGTAGCCGGGGATCATTCCTACGTTGATTCTAGATGACACGCTCCAGCCGGAGAATCTAGCTACCCCTAGTAGAGGAAAACAAAAGACCTTTCTTGCCTCCAGAGAAGGGGACCCCAAAGCTGGATAGAAGCCCCCCACAAATAATAACGGTGAGGTAAGAGGAAATGACAAACACAGAAATGAACCAGGTTTAGCACAGAGAGGCCCGCTTACTGATAGCAGAATAAAGAAAGATAACTTATATGGTCAACAAAAACCCTATCAAAATCCACACTGGAAATTCAAGAACCCCCGAACCGTCTAACGGTCCGGGGGGAGAACACCAGCCCCCTAGAGCTTCCAGCAAAGGTCAGGATATAGATTTGGAACAAGCTGGACAAAAATACAAAACCAAAACAAATAGCAAAAAGCAAAAGGCAGACTTAGCTGATATAACTGGAACCAGGATCAGTAGACAAGAGCACAGCAGACTAGCTCTGATAACTACGTTGCCAGGCATTGAACTGAAGGTCTAGGGAGCTTATATAGCAACACCCCTAACTAACGACCCAGGTGCGGATAAAAGGAATGACAGAAAAACCAGAGTCAAAAAACTAGTAACCACTAGAGGGAGCAAAAAGCAAATTCACAACAGTACCCCCCCCTTAGTGAGGGGTCACCGAACCCTCACCACGACCACCAGGGCGATCAGGATGAGCGGCATGAAAGGCACGAACTAAATCGGCCGCATGAACATCAGAGGCGACCACCCAGGAATTATCCTCCTGACCATAGCCCTTCCACTTGACCAGGTACTGAAGCCTCCGCCTGGAGAGGCGAGAATCCAAGATCTTCTCCACCACGTACTCCAACTCGCCCTCAACCAACACCGGAGCAGGAGGCTCAGCAGAAGGAACTACAGGCACAATGTACCGCCGCAACAAGGACCTATGAAATACATTGTGAATAGCAAACGACACAGGAAGATCCAGACGAAAAGATACAGGATTAAGGATTTCCAATATCTTGTAAGGCCCAATAAAACGAGGTTTAAATTTGGGAGAGGAGACCTTCATAGGAACAAAGCGGGAAGAAAGCCATACCAAATCCCCAACGCGTAGTCGGGGACCCACACCGCGGCGGCGGTTGGCAAAGCGCTGAGCCCTCTCCTGTGACAACTTCAAGTTGTCCACCACATGATTCCAGATCCGCTGCAACGTATCTACCACAGAATCCACCCCAGGACAGTCAGAAGGCTCCACATGACCCGAAGAAAAGCGAGGATGGAAACCAGAGTTGCAGAAAAAAGGCGAAACCAAGGTGGCGGAACTAGCCCGATTATTAAGGGCAAACTCAGCCAACGGCAAGAATGTCACCCAATCGTCCTGATCAGCAGAGACAAAACACCTCAAATAAGCCTCCAAAGTCTGATTGGTTCGCTCCGTCTGTCCATTAGTCTGAGGATGGAAAGCAGACGAAAACGACAAATCAATGCCCATCCTACTACAAAAGGATCGCCAGAACCTAGAAACGAACTGGGATCCTCTGTCTGACACAATATTCTCAGGGATGCCGTGCAAACGAACCACGTTCTGGAAAAACACAGGAACCAGATCGGAAGAGGAAGGCAGCTTAGGCAAAGGAACCAAATGGACCATCTTGGAGAAGCGATCACATATCACCCAGATAACGGACATGCCCTGAGATAGCGGAAGATCAGAAATTAAATCCATGGAGATATGTGTCCAAGGTCTCTTCGGGACAGGCAAGGGCAAGAGCAAACCGCTGGCACGAGAACAGCAAGGCTTAGCTCGAGCACAAGTCCCACAGGACTGCACAAATGACCGCACATCCCTTGACAAGGAAGGCCACCAAAAGGACCTGGCCACCAGATCTCTGGTGCCAAAAATTCCCGGGTGACCTGCCAACACCGAGGAATGAACCTCGGAAATGACTCTGCTGGTCCATTTATCCGGGACAAACAGTCTGTCAGGTGGACAAGACTCAGGCCTATCAGCCTGAAATCTCTGCAACACACGTCGCTGATCCGGAGAAATAGCTGACAAGATAACTCCATCTTTAAGAATACCAACAGGATCAGCGACTCCAGGAGCATCAGGCACAAAGCTCCTAGAAAGAGCATCGGCCTTCACATTCTTTGAACCTGGTAAATACGAGACAACAAAATCAAAGCGGGAGAAAAACAATGACCAGCGGGCCTGTCTCGGATTAAGGCGTTTAGCAGACTCGAGATACATCAGATTTTTGTGATCAGTCAAGACCACCACACGATGCTTAGCACCCTCGAGCCAATGACGCCACTCCTCAAATGCCCATTTCATGGCCAACAACTCCCGATTGCCCACATCATAATTTCGCTCGGCAGGCGAAAACTTCCTAGAGAAAAAGGCACAAGGTTTCATAACAGAGCAACCAGGGCCTCTCTGCGACAAAACGGCCCCTGCTCCAATCTCTGAAGCATCCACCTCAACCTGAAAGGGAAGTGAGACATCGGGCTGGC
Source organism: Ranitomeya variabilis (assembly GCF_051348905.1). Taxonomy (NCBI): domain Eukaryota; kingdom Metazoa; phylum Chordata; class Amphibia; order Anura; family Dendrobatidae; genus Ranitomeya; species Ranitomeya variabilis. The sequence continues at coordinate 687,638,692 of NC_135234.1, forward strand.
ACAAAACAGGCGCCGAAGTAAACCGGCGCTTCAACTCCTGGAAAGCCTCCACGGCAGCAGGAGCCCAGTTAGCTACATCGGAGCCCTTCTTGGTCATATCCGTCAACGGTTTCACAATGCTAGAAAAATTAGCGATAAAACGACGGTAGAAGTTAGCGAAACCCAAGAACTTCTGAAGACTCTTAACCGACGAGGGCTGAGTCCAATCAAGAATAGCTCGGACCTTGACTGGGTCCATCTCCACAGCAGAAGGGGAAAAAATTAACCCCAAAAAGGGAACCGTCTGTACACCAAAGAGACACTTTGAGCCCTTGACAAACAAAGAATTTTCACGCAAAATTTTAAAGACCAACCTGACCTGCTCCACATGCGAATCCCAATCATCAGAAAAAACCAAAATATCATCCAGATAAACAATCAAAAATTTATCCAGATACTTCCGGAAAATGTCATGCATAAAGGACTGAAAAACTGAAGGCGCATTGGAGAGCCCAAAAGGCATCACCAAGTACTCAAAATGACCTTCGGGCGTATTGAATGCGGTTTTCCATTCATCACCTTGCTTAATGCGCACAAGGTTGTACGCACCACGAAGGTCTATCTTGGTGAACCACTTGGCACCTTTAATCCGGGCAAACAAGTCAGACAACAGCGGTAAAGGATACTGAAATTTGACAGTGATCTTATTTAAAAGCCGATAATCAATACAAGGTCTCAAAGATCCGTCCTTTTTTGCCACAAAAAAGAATCCCGCACCAAGGGGGGAAGAAGACGGACGAATATGTCCTTTCTCCAGAGACTCCTTGATATATGAACGCATAGCGGTATGTTCAGGTACCGACAGATTAAACAGTCTTCCCTTAGGAAACTTACTGCCTGGGATCAAATCTATAGCACAGTCACAGTCCCTATGAGGAGGCAGTGCACTGGACTCAGACTCACTGAAGACATCCTGATAATCAGACAAATACTCCGGAACTTCCGAAGGCGTAGAAGAAGCAATAGACACAGGCAGGGAATCCCCATGAATACCACGACAGCCCCAACTTGAGACTGACATAGCCTTCCAGTCCAGGACTGGATTATGGGTCTGTAACCATGGCAGCCCTAAAACAACCAAATCATGCATTTTATGTAAAACCAGGAAACGTATCACCTCGCGGTGTTCAGGAGTCATGCACATGATAACCTGTGTCCAATACTGCGGTTTATTTGCTGCCAATGGCGTAGCATCAATACCCCTAAGAGGAATAGGATTTTCTAATGGTTCAAGAGTAAAACCACAGTGCTTAGCAAATGACAGATCCATAAGACTCAGGGCAGCACCTGAATCTACAAACGCCATGACAGGATAAGACGACAGTGAGCAAATCAAAGTTACAGACAGAATAAATTTAGGTTGCAAATTACCAACGGTGACAGGACTAACAACCTTAGCTATACGTTTAGAGCATGCTGAGATAACATGTGTAGAATCACCACAGTAGTAGCACAAGCCATTCCGGCGTCTATGAATTTTCCGCTCATTTCTAGTCAGGATTCTATCACATTGCATTAAATCAGGTGTCTGTTCAGACAACACCATGAGGGAATTTGCGGTTTTTCTATCACATTGCACCGAATTAGGTGTCTGTTCAGACAACACCATGAGGGAATTTGCGGTTTTGCGCTCCCGCAACCGCCGGTCAATTTGAATAGCCAGTGCCATAGTATCATTGAGACCTGTGGGAATGGGAAAACCCACCATAACATTCTTAATGGCTTCAGATAGGCCATTTCTAAAATTAGCGGCCAGTGCACACTCGTTCCAATGTGTCAGCACGGACCATTTCCGAAATTTTTGGCAATACACTTCAGCCTCGTCCTGCCCCTGAGACATAGCCAGCAAGGCCTTTTCTGCCTGAATCTCAAGATTGGGTTCCTCATAAAGTAAACCGAGCGCCAGAAAAAACGCATCAATATCAGCCAATGCCGGATCTCCTGGCGCCAGCGAAAAAGCCCAATCCTGAGGGTCGCCCCGTAAGAACGAAATAACTATTTTTACTTGCTGAGCAGAGTCTCCAGATGAACAAGGTCTCAGGGACAAAAACAATTTACAATTATTCACAAAATTCCTAAACTTAAACCTGTCTCCGGAAAACAGTTCAGGAATCGGTATTTTAGGTTCTGACCTAGGATTTCTGATAACATAGTCTTGTATGCCCTGCACACGAGTAGCCAGCTGGTCCACACTTGTAATCAAGGTCTGGACATTCATGTCTGCAGCAAGCATAGCCACTCTGAGGTAAAGGGGAAGAAGAAAGAAAAAAAAAAAAAAAACTCAGAATCTTCTTTCTTATAATCCCTCTTCTGCAACGCATTAAACATTTAATACTGGCCTGGCAAACTGTTATGACCCCAATGGCGAGGGTCTCAGAGGTACGTGGAAGTCTGCAGAATACAAAAATCCAGCTCATAGGGCAGTGGTAACTGGGTTGACCATATATCTACTCCTAACGCCAACACTAGAAGTAGCCGGGGATCATTCCTACGTTGATTCTAGATGACACGCTCCAGCCGGAGAATCTAGCTACCCCTAGTAGAGGAAAACAAAAGACCTTTCTTGCCTCCAGAGAAGGGGACCCCAAAGCTGGATAGAAGCCCCCCACAAATAATAACGGTGAGGTAAGAGGAAATGACAAACACAGAAATGAACCAGGTTTAGCACAGAGAGGCCCGCTTACTGATAGCAGAATAAAGAAAGATAACTTATATGGTCAACAAAAACCCTATCAAAATCCACACTGGAAATTCAAGAACCCCCGAACCGTCTAACGGTCCGGGGGGAGAACACCAGCCCCCTAGAGCTTCCAGCAAAGGTCAGGATATAGATTTGGAACAAGCTGGACAAAAATACAAAACCAAAACAAATAGCAAAAAGCAAAAGGCAGACTTAGCTGATATAACTGGAACCAGGATCAGTAGACAAGAGCACAGCAGACTAGCTCTGATAACTACGTTGCCAGGCATTGAACTGAAGGTCTAGGGAGCTTATATAGCAACACCCCTAACTAACGACCCAGGTGCGGATAAAAGGAATGACAGAAAAACCAGAGTCAAAAAACTAGTAACCACTAGAGGGAGCAAAAAGCAAATTCACAACAGTGGTGCACACGTCAGGTTTTTCTGCACAGACTGTATGAAAAACCCGCAGACATGTCAGTTTTTTATCAGCAGCACAAGCCGCAAAACGTCCCACACACATGTACACTGATGACATCTGTGTGTCGTGTACCGGCGCCTGGGTAAAGCCGTACAATTAGCACTTTTTCCAGGCTCCGTTTGCTGAAAACAGCTGATGATGGGAGTTGTATTCAGCGCCCGCTGGGTGCATCGTATGTAAAATTAAGAATTAAATTAAAAAATATTGGCATGGGCTCCCGCAAAATTTTGATAACCAACAGGGGGAAAGCCAACCACTGCGGGCTAATGTTACTAATCTGGGAAAGGGAACAATATCCCAAAGGGTTCCCAAGCTATCAATAACAGCTCACAGCTGTTTGCTTAGCCTTTACTGGTTAGTTTACAGGGTACTTCAGAAAAAAATGATGTAGGGTCCCCTATAAATTCTAACCAGCAAAGACTTAACAGACAATTGTGTGTTGATATTCATAGCCTGGGATGGGGCCAGGGATATTGGCCCCCTCTCAGGCTACCAACATCAGTCCTCAGCCACCCCAGAAATAGCACATCCATAAGATGTGTGAATTCTGGCGATTGGCCTCGCTCTTGCTGCTCGCCCTGGTGCGGTGGTAAGAGAAGTAAAAGGGTTGGGGTTGTCAGCTGACATCAAGTCCAGGATCTAGTAATGGAGAGGTATCTATAAGACTCCCCCATTACTAACCCAATAGTCTTATTGTGTCGAGAGAAAAAAAGCAACATCAAGAATAAAGTCTTGAATTGAAATACCCCCACCCTCATTTTCCCATTTATTACTGTAAAAATGAAAATAATAAACATATTCCTCACCTGTCCAATGCCATCTATTTGTCCCACGAAGAAGTCCAGCTCTCCTACATCTGGATTACATGGCTGAGCAGTGGCATGATGCAACCGCTGTGCCATGAATCCAGGAGACACTGGGCTGAGCAGTAAAGTCATAGAGGTTACCACCGGTCTCTGCCAGCTCCGTTAACTGTGAGCCGGTCGATGAACTTCGGCAACCTTCATGACATCACTGCAAGCACCGTGAGAATTTTCTCACGGTGATCTCATTGAGGTCACCACTGTTCATCGGCTGCTCACAATGAGCTGCCCGTGGGAACCGCAGCTTCAGTGACAATCCCCACATGTGTTGCAGCTGTCGAACAGCCACGAGACATGCAGCCGCGGGAACTCGAGCGTATTTTCGAGCACGCTGAATACACTCGGATAACACCTTATGAGAGCACGTTCGCTCATCACTGCTCATAAGTCTTAATTTGGCCAATGATGGAGTTGTGCGAGAGCTGTTTTTTTGGGGGGGCAAGACTTTAGTGGTTTCAATTTAGGGTGCATACGACTTTATGATCACTTTTTTTTCGATGATTGCAAACCTGCAATTGTGTGGGTTTTTTTTAATACAGTGTTTACCTTTTTATAGTTTAATTTATATTTTGACTAATTTATATTTTAAACTTATGCATGTCTTAATTATATACCGTATTTTTTTTCCCTCTCAGTGGGGACTCAATTTTGTGACCTGTTTTATCAATTCTACAAGACAATGCAAAAAGACATATCCTGTCTACATGGTTGCTGAAAAATCAGTTTCTAGTGGTCTGTCACGCAGCTTCAGCTTTCTTAATCGAGAAAATTGTTGGAGCCAGAAAGTATTGGAACAGGATCAATGGAGGATCGGTAAGATGAGGTTTTTTTTTTTTAACAGAATTCTTAGAGTGTGTGTGTGTTTTTTTTTTTAGATATATATAAAAATCAGTGACCAGATTATTCCCATAAAGGGAATGTGTCTTTAGAAAATGACCTATTGTTTAACCCCTTCACCCTGAATGATTTTTCGTTTTTTCCCTTTCTTCTTCCAAGAGCCATAAGCTTTTTTTTGTTTTTTACTTTTTCATCAATATAACTGTATGAGGACTTGTTTTTTGCAGAATGAGTTGTACTTTTGAATGACGCCATTCATTTTACTATGTAGTATACTGGAATATGGAAAAAAAATTCTAAGTGCGGAGAAATTTGTGTTTTGGGTTTATTTGCTATGTTCACTATATGTTAAAACTAACATGGCAATATGATTTCTCTAGGCTAGTATGAGTACGTACATACCTAACATGTAGTATAGGTTTTTGTTTTGTTTTTTTTAAGTGTTGAAAAAAAAATTGGAAATTTGTATGATTTTTTTTATTTTTGCTTTTGTAGCCATTCTCCAATATTGGTAGAGTTTTAATTTTTCTGGCTATGGGGATGTGTGAGGACTTATTTTTTGTGCCCTGAGCTGACATTTTTACTGATACCATTTTGGGGTAGATATGATGTTTTCATCGCCTTTTATTGCAATGTTGCGGTGGCCAGACGTTTTTAATTTTTTTATTTTACACTGTTTACCTATATGATTAATTTATTTCATCTTTTTAATGCCTCTACCCTTTTTTCCTCTATCCTCCTACTTGTCCTGATTTCTGGGTGGTCTCCACCGATTTCATCTTCTGCTCCGAATGGACTTCTTATAACATGGGATGTAGAGGTTGGGGAATCCTTTCTTACTATCATCTGCATTCTCAAGAATATCATCCAAACCAGGCCCAAACAAATATTCGCTCTCACAGGGAATACAGGAGAGTTTAGACTTTGTTTGAGAGTCCCATGGCCAACGTTTCATACAGAGGGCCCTTCAAGCCGCATTAGAAAACGCTGACCTTGCTGCCATCCTAACTGAATCAGCAGAGGCATCTGTGAGGAATGCAGATGCCCCCCCGCATCAATGGAATAGTAGCTCATATGTTCACTCTTGGTACTTTGTCTCTGAGCTGTTTGTCCAAAGATCTAACCAGATCATTAATGATCTTGACATGTTTGTTTCTTCTACGACTGGCTTTAACCCCCAACCTGAGGCTTCCCAGGAAGCTTTTAAGGAAGGTATCCGCCTTTACTCTGTCGCCTCATTGGGGGACACAGGACCATGGGTGTTATGCTGCTGTCCACTAGGAGGCGACACTATGCATAATCTGAAAAAGATTAACCGTGGCTCCTCCTCTGCAGTATACACCCCTGGACGGCGTCAGCCTTCTCCAGATTTTGCTTAGTGTCGCATTGGAGGCACACCTAAAACTTTTTTTTTTACTCCGTTTTTTCCGACGGGATTACAGATGAAGAAAAGTGGGTCTTCTGTGAGACTCCAGGCATGGCTTCTTCCTCGGCCCCCTATTATGGGGTGCCCGGTTGAAGTCGAGATGGCTATTCCCCATGTCGCTCCTTCCCCAGTCCCTCAGGTGCTGGTTCGAAGTCGAGACCCCCCTCCTTCCCCAATTCCTTTTGGTTTCTGGGTTGAGATTGAGGCGAGGATAAATCCCCCTAATGGTGACAGCAGCACCCTCCCTAATCCCCCTCTGGGGGCATTAGGTTGAGACGCCTCAGGTAGGGCCTGTACAGGCAGCACTCTGCAGCTCCCAGCATCATGGGCCAGCACACTGCGGCTGCATCCAGGGACCCCAGCCCAGCTGCAGGCTCCTGTCGGGGCATGGGGGAGTGCAGGCAGGCGTGGCACAATAGAGACACAGGGCTCCCTGCGCCCCTGTCTCTGCGGCAGCACCAGCTCTATAGTGCCTCAGGGGGACCTCACACAGGGCCCCCCTTCCGCTTATAGCCCCACGGCTATCCTGCCTTTAAATCCGGGGGGGGGGTCCGGTTCAGATCCAACCCCCTGCCGGACTTTCACGCCGGCCTGGAGCCTTTCTGGGCATCAGGCATCTAATTTAGGTGGCGGCTTCGGCCTAGCTGGAGCCGCCGCCTCCCCTCCGCCCCCCGGATGACAAGTATGACACTCTACAGTGTCATACAGGGGGTGGATCGAGACAGAAAGGGCGCGTTTTTTACACAGCTCTGCCGCCCTTTTTCATTTCTCCGCCCCCTTCTCCCCCTTCCTCTTCTTCTCGGCGGCCATTTCTGCTGCAGGACAAGGATTAAGCCTGCATCTCCCGGTCAGCAGGACCAGGACCAGGCCAGCCAGTCTCTGGGGGGCACAGGACTGTGGATCTTCGGCGCTGGACCTAGGGGCAAACTTGTGGGGTAAGATCACAGCTGGGTTTTTTTACTCGGCTGTGAATCCATATTCCCTATAAGGCTCTCCTATAGGTTCCTCAGCCTAGCCACCCCTGTAGGGTCCTCTGCATAGCCAGCCCTTCTGCACTCTGTGCACTATGCCGGGCTCAAGGTCCAAGAGAACCAGGCAGGACTGCTATTATGCATTCTGCACAGCCTGCAGGACCGCTCTCCCCAGTGGCAGCACGTACCCGCACTGCCAGGACTGCATCCAGACTACTGTGTCAGAGCCCCAAGAAGCCCCTGCCGATGCTTCAGTGTCTAATGCCACGCCGGAATCGGCTACTCAGATGTCGTAATCTATGACGGAGTCTATAGATAACCTAACCTCCACATTTCTTCAGGCTCTGCAGAGTCATGCCTCGGCTATGACCGTTACCCAGCAAAGGGAGAGCTTGACTCGGGAACAGGACGACCCTGGCACATCCATGTCTAGCTCAGGACGCAAGCGGACCCATAGCTCAAGTACATCTGCGTCATCCCATAGCACACGGTCATCCCCTTCTAGGGAGAGACACCGTAGTTCCAGGTCATCTAGACTGTCCCCTTCCAGGGGCAGACAATGCAGATCTCCACAATCCCCGACCAGAGAAGGCCTCCTCCTCAGCTCACCCAGCAGGGGACGCCTCAGTGATACACAGGATTCGGAAGGCATCTGTGACTCCAACTCAGACAAGGAAACGGAGGGGTCCCTGATCCCAATCCCCCCTAGCAATACAGCGCTAGTTGAGGACATAATCTCCTCCATCCATCGGGTGCTGGACATTTCTGATCCGCCACCAGAGGCCCCAGAACACAAGATTTCCTTTGAAGGAGCTCTGAAGCCGCCTAAGGTTTTCTCTAACCACCCAGAGTTTAAGGCGATCCTTAAAAAAACAGCTCTCACAGCCTGAGAAAAAATTCGCTAATCGCAAATATCTGGAGGCAAGGTACCCCTTCCCACAGAAGGACACCAAGGAATGGACAGATCCACCCAAAGTGGACCTCCCAGCCTCTAGGCTAGCAGCACAGTCCCTCCTTTCACTGCCAGATAGCTCAACCCTCAGGGACGCAGCAGACCGGCAGGTAGAACACATGGCTCAGTCAATTTTAGAGGCTGCAGGGGCATCCCTGGCTCCCGCGTTCGCTTCAGTTTGGGCTGCCAAGGCCATTCTGGCCTGGGCCACAAATTTACAAGCTGGCCTCCAAGCATCCGCTCCTGAGCTGTCAGACCAAGCGGTTCAAATAGCAGTTGTAGCAGATTACATGCTTCATGCAGCTCTGGATTCAGCAAGGGGTGTAGCGGGGATAGCATCAAACGCCATCACAATTCGGCGTATCCTCTGGCTGCGGGAATGGAAAGCGGACGCAGCCTCAAAGAAGTCCCTCACGCACCTCCCCTACCTCAGTGGGCAACTTTTCGGTGAATATCCAACGCCACCGGGGGTAAGAGTACCTCTCTTCGCCAACTGAAACCTAAACGCACTTACAAGAAGCGTAACCAAACTCGATTCCGATCCTTTCGGAACTCCTTGGGCTGGTCCGTCTCGCGTCCAGCGCAAAATCGTAACCGTTCCCCACGCAGGGACAACTCACAATCGACGCAAAGGTCAGACAAGACCTGGCAGTCAAAAGCAGGCCAGTCTAAGGCTACTTTCACACTTCCGTCGGTACGGGCCCTTCGCAATGCGGCGGGCCGACGTACCGACGGACGCTGTGAAATAACTGCAAGACGTGGGCAGCGGATGCAGTTTTACAACGCATCCGCTGCCCATTCTGCAGTCTGGGGAGGAGGGGGCGGAGTTTCGGCCGTGCATGCGCGGTCGAAAATGGCGGATGCAATGCACACAAAAAGTTACATGGAACTTTTTTTGTGCCGACGGTCCACCAAAACACGACTCTTCAGTCGCACGACGGATGCGACATGTGGCAATGCGTCGCTAATGCAAGTCTATGGAGGAAAAACGCATCCTGCGGGCAACTTTGCAGGATGCGTTTTTTCTCCAAAACGACGTATTGCGACGTACGCCATAAGACGGAAGTGTGAAAGTAGCCTTAGCCCAGAGGAGGAAAATCTCAGACTTTCTCCTCATCATGACTCCGGAAGACACCACACCCGTAGGCGGCCGACTTTTGCTCTTTCATCAAGTCTAGCTGCCTATTACAGAAGACAGGTGGGTCAGGGAACTAGTGTCTTCCGGATACAAGATAGAGTTCACCTTCAACCCACAGGACCGATTCTTCCTCTCTGTCCCCCCAAGACTACCAGCCAAGGCTTGTGCCTTCCACCAAGCGGTCTCCTCGCTTTTTCAAGCAGGAGTCATAGTGCCGGTCCCCACAGCCGAGCGCTTCCGAGGGTTCTACTCCAATCTATTGGTAGTTCCCAAGAAAGGAGGCAGCGTGCTGCCCATTCTGGACCTAAAACAACTCAACAAATATGTACGGGTCCGTCACTTCCGCATGGAGTCCCTTCGGTCCATCATTGCGTCCATGGAGAAGGGAGAATATCTCGCCTCCATAGACATACAAGACGCATACCTGCATATACCTATTGCACCCGCCCATCAGAGATTTCTCAGGTTCGCAATCGACCAGGACCACTACCAGTTCGTGGCTCTCCCGTTCGGACTCGCCACGTCTCCCAGAGTGTTTACCAAAGTCATGGCAGCCACCATGGACGTCCTGCAACCCCGAGTCAGTCTCTGACCTTCCTGGGAATGCTATTCAACACCTTCAGGGGTCTAGTGCTCCTTCCCAAGGACAAGGCACTGGCTCTCTGCCTAGGAGTTTGCACCCTCCTCCGCAAACCCCGCAAACAGGGAGTTCCAGCTAACTTCGTCAACCAGGAGGTCCCTGCACTGGTGGCTCAAGCCAACCTCGCTAGCAAAGGGGAAATCCTTTCTCACAGGTCAATGGAAGGTTCTGACCACCGATGCGATCCTGACGGGTTTGGGTGCGGTGCACCTACACCACAGGGCAAGTGGTCCCCAGTGGAAGCGACCATGCCCATCAACATCCTGGAAATTTGTGCCATCCTCCTGGCATTGAGGGCCTTCCATCACTTACTGGCAGTCTGTCACATCAGAATACAGTCGGACAATGCCACGGCTGTGGCATATGTGAATCACCAAGGGGGGACCCGTAGTACCCAGGCGATGCGAGAAGTGTCACACATCCTCCACTGGGTGGAGGACACAGGGTCGGTTCTCTCAGCGGTCCACATTCCGGGTGGACAACTGGGAAGCAGACTTCCTCAGCCGACAAGGAATAGACTCAGGAGAGTGGTCTCTCCATCCCTAAATTTTTCACCAGATCTGCCATCACTGAGGTCCCCGGATGTGGACCTAATGGCATCCCACTTCAATGCCAAGGTCTCCAACTTCATGGCCAGAACACATGATCCGCGGTCACTCGGAGCAGATGCTCTGGTTCAGGACTGGACCCAGTTCCAGCTTCTGTACATTTTTCCACCTCTCCCCCTGATATCCAGACTGGGTGAGGAAGATCAAGCAAGAGGGAGTTCCAACCATCCTAATCGCACCGGACTGGCCCAGAAGTACATGGTACGCCGACATCGTGCAACTTACAGCAGACGCCCCCTGGTTTCTCCCCGACCGCCCAGATCTTCTATCACAAGGCCCATTCTACCACCAGAACTCAGGGGCCCTCAATTTGATGGCGTGGCCCTTGAAACCTGGGTTCTAACCCAGGCAGGGCTGTCGCCGGACATCATTAGGACCATGATCAGGGCACGGAAGCCAGCCTCTGCCAAGATCTATTACCGTACCTGGAAAGCTTTCTTAACCTGGTGCGAATCTCGTGGCCAGACCCCATTCCCTTATTCCCTCCCCAAACTACTTGGTTTTCTCCAATCGGGTCTGGAGGCCAGGCTGTCCCTGGGCTCGCTTAAGCTCCAGTTGTCAGCCTTCTCAGTGCTTTTTCAACGGCGCATTGCTACCAAGCCGCAAGTAAGGACATTCCTTCAGGGGGTTTCCCGAGTGGTTCCCCCTTACAGACGACCACTAGAAACGTGGGACCTCAACCTGGTCCTGACAGCATTGCAGGAACCACCCTTCGAACCCCTTAAGGAGGTCCCGTTCCACCTTCTATCCCAGAAGGTGGTTTTCCTGGTGGCAATCACCTCGCTACGCAGGGTGTCTGAACTGACAGCACTCTCCTGCACACGGCCCTTTCTGGCTTTTCACCAGGACAAGGTAGTCCTCCGTATGGTCCCATCTTTCCTTCCGAAAGTTGTGTCCAACTTCCACCTCAATGAGGAAATTTCTCTGCCTTCCCTTTGTCCGGTCCCGGTTCATAGAGCGGGGAAGGCTCTTCATACGCTTGACCTTGTCAGGGCATTGCGTATATATTTGTCTAGGACTGCATCCTTCCGGAAGTCTAATTCTCTTTTCCTTCTTCCAGAAGGCGGCCGCAAGGGTCTGCCTGCTTCCAAATCTACCCTTGCCAGGTGGATCATATCCACCATACAAGTGGCCTACCGCCTTAAGAATTCTCCTCTTCCAGCCAGTATTACGGCACACTTTACACGGGCGGTAGGGGCCTCCTGGGCCATTCGGCATCAGGCTTCGGCACAACAAGTGTGTAAGGCGGCCACTTGGACTAGCCTACACACGTTTACTAAACACTACAGAATTCATACCCAGTCCTCAGCAGACGCGAGCCTGGGTAGATGTGTTCTGCAGGCGGCGGTGCTCCAAGTGTAGGGGCCTGTCTACACAATATTCGTCCATTGCTTCCCACCCAGGGACTGCTTTGGGACTTCCCATGGTCCTGTGTTCCCCAATGAGGCAACAGAGTAAAGGAGATTTTTGTGTAGTCAACGTAAAATCTCTTTCTCTTAGCCTCTAATTGGGGGACCCAGTTCCCACCCTGTTGCCCTTTCCGGGCCGTTGTTACTGTTTTTGAGTTCTCATATTGTTTTCTTGAGCCCGTACATAGTGGCCTTCTTTTAGGCATGGTTATGTCATTCATGTTACGTTCCTCCTCATGTTTTTGCACAAAACTGGAGAAGGCTGACGCCGTCCAGGGGTGTATACTGCAGAGGAGGAGCCACGGTTAATCTTTTTCAGATTATGCATAGTGTCGCCTCCTAGTGAACAGCAGGATAACACCCATGGTCCTGTGTCCCCTAATTAGAGGCTAAGAGAAAGAGATTTTACGGTGAGTACACAAAAATCTCCTTTTTATCCAGGTGATCTTTCAACACCCTCATATCTGCAAACGGGGTAGGGCAAACTTTTTAGAGGCCTTGGCTATCGCCACATCTATTTTTGGGGCTTTGTCCCAGGATGATGAGGACGAATCATCAAATGGATACTTCCTTTTGAAAGATGGGAGAGAGAGATTTGTCCTTTCCCCTTTTTTTTTCTCTCTAGACTAACTAGACTTTCTCATTCACGGGAAAGCACCTGTGCTTTCCTTGCTCTAGACCTCTAGAACATTGTCTTGTACAGACCTTTCCGGTCTTGAAACTACTGCCCCAATTGCTCCCATCGTGGATCTAACAGTCTTAACAAATTTCTCTCTCTTCCTCCAGAAAGCAGTGGCGCCCCTCCCCCCCCCCCCCATGTCCTCACGAAGTTGAAGTGGGTGTATCCTCTTCACCTTCTTCCTCAGAACTATCATAAATATCAGACCCTGGGCACAACTTCCTGAATTTCTTGTGTTTTTTTTTTTAGCCCTATTACCCTACCCCTGGGTCAGGTATTTAATGGAATTTCCACTCAGAAGCAGCCAGGGGTACTGTATTTGGAGGAGGGATCATATCGGGCAATAGATCTCCTTTGGAGGTCGGAGATTTGTCCACCTTGCTTAAGCCTCTGCTCTGCTGAGTGGACCTATTGCTTCTTCCATCTGTACATCCACTGCCGCCGCTGCCACACTCACGATGCCGTGAAGTTGTCTGGGAATCTTCATGCTGATGCATCTTTTGCTGCTGCTCTGGTTCCTTGGACTCCTCCATTATGCCAGAAGGGACTTCTGGAGCTTTACAGAACGCTTTTCTGTTGTTCTAACTGCTTTTTAAAAGCGGGACCAGCTCACATCGTGTCCCTCCTGGAGTCCTCCGGCTCCATCGCCAGAAATTACTTCTGGTCACTTGACCCTGGTGCCCACGTCATAAGGAAGCATATCCCCTGCGCATGCGCAGGAGAGTACGGGGAAAACCGGCAAGCCACAGATTGTGGCTCTGCTGCTTCGTTCCTTCCGCTCACTTATGGTGGCCCGCTGAACCCAGCGGTGGCGCTTCAGGATCCTGCACAAATACTATGAGGCTATAAATAATAAGAGACTAGTAGTGTGAATATATAGCCCTTAAAATGTATGTTTATTAGAAAATCTAAAATAACACCTAAAGAAAAACCTAAGCGCACAAAATAAGTGGTGAACATACAAATAATTACAAAATGTACTTCATAAATGACGGTCTCAAGATATGGTTTAGCGAAAGAGTCACATGTACTCCTATAGAAAGCCACTATCTTTGTCTCCTGCTTTTCACACCAAAGATATACGTGAAGGGTAGCAGGAGGGAAAAGTGGGTTACATGAGCTCTATTAAATCCTTGGTAATACCACACACTGCCTAGGATGCCCTACATGTCCACTAACATCCCTGCCTATCAGCGGAGGTTGGCACCCTAAAATGCGATATTTGGCGTTTGGCGCCCAGTTCCACAGCGGCATGCCCTCGCTTAACCTGCAGGCCCTGTGCTGATATGCCTACAAGGAGCCTAGATTGGAGAATTAACAACTAGGCTATAAGTGGGGAGGGATGCTGAGTACCACGTGATAGAAAAGGGTAGATATTATTTATCATTCTGATTCATGTTGATATATAATGCTTCTATGCCTCTGCCTTGACGCCTTTCTCCACGGGGAGGTGGGGGCGGAGTTCCGGCCGCGCATCCGCGGTCGGAAAAAGCGGACCGTCGGCCGCAAAAAACGTTACATGTAACGTTTTTTGCGGCCAACGGTCCGCCACAACACGGCGCAACCGTCGTGTGACGGTTGCGACGTGTGGCAATCCGTCGCAATGCGTCGCTAATGTTAGTCAATGGAGAAAAAACGCATCCTGCAAGCACTTTTGCAGGATGCGTTTTTTCTGCAAAACGACGCATTGTGACGGATTGCAGTTAACGCTAGTGTGAAAGTAGCCTTAGGTGGTTCATCAGGAGGCTAAAGTTTGTTTATAGGCGGTATACATGCTGTAGGATGGTTAGAAGCCCATGGTGGGGGGCTTCAGGATCCGGCACCAGCCAAGGCAGGGACAACCCCGCTGCCTGATTCGACTTGGCCAGGCCTGGATATCTTTTGACATCAATCTTCTTTTGTTCAGGTGCGCCCAGTGAAAGGTTCCCATGCTGAAGACAGGAAACAAATTGATGCAAGGGAGAGTACAGCCCTGTTATTCTGTAGGTTTCCTGTCCTTGAAGGGAGGATCCCCTCTCTACATGTAGCTGGCATGGGTGAGAGAGGAAAAAAAAAATCTATTTTTTTTTAATTAAAAATACACATTTCAAAAAAACTGATTAAAGCAATAGGTAATTTTCTGATGACACATTCAATTTAAATGTATTGTCTCCTTCCCCATACAGTGAGGAAAATAAGTTTTTGATTCTTCTGATTTTGCAAGTTTTCCGACCTACAAAAAATGGAGAGGGCTGTCATTTTTTCTCAGGTACACCTCAACTGTGAGACAGAATCTAAAAATAAAAACCAGAAAATCACATTGTATGATTTGTACATAATTAAATGGCATTTTATTGCATGAAAAAAGAATCCCTCCTACTCTGCACTCATTACCTGTATTAATTTTATCTGTTTTAAGTTGTTACCTGTATAAAATACACCTGTCCACATAATCAATCACACTCCAACCTCACCACCATGGCCAAGACCAAAGAGCTGAATAAGGACACCATGGACAAAATTGTAGACCGGCTCAAAGCTGGGATGGTCTACAGTGCAATAGACAAGCAGCTTGGTGAGAAGGCAACAATTGTTGGCCCAATTATTAGAAAATGGAAGAAACATAAGATGACTGTCAATCTTCCTCGGTCTGGGGCTCCATGCAAGATCTTGTCTCGTTGATTTAGGATGATTGTGAGAAAGATCAGGAATCGACCCAAAACTACACGTGAGGACCTGGACAATGATCTGAAGAGAATTGGAACCACAGTCTCAAACATTACCATTAGTAACACACTATGCTGTCATGGATTAAAATCCTGTAGGGCACACAAGGTCCCCCTACTCACATCAGCACACGCCCAGGCCCATCTGAAGTTCGCCAGTAACCATCTGGATGATCCAGAGGAGGCATAGGAGAAGGTCATGTGGTCAGATTAGACCAAAATAGAACTTTTGGTGTCAACGACATTCGTCGTGTTTGGAGGAGGATGAGTACAATCCCCAAGAACACCGTCCCATCTGTGAAGCATTGTGGGGGAAACCTCATGCTTTGAGGGTGATTTTCTGTAAAGGGGACAGGATGACTGCACTGTATTGAAGGGCGGATGTGTGGGGTCATGTATCTCGAGAATTTGGCCAACAACCTCCTTCCTTCAGTAAGAGCATTGAAGATGGGTCGTGGCTAGGTCTTCCAGAATGATAATGACCCGAAACACACAGCCAGGAAAACTAAGGAGTGGCTCCGGAAGAAGCATTTCAAGGTCCTGGTGTGGCCTAGCCAGTCTCCAGACCTGAACCCAATAGAAAATCTTCAGAGGGAGACGAAACTAAATGTTGGCCAGCGACAGCCCCGTAATCTGGAAGATCTGGAGAAGATCTGCAGAAGGAGTGGCCCAAAATCCCTGCTGCCGTGTGTGCAAACTTGGTCAAGAACTACAGGAAACGTCCGACCTCTGTAATTGCAAACAAATGTTTCTATACCAAAGATCTGTTTTTTTTCTGTTGTATCAAATAGCATTTTATTTAATGAAATAAGTAATTATGTAAAAATCATGTGATTTTTTTGTTTTTTTTTTGTTTTAAGATGTGATGTGTACTTGCGATAAAAAACTTGCATAATATTTAGTGTTTCAAATAATTATTTTCCCCACTGTTTGTTCAAATAGGGCCTTGATAGAAGGAATCTTCTGGTTTTTCCTTGTTTGTTACACATTGGGTTTGTTTTGTGTTTTAGCAGAAAAATGAAGTGGAGAGAGATGACTGCAGAAGCAACCGATACATCCACCATTTCTTCAGTACGAATCCCAAGAAATATTTCTGTTCGTAAGTGGGATGTTCATTTTTATTTTTTTCTTAATCATCTCTAGACCAGACCATATTTTCCTATTCTTATCCGGGCACATTTAGGTATTATATGTACATGAGGTTTTTAGGAACCCTGTATAGTTTTTTTTTGTTTGTTTGTTTAAAACTGCAGTTTGGAATAGAGGTGGCTTTTTGTTATTTGTTTGTTTTCTGTTTTGCCTATTTTATTTTACTAGTTACCTCACAAGACCTTTTGTGGGATGTAAATTGACAAGGAGTTTCAAACTAAGAGGTGGTCTGGGGCCAATTAGAAATACCAGATTAAGGCAAAGGCCGCATTGTTAAATTTAGGCCTCATTCACATTTAAATTATTTATTCTCCATAAATGCTTATAGCCCATTTCAGATACAACTTTAGCTAATGAAGTAGGGTTTGCATTCAGTGGTATTGTTTCCATGTGGAATTTATCAAAATAGGGATTCATATAAATATTTATATCCCCTATTATCAAAACTGGAATGGGATATGCCTTAAATATGAGAAAACAGCATTTTTTGGTTGCTTACCGTAAAATCTGTTTCGCCGAGCCTTCATTGGGGGACACAGGAACCATGGGTGTATGCTGCTGCCACTAGGAGGCTGACACCATGCACAAAAAAGTTAGCTCCTCCTCTGCAGTATACACCCCACCGACTGGCATTCTGAAAATCACTTAGTGAGAAAGCAGTAGGAGAAAGCAAATAAAGTTGAAAGAAACACAACCACAGATGTCTGAACTGTAAACATAGAATGAAGAAAAACATCAACATGGGAGGGTGCTGTGTCCCCCAATGAAGGCTCCGAGAAACAGATTTTACGGTAAGCAACCAAAAAATCCTGTTTTCCCTCTCGCTTCATTGGGGAACACAGGAACTATGGGACGTCCCAAAGCAGTCCCTGGGAGGGAGAAACAGACTTCTATCAGGTCGGAGAACTCACCACTGCCGCCTACAAAATCCGTCTGCCTAGGCTGGCGTCTGCCGAAGCGTAGGTATTGACCTTGTAAAATTTGGCGAACGTGTGGACGGAAGACCAGGTTGCTGCTTTGCAAAGCAGTAGGGCGGAAGCCCTGTGGTGCACCGCCCAGGAGGAACCAACTGCACGGGTAGAGTGAGCCTTAACCCCAGGAGTGGGCACTCTGTTCTTGACCCGGTAAGCCTCGAAAATTGCCATTCTGATCCAGCGAGCAATAGTCGCCTTAGAAGCCGGCAAGCCTCTGTGCATACCATCTGGAATGACGAAAAGAGAGTCCGTCTTCCGAAAAGAGGCCATTCTAGCCAGATAGACCTTCACTGCCCTGACAAGGTCTAGTTTGTTCAAAGAATGCTCCAGAGGATGAGTCGGAGCCGGACAAAAGGAGGGTAGAACAATGTCCTCATTGAGGTGAGAGGCGGACACCACCTTAGGAAGGAAGGACGGCAGAGGCCGCAGGACCACCTTATCCTGGTGAATAACCAAGTACGGAGGTCGACAAGAAAGGGACGCCAACTCCGAGACGCGCCGGATGGAAGTGATGGCCACAAGAAAGGCCACCTTCCAGGACAGAAAAGACAGGGAAACCTTTCTGAGGGGCTCAAAGGGGGAGCCCTTCAGGACCTCCAGGACTAGATTAAGATCCCACGGGAGCCCGGAACGGAGGAGCCGCATGCTCTACTCCCTGAAGAAAAGTCTTGACCTGTGGTCGGGAAGATAGCGTCTTCTGGAAAAGAATGGAGAGCGCTGAAACTTGACCCTTTAGGGAGCTAAGGGCAAGACCTGCGTCCAGTCTGGCCTGGAGAAATGCCAAAATAGAAGGGAGAGAAAAGGCCATAGCTGGAACTTGTTTGGACTCACACCAGGAGAAATAGGCCCTCCAGGTTTGATAGTAGATCCTAGAAGATGACGGCTTCCTAGCCTGAATCATTGTGTGGATCACCCGATCTGAAAACCCTGACGCTTTAGGACCGCGGTCTCAACAGCCACGCCGTCAAACTGAGCGACCGAGAATTCGGGTGGCAGATCGGACCCTGAGACAGCAGATCGGATCTAAACAAAAGAAAGTCAAAGCCGCACCCTTTTATATAAAAATTGAAGGTCTCAGCGGACACAAGGGCGCACGTCCAAAACCAGGGAGCCCATCCCGGACAGTACCAAGACCACAAAAAACAAAGAGACAGCGTCACAATGGATGGTGAAAAAATAGGAGCTTACATTTATTCTGCCTCCTGTAGCGACGTTTCGGTCAACAGACCTTTATCAAGCAGATCGGATCTGTCTGGAAGCTGCCAGGGGGCGTCCGCGAGAAGGTTGACGATATCCGCGAACCAAGACCCCTCCGACTTGATCTTCTTCAACAGCTTGGGAAGAAGGGGAAGGGGAGGAAACAGGGGAGCACGAACTGTGACCAAGGAATGGCCAGAGCACCTGGCCCACTGCGAGAGGATCGCGGGACCTGGAGACGAACAGAAGGACCTTCCTGTTCAGGCGGGACGTCATGAGGTCCACATCCAGAGTTCCCCATCGAAGACAAATCTGATGGAAGACCTCGTGATGCAGGGACCATTCCCCTGCAGCGAGACCCTCGCGGCTGAGAAAATCGTCGGCCCTGTTGTCCACACCGGGGATATGCACTGCGGATATAACCGGAACCGTCGCCTCTGCCCAAAGGAGGATCTTGGATACCTTGGCCAATGCCAGGGGACTTCGAGTCCCTCCCTGGTGGTTGACATATGCCACTGCTGTGGCATTGTCCGTCTGAATTCGAATTGGGAGACCCCTGAGAAGTCTTTCCCAGTGAAGAAGGGACAGAAAGATGGCCCGTATCTCGAGGACGTTGATTGGTAGAGAAGACTCCTGCACCGACCAACGACCCTGAACAGTCAGATGACAAAACACCCCCCCCCAGCTGAGGAGGCTGGTGTCCGTCGTCACCACCTGCCAGTGCACGGGAAGGAGGGACCTGCCCTGGGAGATGAGGGGTGACGTCAGCCACAAATTGAGGGACCGTTTGACCCGGTATGAGAGCCGAATCGGACGATTCAGAGAAAAGACAGACCTGTCCCACTGCGAGGTCTTGAGTGACATTGAGCGAAGGGGATCGCCTTTTGAAGTTGCTACCATCCTCCCCAGGACCTTCATGGCCAATCGGAAGGATGGAAGCCGGGGGCCCTGAAGCAAGCGAACTTCCCGAAGGAGAATAGTTCTCTTCTCTTTGGGAAGGAGGACTGTTGCCTGATGGGTGTTGAACAGCATGCCTAGAAACACAAGGTGCTGAGAGGGAACAAGACAGGTCTTCTTCCTGTTGACAAGCCACCCGAAATGGGACAGGGTGTCGAGGACGATGGTCAGACTTTCGTGAGCATGGGGAAAAAGACGGGGCCTTGATGAGAATGTCGTCGAGGTATGAAAAGAGCACCAGACCTCTGATACTCAAAATGGCTATCAACGCTGCCATGATCTTTGTGAAAACCCTGGGAGCCGTTGTGAGACCGAACGTCAGGGCGACAAACTGGAAATGCTCCTGATGTACTGCAAAACGCAGGAATCTGTGATGTCCCGGAAATATAGGGACGTGAAGATAGGCATCCTGGATGTCTATGGAACACAGGAATTCCTGTGCCTCAATGGAAGCAATTACTGAGCGAAGGGATTCCATCCTGAAATGTCGCAGACGAACCCTTTTGTTCAGTAACTTGAGGTCCAGAATGGGACGAACCGCACCGTCTTTTTTCCGCTCCACAAACGGGTTCGAATAGAAACATGTGAAATGTTCTCCTTCTGGAACGGGAACGATTAACCCCGAACTGAGGAGGGAAGCGATGGCTGTAAAGAAACCTGAAACCAGGGCAGGGTCTCTTGGAGGCCGAGATTAGAAGAATCGATCCCGGGGCCGAGAAATGAATTCTATTTTGTATCCTGAGGATACAACCTCCCTGACCCAAGCGTCCTCCACCGAGTCGAGCCATACGTCTCTGAAGGAAAGGAGTCAGCCGCCCAGCTTGGGAGATGCGCCGGGATCTCTGTGAGAGTCATGTCGAGGTGGATCTTACAGTCCTAGACCGGGAAGATCTACCTTGGGCATAGCGGGGATGCCAGGAAGGAGTGGGTCTAAAGGATACGGCCTTCTTCTCTTGACGTGCCTGCGGCCTCTGCTGCTGCTGTGAAAAGGAATTTGATGCTGTAAAGCGACGAAAAGACCGAAAGGGCCGGAATTGCCACCTAGGAGGAGGCCGGAGAGGCTTGGACTGGGGAAGAAGGGAGCTTGTGCCCCCGGTAGTGTCCTTAATAATTTGGTCCAGCTTGGAACCGAAGAGACGAGATCCCTGAAAAGGCAGACTGGTAAGGGACTTTTTTGATGACAAATCCGCCTGCCAGGCCTTGAGCCAGACAGTAGGACGGATGGCAACCACATTACTAGAAGCCTGAGCGGCACAAGACGTGGCATCCAGGGAAGCAGAGACCAAGTATTCCCCAGCGTGAGAAATCTGGGTGGCAAGTTCCACCAGCTGTTCTGGTGGAGCTCCGGCCAGAATGCCCCGATGGAGTTGTTTGGCCCATTCGGATATAGACTTCGAAAACCCAGGTGGAAGCAAAGGCCGGGCATAGGGCAGAAGCGGCCGCTTCGAAGGCCGACTTAGCAAAGGACTCTATGAATTTATCATTGGAATCTTTCAGAGACGCTCCGCCCGACAGCGGGAGGACTGTGTTAGTGGAAAGTCTAGAAACTCGTGGATCCACAGAGGGAGAAGAAGTCCAGTTGTCGATGAGATCCAGGGAAAAAAGATAGAAGATGCCAAGGTGCTTTCCTCTTTGAAAACGTCTGGTCGGATTCTCCCTTTCTCTGGTCAGAAGCTGATCGAACTCAGGATGAGGAGCGAAAACATTGGAAGGTGTTTTAGACCGTCTAAACTAAACCGCCTGGTCTGCGGGTTCTGTAGAGGAATCTTTGATGCCACAGGTCTGATTGATTGCTCCGATGAGACTCTGAACCATATCCCTCATGCTAGCGATTTGGTTCGAATCCAGCTCCAAATTATCCTCTGAAGGCGCATCAGAGAAAGCTTCGCCTGACTCAGGTGAGGAGGATCGGGGAGAAGCCGATCGCAGAGAAGGACCGTGTGGCGAGATGGAACGGGAAGAGGAAGCAGACTGGCGTTCCGGTCTGGATCTTTTGCGGCCTATAATGGGAGGCTCGGACGGAGGTTCCTGCGACCCGCTGGCTACTGCGGGAGTCTGCAGGGACAACCTATCAAGCACGGACACAAGGGTCTGGAACACCCAAGTTAGATCCGATACCGACTGTGACAAAGCAGAAGCCCAGCCCCGGGTGGAGGTATCACTCACAAGCGGAGCAGCAGGGGGATCCTGGGCGATGGGAACAATCGGGTTGCTGCAGAGGGGAGAGGACTGACCTGAGGGAAGCCTGCAATTACAAGACGAGCTCACAAAGGGTTAGAGGAACAAGTAGGAGGACGATAGCGATCTCCCTTAGAATTAGACATGGTGAACGAACCCCTGAGTAATGCCAGAAGGTTAGGGGACAGGAGGGCAGAGGAGAGTGTCAGTCTGCAGTACAGAGCTACTCACGGCAGACGATTCAGCGTCCACTGTACAGCGTGGTACAGCGTGGAAGATGCACCTCAAGAGAGTCAGTCAGAGATGGCTTCAGGATCTGGAGCTAGATGCGGGCAACAGCAGGGAGATGGAGTCCGAAAGGTAGCCGGGGACGCCAGGATTCGCGCTCTTGGAGGGGCGATCGTGGCGCCGAAATGCTTCCTGAAGGGACACAGGAGTGGTGGGCGGAGCTTAACCGCCTGTAGGGGAGCACCAAGATGGCGCCGGTGGGCGGGCTATGACAGTCGGGCGGGAGAAAATCCCGCCCGAGAGAAGAAGAAGTGTGCGGAGTCGGCATCGGAGAGGGCTGCGGCGCTGGGAGAAGAAGCTGCGCGGCAGCCTTGGGCAGCCGCGCCGGATAAAGGACAGTGCGGCCGCCGGCAAAAAAGTGAGCAGCGCGGCTGCCTGCAAAGTCAGCCGCGCCGAGGCATAAGGCAGAGCAGCTGCAGCCGGGAAGGAGGAGACGCGGCTGCCTGCAAAGGCTGCCGCGCCGGAAAGAAGATAGAGCGGCCTCCGGCGGGGAGCAGCGCAAGAAGGGGGCGCAGCTGCCTGCAAAGGCCGCCAAGTGGATGAGGGAGTCTGTGCCTGCAAATGCTGCCGCGCGGATTAGGGAGTCTGTGCCTGCAAATGCTGTCTGCAGCTAAGATCCCTGCTGCCTAGTAACAGTGACGACCGCCCAAGGTATCCTGCACCCTATATTAACCCCTTCCCGACCCATGACGCCTATGCGGCGTCATGGAATGATCGCATCCCTGCAGATCGGGTGAAAGGGTTAATTCCTATTTTACCCGATCTGCAGGGAGAGGGGGAGTTGTACTTCAGCCTAGGGGGGTGGCTTTGCCCCCACGTGGCTACGATCGCTCTGATTGGCTGTTGAAAGTGCAACAGCCAATCAGAGCAATTTGCAATATTTCACCTATGAAAATGGTGAAATATTGCAATCCAGCCATGGCCGATGCTGCAATAGCATCTGCCATGGCTGGAAATCATGTTCTGGCCCCCCCCACCGCCCCCGATCTCCTCCCCAGTCCTCCGTTCTGTCCGGTACCCCCCTCCGTCCCACTGTTCGCTCCCCCGTGCTCCTGTCCGCTCCCCCGTGCTCCTGTCCGCTCCCCCCGTCCTCCGATCCCCCCCCCCTGTGCTCCGATCCACCCCCCCCACCACCCCCTCATACTTACCGATCCTCCCGAAGTCGGTCCGTCTTCTCCCTGGGCGCCGCCATCTTCCAAGATGGCGGGCGCATGCTCAGTGCGCCCGCCGAATCTGCAGGCTGGCAGATTCGTTACAGGTACATTTTGATCGCTGTGGTAGGTTCTACCACAGCGATCAAAATAAAAAAATAATAAATAAACTCCCCCCTTTATCACCCCCATAGGTAGGGACAATAATAAAATAAAGAAAATATTTTTTTTTCTTTTTCCACTAGGGTTAGGGTTAGAACTAGGGTTAGAACTAGGGTTAGGGGTAGGGTTAGGGTTACGGGTAGGGTTAGGGTTAGGGGTAGGGTTATGGCATGTGCACACAGAGCGGATCGGCCGCGGATCCGCAGCGGATTGGCAGCGGATCGGCCGCGGATCCGCAGCGGATCGGCCGCGGATCCGCAGCGGATCGGCAGCGGATCCGCAGCGGATTGGCCGCGGATCTGCAGCGGATTGGCAGCGGATTGGCCGCGGATCCGCAGCGGATCCGCAGCGGATTGGCCGCGGATCCGCAGCGGATTGGCAGCGGATTGGCCGCGGATCCGCAGCGGATTGGCCGCGGATCCGCAGCGGATTGGCCGCTGCGAATTCGAAGCAGTTTTCCATCAGGTTTACAGTACCATGTACACCTAAGGAAAACCAAATCCGCTGTGCCCATGGTGCGGAAAATTCCGTGCAGAAACGCTGCATTGTATTTTCCGCAGCATGTCAATTCTTTGTGCGGATTCCGCAGCGTTTTACACCTGTTCCTCAATAGGAATCCGCAGGTGAAATCCGCACAAAAAAACACTGGAAATCTGCTGTAAATCCGCAGGCAAAACGCAGTGCCTTTTACCTGCAGATTTTTCAAAAATCGTGCGGAAAAATCTCACACGAATCCGCAACGTGGGCACATAGCCTTAGGGTTAGGGTTGGAATTAGAGTTAGGGTTGGAATTAGGGCTAGGGTTTGAAATAGGGTTAAGATTAGGCTTGTGGTTAGGGTTACGGATAGGGTTAGGGGTGTGTTGGGGTTACAGTTGTGGTTAGGGTTGGGATTAGGGTTACGGTTGGGATTAGGGTTAGGATTAGGGTTGGAATTAGGGTTACGGTTGTGTTGCGGTTAGGGTTGTGGTTAGGGGTGTGTTGGGGTTAGGGTTGTGATTAGGGTTATGGCTACAGTTGGGATTAGGATTAGGGGTGTGTTGGGGTTAGTGTTGAAGTTAGAATTGAGGGGTTTCCACTGTTTAGGCACATCAGGGGTCTCCAAACGCAACATGGCGCCACCATTGATTCCAGCCAATCTTGCATTCAAAAAGTCAAATGGTGCTCCCGCCCTTCCAAGCCCCGACGTGCGCCCAAACAGTGGTTTACCCCCACATTTGGGGTACCAGCGTACTCAGGACAAACTGGGCAACAACTGTTGGGGTCCAATTTCTCCTGTTACCCTTGCAAAAATAAAAAATTACTTGCTAAAACATAATTTTTGAGGAAAGAACAATTATTTTTTATTTTCACGGCTCTGCGTTATAAACTTCTGTGAAGCACTTGGGGGTTGAAAGTGCTCACCACACATCTAGATAAGTTCCTTCGGGGGTCTAGTTTCCAAAATGGGGTCACTTGTGGGGTGTTTCTACTGTTTAGGCACATCAGGGGCTCTGCAAATGCAATGTGACGCCCGCAGACCATTCCATCAAAGTCTGCATTTCAAATGTCACTACTTCCCTTCCGAGCCCTGACGTGTGCCCAAACAGTGGTTTACCCCCACATATCGGGTATCAGCGTACTCACAACAAACTGGGCAACAAATATTGGGGTCCAAATTCTCCTGTTACCCTTGTGAAAATAAAAAATTGCTTGCTAAAACATCTTTTTTGAGGAAAGAAAAATGATTTTTTATTTTCACGGCTCTGCGTTGTAAACTTCTGTGAAGCACTTGGGGGTTGAACATGCTCACCACACATCTAGATAAGTTCCTTGGGGGGTCTAGTTTCCAAAATGGGGTCACTTGTGGGGGGTTTCTACTGTTTAGGCATATCAGGGGCTCTGCAAACATAACATGATGCCCGCAGACCATTCCATCAAAGTCTGCATTCCAAAACATCACTACTTCCCTTCCGAGCCCCGGCATGTGCCCAAACAGTGGTTTACCCCCACATATGGGGTATCAGCGTACTCAGGAGAAACTGGACAACAACTTTTGGGGTCCAATTTCTCCTGTTACTCTTGCAAAAATAAAAAATTCTGGGCTAAAAAAATATTTTTGAGGAAAGGAAACACATTTATTAGTTTCACGGCTCTGCGTTATAAACTTCTGTGAAGCACCTGGGGGTTATAAGTGCTCACTATGCATCTAGATAAGTTCCTTGGGGGGTCTAGTTTCCAAAATGGGGTCACTTGTAGGGGAGCTCCAATGTTTAGGCACACAGGGGCTCTCCAAACGCGACATGGTGTCCGCTAACGATTGGAGCTAATTTTCCATTCAAAAAGTCAAATGGCACGCCTCCCCTTCCGAGCCTTGCCGTGCACCCAAACAGTGGTTTACCCCCACATATGAGGTATCGGCATACTCAGGAGAAATTGCCCAACAAAATTTAGGATCCATTTTATCCTGTTGCCCATGTGAAAATAAAAAAATTGAGGCTAAAATAATTTTTTTGTGAAAAAAAAAGTACTTTTTCATTTTTACGGATCAATTTGTGAAACACCTGAGGGTTTAAAGTGCTCACTATGCTTCTAGATAAGTTCCTTGGGGGGTCTAGTTTCCAAAATGGGGTCACTTGTGGGGGAGCTCCAATGTTTAGGCACACGGGGGCTCTCCAAACGCGACATGGTGTCCGCTAAAGATTGGAGCCAATTTTTCATTGAAAAAGTCAAATTGCGCTCCTTCCCTTCCGAGCCCTGCCGTGCGCCCAAACAGTGGTTTACCCCCACATATGAGGTATCAGCGTACTCAGGACAAATTGGACAACAACGTCCGTGGTCCAGTTTCTCCTTTTACCCTTGGGAAAATAAAAAAAATTTTGCTAAAATATCATTTTTGTGACTAAAAAGTTAAATGTTCATTTTTTACTTCCATGTTGCTTCTGCTGCTGTGAAACACCTGAAGGGTTAATAAACTTCTTGAATGTGGTTTTGAGCACCTTGAGGGGTGCAGTTTTTAGAATGGTGTCACTTTTGGGTATTTTCAGCCATATAGAACCCTCAAACTGACTTCAAATGTGAGGTGGTCCCTAAAGAAAATGGTTTTGTAAATTTTGTTGTAAAAATGAGAAATCACTGGTCAAATTTTAACCCTTATAACTTCCTAGCAAAAAAAAAATTTGTTTCCAAAATTGTGCTGATGTAAAGTAGACATGTGGGAAATGTTATTTATTAACTTTTTTGTGTCACATAACTCTCTGGTTTACCAGAATAAAAATTCAAAATGTGAAAATTGCGAAATTTTCAAAATTTTTGCCAAATTTCCGTTTTTTTCACAAATAAACTCAGAAATTATCGACCTAAATTTACCACTAACATGAAGCCCAATATGTCACGAAAAAACAATCTCAGAATCGCTAGGATCCGTTGAAGCGTTCCTGAGTTATTACCTCATAAAGGGACACTGGTCAGAATTGCAAAAAACGGCAAGGTCATGAAGGGGTTAACGCCTATAGAGCGACCTCCCTGCCTACTCTGGGACGGGTGGAGAAATACCTCACACATCCCACGTCGTCCATTACTAACCTTAATCCAAGGAAGGTATGAGACGTCCATGGAGCTGGTGATTGACGTCCTCGTCTCCTCCAACCGACAGGCTCTGGTGGGTGAGGGACGGAGCTAGGACCGGACTTCTAAGCACGCTTGTGTGCTAGGATCATGGTCCTGCTGAGGGATCTATGAGGATATGGGGTGGCAGTACACGCCGTACTCATAGTCCGTATTGCGGGACTACAGGTGTGACTGTTCACCCTGTATCCCTCCGGAAAAACCTGAAAGAAAACGACGCACATTGAGGTAGATAAGGGTCTAATGAAAGACCCGTGTCCACCTCCTACTGACACTAAGCTAAACTGAAGTGCATAATGCCAGTCGGTGGGGTGTACACTGCAGACGAGGAGCTAACTTTTTTTGTGCATAGTGTCAGCCTCCTTGTGGCAGCAGCATACACCCATGGTTCCTGTGTCCCCCAATGAGAGGCGATAGAGAAATCTCTCTTCTGACCCATTTTGCCAAAGGAAAGGAAGTTGCCTAATAATTAAGCACACCTTATATAGGGTTTTGATGTCATTAGACAACACCCCTCCTCATTACAGAGATGCACATCACCTGATTTACTTAATTGGTAGTTGGCTCTCAAGCCTGAACAGCTTGGAATAGGACAACATGTATAAGGCTATGTGCACACGTTGCGGATTAGGCTTAGGAATTTTTGGTGCTGATCCTGCATCTCTTGGAAGAAAACGCAGGTGCGGATTTGACGTGTTTTTTGTGCGGATTTTGTTCGGATTTACTGCAGATTTTGTGCGGATTTACTGCATTTTTTACCCCTGCAGGTTTCTATAATGGAATGGGTACAAAAACTCTGCAGATCCGCAAAAAAAAAGTGACATGCTACTTCTTTTAATCCTCAGCGTTTCCGCACGGAATTTTCCGCACCGTTAGCACAGCATTTTTTTTTTCTCATTGATTTACATTGTACTGTAAATCACTCGCAGATCTGCAGCGTTTCTGCATGGTAAAAAACACTGCGGATCCGCAGGAAATCATAAAGGGGTTAAAGAGAACCTGTCAGCAGGGTTTTGCTCAGTAAACTACAGACACTGTCAAGTTGGGGCTGTTATACTGATTAAAATGTTAAAATGATACCTGAGTGATGAAATCCGTCTTGTGGTTGTTGTTTAATCTTTATTTTCAGTTGATATGTTCGTGCTCCGGGGTGACTTGTGGGGGTCTTACTGTGATGCTCTGCTTGCATATCCATCTGTATGGCTTATGACAGGTCACTGACCTACTCACTATTTTACGTACTACATATACTGTGGTGGTTTAGAAAAAATTAATTTACCGTACATTGAGCAAAATGGCGCTAGCGCCTGCGCAGTAGCATGTAAAGCATTATGCCTATAATATTTCCTGGTAAAAAACAAAAAAAAATTACCTTCCTCAAAATGGTGGGAAGGGGAGGGGGGTGAGGGGGAGAACAAGCGCAATCGCATCTATCGCGTTTTGATAGATGCTATTGCGCCAGCTGCATTTTACTGCACCCAATGTTTTTTTTCTCTAGCAAAATGCCAGAGCTTGGCAAGTAACATCAATCGGAACGCTATAATTTGCTAGAGTCTGCCTCCGACTTTGGTAAGGCCATGGAACTCAGTTTGCTCTCTAAGAAAGAGACACGTGCGTGCAAAGCGTCATCTGCCCTATCGAAGCCCGTCGCTTACCGGGGAGTGACCGTGGAATGCTAAATGTCCTCCAGCTCTCGGTGCATGCGTGCAAAGCGTCATCTGCCCTATCGAAGCCCGTCGCCTACCGGGGAGTGACCGTGGAATGCTAAATGTCCTCCAGCTCTCGGTGCATGCGTGCAAAGCGTCATCTGCCCTATCGAAGCCCGTCGCCTACCGGGGAGTGACCGTGGAATGCTAAATGTCCTCCAGCTCTCGGTGCATGCGTGCAAAGCGTCATCTGCCCTATCGAAGCCCGTCGCTTACCGGGGAGTGACCGTGGAATGCTAAATGTCCTCCAGCTCTCGGTGCATGCGTGCAAAGCGTCATCTGCCCTATCGAAGCCCGTCGCCTACCGGGGAGTGACCGTGGAATGCTAAATGTCCTCCAGCTCTCGGTGCATGCGTGCAAAGCGTCATCTGCCCTATCGAAGCCCGTCGCCTACCGGGGAGTGACCGTGGAATGCTAAATGTCCTCCAGCTCTCGGTGCATGCGTGCAAAGCGTCATCTGCCCTATCGAAGCCCGTCGCCTACCGGGGAGTGACCGTGGAATGCTAAATGTCCTCCAGCTCTCGGTGCATGCGTGCAAGGCGTCATCTGTCCTATTGAAACCCGTCGCTAGCGTGGAATACAAAATGCACATGATGCTATTTTTCCTACAGTGTAAAAACAATTTTTTATGGAATTGCTCATCTCTTTAGATGATCCCACTTGGCGCCACTTTTATTGTCTTCTGGCCATTACTTGCTAAATGAATCAGCCAGCATGATGACTTAATCACTCCAGCTGAGTCCTAGAGAAATATGCTGGAACGCCCCCTCGCCTGGCGCTTTGAGCTGCCAATTGTGGCACATTAGAATGGGGGCAATCTCGCCATGGTCCCCGCCAGAACCATAGGTGCTAGCCTACATTTTCCTCATTATAATTAGTGATGAGCGAGTATACTCGTTACTCGAGATTTCCCGAGCATGCTCAGGGGTTCTCCGAGTATTTTTTAGTGCTCGGAGATTTAGTTTTCTTGCCGCAGCTGAATGATTTACATCTGTTAGCCAGCTTAATTACATGTGGGGGTTCCCTAGCAACCAGGCAACCCCCACATGTATTTATGCTGGCTAACAGTTGTAAAATCTCGAGTAATGAGTATATTCGCTCATCACTAATTATAACCCATCCCTGGCAGCAGGCCGTAAGAAATTACAGGCCTTGTGATTGAGACCCTTGCATTAGTCTGTGTCGGTGGCAGCGTCTATTAGCGTGCCGGTCAATAGGTCAATGACTGATATTATTGCAGTGTGCACTGCAATACTGTGTGTAATATTATTATATTATACATACTTATAGCACAGGTAAGACATGTTGCATTGGTCTTACCAGAATATTGTGGTTTTCTGTGGTGAAGCCGATGAAGGGCTCTTAAGAATGCTGCAGCCCCAGGCTCCTCTGAAGGTTTTTGTACTTGGACCTTTATACAAATATCAGCTCCATCTTCTTTTTATAACATGTCGGAATGAAGGAGTCTGTGCTCTTCCATTAAGGCACACAGAATCTGTGATCTCTCTGGCCATACCATGCATCCGTAGAGAAGATCACAGGTTGAGCACACGTGCGGTCAGGTAATCTAGGTGCTTACTGTTTAGTTGACTGATCTTTGTTATTTTAGCACCAAATTGCAATTTATAATAAAGCCAAAGTGCAAACCCTCCGGGAGCTCCTTCAGTGAGACCTAGAATAAAATCCTGACGAGCTGGACCTATCGATGCACAGTAATGGGGATGTTTGCTTTTTCAGATGAAGCAAAATCATTTTGGCAAAATCAGTGCAATGAAGGAACCGTAGATGTCGTGTTCAAGAAGATTCAGAGCAAGTTGCAATTTCTGTGTGAGAAAATCAAAGATGGGGCTGCCACAAACCAAGGTTGGGATGATGAATAATCTTGTGCAGTGTTACTTTACTATGTGACCTATTGGTTTAATCATGTTTTCATGTTCCTCCTTATTCCTCTTCTTTATGGAAGGCTGCTCAGCAGTCATTATTATTGCAGACAAGATTTAACACCTTTTATATATGGTAGATCACACAAGATCCATCATTCTTAATAGGGGAATATCACAGCTCACCTCCTCCCTTTGAGGTCCGAATATACCTAGAAAACTCTCCTATAGAAGTTAATGATCCAGGTGCTATCGATGTCTACATGGCTGGTGAAAGTTCTGAGCCTAATATTAGGCCTAATGAGTAGTGTAAAAATTGCTAGATTTTTGTGTGGTTTTTATTTTTCATCACTAATACAGATATAAAAATATATATTAGTTTTCTGATGACATCCTCCTTCAACCAGCAATTTCTAGAAATCCGGTCGGTGCATCTGTAATATCTCCAGGTCCTTCTCTGATCATTTAGGAATGGAGATGTACAATGAAAAGCAATGTTCTATTCTGTTAACATTTGTCAGTATTAAAATGAATATATTTGGAATCGTATTCTGATCAGGGGTAGAACTCGGACACTAGATGGTATAAGGCACATACCAGTGTCTTTTGCGACCATACATGACTTAAAGGGGTAGTTTCAAGTTTAGAAGTTATTCCTTATCCATATGATAGAGTATTCCTTCCCGTTCTCTGGGGGACCAACTGTTAGGACTCTCACCGATCCTAGGAATTGGGGATCTGAAAGTCCATGTGAATTTAGCGGTGGTCAATCATGTGCGCATCCTCTCCATTCAGACACTTATGGGAGAACCAAAGACCAGCTGAGATCTGCGTTCAGCTGTCTCTGGTGGCACATAGAGAATTAATGGAGCGCAGGTGCAAATGATTGACCACCGCTCCATTCACATGTGGGATTCTTGGGATCGGTGGGGTTCCCAAAGGTCGGACCCCAAGCGATCAGGAAGTTATTCCTTTATGCCATGGATAGGTGATAACTTTGAACAACCCCTTTAAATAATTATTACAGCATTCTTCAATGGGTATAATTATAAGGTGCTTGTGAAATTCAGGAACTTGGTTAATTATTTTTTGTTTTAAAAATCCTCTCTATTCTTAAAGGGAACCTGTCACCCCCAAAATGAAAGGTAAGCTAAGCCCACCTTCATCAGGGGCTTATGTACAGCATTCTGTAATGCTGTAGATAAGCCCCCGATGTATCCTGAAAGATGAGAAAAAGAGGTTAGATTATACTCACCTGGGCAGGCGGTCCGATCCGATGGGCGTCACGGTCCAGTCCAGGGCCTCCCATCTAATTACGATCACGTCATCTTCTTGTCTTCACGCTGCGGCTCCAGCGCAGGTGTACTTTGTCAACCCTGTTGAGGGCAGAGCAAAATACTGCAGTGCGCAGGCGCCGGGAAAGGTCAGAGAGGCCCGGCACCAGCGCACTGCAGTACTTTGCTCTGCCCTCAACAGGGTTGACAAAGTACGCCTGCGCTGGAGCCGCAGCGTGAAGACAAGAAGAGGACGTTGTCTGATGAAGATAGGAGGCGCCGGACCGGACCGTGACACCCATTGGACCGGACCGCAGCGGGACCGCCCCTGGGTGAGTATAATCTAACCTCTTTTTCTCATCTTTCAGGATACATCGGGGGCTTATCTACAGCATTCCAGAATGCTGTAGATAAGCCCCTGATGGCGTTGGGCTTAGCTCACCTTCCATTTTGGGAGTGACAGGTTCCCTTTAAGAACAGAGGGATTTTTAGTTGTTTAGTTCCCATGGCCTGAGATGGTATCGCTGATCTGGACTGCCTGATAAGCAGGAGCACACCACCACCCCCAGAAATTGGGGAGCGGTTCATTCCTGAAAAGTTAATCTGAGACAACCCCTCTTATAGTTTCTGTCAGAGTCATCGGCTCCTAGGTTGTCAGTACTAATGATGAAAGGTGTGAGAAGTCTCTGAAATTATTTCTCTAGAAATGTATTTTATTCTTTTGCATTTTCTTTACCTTTCTGTGAATGTATGTGTTTTCTTTTAGATTATGTGAGCGCTCTGATGTTGGTGAAGAATGTGTCAGATCTGGAGGACTCTGAAACCGACCCCTGCGGTAAGTGCTGGGTAAAGCTGGGGAAAAAACAGCTGGTCTCACAGAATCGAAAAGTTCCATGGCTGCTTTTTCCAAAACAGAGACACACTTGTCCACAGGTTGTGCCTGGTATTGCAGCTCTGCAGCATTCACTGTAATAACTTCCCATAGAAGAAACCTGCCTTTTTACACTTCTGTACATCTCCTTTGAATAATGTGAGCCGCACACACCAGAAACTATTAAACTGCATGCATGGAATTTAATATAATTTGCGGCCGGACTTCAGTTCTGTTGTTGGCATCCCCGACGCCGCATTTCCTGGGCACCTCTGTCTTCCAAGGCCTCGCAAAGTTATGACATCGTGTAAAACCAAGTCATTAGACTTCACACCACGATGTTGTGGGGCCGAGGAAACGACGGTTGCACTCCGGATGTCGTGTCAATAATAACAAACATTATAAGACTGACTGTCCCTTCCATACAGAATACTGGTGTGAACAGGTGCATACTAAGAGTAGCACTCTGTATTTTTTTTTAACGCTAAAGCATGAAAACCTAAAATATATGAAATTTTAATTGCATTACTGCTCTAGGAAATAGGAAAAAAATGACGACTCTTAGCATGGGCATGCATACATTGGCCAAATGTACTAAGAATCGGGGTATTATTTATTTATTTTTTTACTATTTTCTAGAGCAGTAATTCAATTCAAATGTCATATCTTTCATGCTTTAGTATTAATCATGGCTGTCACAGAAGCAAAGTCTGGTTACAACAAAGACCTGGACCAGAGGACGGAACGCAGTGCTGGAATTTTTTTTAACATTTCTCAGTCTATAAAACCTTCTTTTAATAATCTTTATTTAATCATAATCTTTATTTATTTAGCGCCAACATATTCCCCAACTTCTTTTAAAGGTGTTAGTGTGTACGTGAGTGGGGTAACTGTATTTTGAGTCATACTGTGGACAGAACAGAGTGATGACATAGTTTGTACACTGTGGCACATTATGTCTGCAATATGGTCTTGAAGTTATAGTCAGTTATCATTGTTGCAGAACAAGGTGACTGGCATTTCTTTAACCCCCTTAACGTCCAATGACAGACATAGTCAGTCACTGGACGCCTCCCCGTTTGGTGCATGCTCCGGCGTTGAGCCCGCACCTTTTCCGACACATGACAGCTGATCTGATCAGCTGACATGTGTCCGGAACAGCCGGTTAACATGTTAAATGCTGCTGTCAGCGGCATTTAACGTGCATGCGCAGGAATCGCATCATTACCTCCTCCCATCGGCGCCCGTGTCACATGACTGCGGGTCACCGATGGGTTGGCATGACAACCCAAGTTCAGCAGGAGACCGATGTGATTGTCATTGCTGGATCGCTATGTGCGCCAAGTGAGCATATCTGCTACGTTGAACAGCGCTGCAGCCCTGCTCTGTGTGTAGAAGAGGCGATCGGACAACTGCAGCTTGTAGTCTCCCATGGAGACTATTGAAGCAAGTAAAAAAAAATAAAAGTTCAAATCACCCCCCTTTCACCCAATTCAAAATAAAGCAATAAAAAATCTAATATTTGGTATTGCCGCATTCAGAATCACCTGATCTACCGTATCTATCTATATAATCGTCTAAGGGCCACTTCCATCTGTTTGTCTGTCTATCACGGAAATCCCACGTCACTGATTGGTTGCGGCCGCGACCAATCAGCGACTGGCACAGTCCAGCCACGAAATGGCCGCTCCGTACTCCCCTGCAGTCAGTGCCCCCTCCATACTCACCTCCCAGTCAGTGCCCGCCGCCCACATAGCATTGTAGCAGTCCGTTAAACCGACTGCGTTACACCGCGGCATAACGCGGTGTAACGCAGTCTGTTAACGCTGCTATTAACCCTGTGTGACGAACTTTTTACTATTGATGCTGCCTATGCAGCATCAATTGTAAAAAGATATAATGTTAAAAATAATTTAAAAGAAAAAAAAATTGAGCTATTCTCACCCTCCACTGATGCATGCGAGCAGCGAGGCTGTATACTACGTCGGCTGTGTTATATACTGCGTGACTGATATATACTACGTGGGCAGTGTTATATACTGCGTGGGCTGTGTTATTTACTGCGTGGGCTGTGTTCTATACTATGTGGCTGCTATATACTACATGGCTGTGCTATATACTACGTGTCTGTGCTATATACTACGTGGCTGTGCTATATACTACGTGGCTGTGCTATATACTACGGGCTGTGCTATATACTACATGGCTGCTATATACTAACGTGGCTGTGCTATATACTACGTGGCTGTGCTATATACTACATACTACGTGGCTGTGCTATGTACTACGTGGCTGTGCTATATACTACGTGGCTGTGCTGTATCCTGCACCCCGAACCCCCGACATCCTGCGACCAATCAGCGACAGACGCAGTCCAGCCGCGAATTGACGTGGGATTTAAACCAGTCTTCACTGGTTGGTCACGGCCGGCCGTGAGCTACCAATCAGCGATATTGGCATGGTATTTAAACACCGCTTCGGTCATTGGTCGTGCCCTCCGGCCGCGGCCAATCAGCGACAGGCGCAGTCTGGCCGCGAGTTGGAGCCAGATTTGAACCACGCTTCGCTGATCGGCCAGCCGGGCGCCACCAATCAGCGTTATTGGCGCAGAATTTAACCCCCACTCACAGCGCGACGTACATACATACATACATATTCTAGAATACCCGATGCGTTAGAATCGGGCCACCATGTAGTCAATATATAAAAAGGATTAACCCAATCGGTAAGCGGTGTAGCGAGGAAAAAAATCGAAATGCCAGAATTATGTTTTTTTGGTCGCTGCAACATTGCAATAAAATGCAATAACGAGTGATCAAAATATCGTATCTGCACTAAAATGGTATCAATAAAAACGTCAGATCTGCGCGCAAAAAATAAGCCATCACCCCACCCGAGATCCCGAAAAATGGAGACTCTACAGGTCTTGGAAAATGGCAACTTTTTTTTTTTTTTACAAACTTTGGAAAAAAAATGTTTACCACTTAGATAAAAAAAGAACCTCGACATGTTTAATGTCTATGAACTCGTAAAGATCTGGAGAATCATAATGGCAGGTCAGTTTTAGCATTGAGTGAATCTAGCAAAAAAGGCAAACAAAAACAAGTGTGGGATTGCACTTTTTTTAAAAATTTTACCGCACTTGGAATCTTTTTCACGTTTTTCTATTACACGACATGGTACAACTAATGGTGTCCTTCTAAAGTACAACTCGTCCCGCAAGAAAAAAAGCCCTCACATGGCCATATTGACGGAAAAATAAAAAAGTTATGGCTCTGGGAAGAAGGAGTTAAACATGATCTGATTATGCGAATGCAGCATTTCTTTTTGCTATAGATCAAAGTTCTTCAGAAGAACTGACGGAAGATGAGGATTGTCCACCAGCAAGGGCAGAAAAACCTTTACCATCTCCCATCAAGAGTGATTTGTATGTATAGATATATAATCTTTTCCTCCTTTCTGCAATAAAAAAGCTGTGCCATATACATAATGCAGGAAATCCACTGCATCAGAGCTGTAGCCATTAACTGAGCTCAGCAGCTCGTGCCATCAACTTGGGCAGATCCGCTGCGCTCGGTTAATGGTTGCAGCTGTCGGTATGACATCAGCACTGCGGTTAGTTCTAGAGTCCGGGTGCAGTGATGTGCACTTGGCACTAGACCTGGGAAGGTTGAATAAAGAACATAACCATATAAACCAACCCGAATATAAGGCACCTTATTTTCTCCTCATCCCTATCCTGGTGTGCATGGCCCCCTCATCCCTATCTAGTATGCACAGCCCTCCATCAGAAAAACATTAAAAAAAAATAAATCATCCTACTTACCTTACCTGCGCACCCTTGCAGCATCTTGTTCTGATGCCAGCACTTCTTTATGCTTGTAAGCAGCACACGGCAGTAATGTCATGCACTGCTTACATGCCAAGGACAGCTGCTGGAATACTCACTGCTCTTTTTTCTTGCCCAGATGTAGAATCTTGCATTTCTCCCTGTTAAATACCATTCTATAAAGGTACCTTCACACTGAGCAACTTTCCAACGAGAACGACAGCGATCCGTGACGTTGCAGCGTCCTGGATAGCGATCTCGTTGTGTTTGACACGCAGCAGCGATCAGGATCTCGCTGTGATATCGCTGGTCGGAGCTAGAAGTCCAGAACTTTATTTCGTCGCTGATCACCCGCTGTCATCACTGGATCGGCGTGTGTGACGCCGATCCAGCGATGTGTTCACTTGTAACCAGGGTAAACATCGGGTTACTAAGCGCAGGGCCGCGCTTAGTAACCCGATATTTACCCTGGTTACCATTGTAAAAGTTAAAAAAAAAAAACACTACATACTCACATTCTGATGTCTGTCACGTCCCCCGGTGTCCACAGGGTTAAAACTGCTTTCGGCAGGAGCGCTGGTAATGCTGCGCTGCTGCCGAGAGCTCCCTGCACTGACTGTGTCAGCGCCGGCCATAAAGCAGAGCACAGCGGTGACGTCACCGCTGTTACTGCCGGCACTGACACATTCAGTGCAGGGAAGCTCTCGGCAGCAGCGCAGCATTAGCAAGCGCTCCTGCCGAAAGCAGTTTTAACCCTGTGGACGCCGGCGGGGGATGTGACAGACATCAGAATGTGAGTATGTAGTGGTTTGTTTTTTGTTTTTTTTAACTTTTACAATAGTAACCAGGGTAAATATCGGGTTACTAAGCGCGGCCCTGCACTTAGTAACCCGATGGTTACCCGGGTGCTGCAGGGGGACTTCGGCATCGTTGAAGACAGTTTCAACGATGCCGAAGTCCTTCCCCTGATCGTTGGTCGCTGGAGAGAGCTGTCTGTGTGACAGCTCCCCAGCGACCACCCAACGGCTTATCAAGGATCACAGCCAGGTCGTATCACTGGTTGTGATCGTTGGTAAATCGTTTAGTGTGAAGGTACCTTAAAGGCCCCGTCTCACATAACGAGATCGCTAGCGAGATCGCTGCTGAGTCACAAGTTTTGTGAAGCAACAGCGACCTCAGTAGCGATCTCGCTATGTGTGACACGTACCAGCGATCAGGCCCCTGCTGTGAGATCGCTGGTCGTGTCGGAATGGCCTGGACCATTTTTTGGTCGTTGAGGTCCCGCTGACATCGCTGAATCGGTGTGTGACACCGATCCAGCGATGTCTTCACTGGTAACCAGGGTAAACATCGGGTTACTAAGCGCAGGGCCGCGCTTAGTAACCCGATGTTTACCCTGGTTACCAGCGTAAATGTAAAAAAAAAAAAACACTACATACTCACCATCTGATTCCCGTCAGGTCCCTTGCCGTCTGCTTCCTGCTCTGACTGAGATCCGGCCGTACAGTGAGAGCACAGCACAGCAGTGACGTCACCGCTGCGCTCTGCTCTCACTGTACGGCGGCACTCAGAGCAGGAAGCAGACGGCAAGGGACCTGACGGACATCAGATGGTGAGTATGTACTGTTTGTTTTTTTTGGTAACCAGGGTAAACATCGGGTTACTAAGCGCGGCCCTGCGCTTAGTAACCCGATGTTTACCCTGGTTACCCGGGTGCTGCAGGGGGACTTCGGCATCGTTGAAGACAGTTTCAACGATGCCGAAGTCGTTCCCCTGATCGTTGGTCGCTGGAGAGAGCTGTCTGTGTGACAGCTCCCCAGCGACCACACAGCGACTTACCAACGATCACGGCCAGGTCGTATCGCTGGTCGTGATCGTTGGTAAATCGCTATGTGAGACGGGGCCTTTAGTCGCTCCCCATTGTTCAAGCTTATCTAGATCCTTCTGAATCCTTTCTGTCTTCTCTAGTGTTAACTATCCCTCCTAGCTTTGCATTGTCTGCAAATTTGATTAGTTTACCTTCAGTTCCCTTATCTAGATCATTTGTAAAAATGTTGAACAACATTGGGGCCAGGACAGAGACTTGTGGTACCCCACTGGAAACACTTTCTCCATCGCTTCATTGGCGGACACAGGAAACCATGGGTGTATGCTGCTGCCACTAGGAGGCTGACACTATGCAGAAAAAATTAGCACTAGGATATTCAGTTTAGCTTAGTGTCAGTAGGAGATTTCCACCCAGCGGTATAGGGCTAACAGGACAGAGGGGAAAGTACCTCTCCGTTCCTGCTGCAGTCAGGAACATGCTTTGACGTCTGAGCCTCCTGGGTATGGGGTCGGCCATGCCTCCTGCAACCGTCAGGCTCTAATGGGCGAGTGGGTAGGAGACAGGGTCCGGACCAAAATTCGGATCACCTAAACACTCTTCCATGTTATGGGTTGGGGACCTGCTGACTAGACATATGAGGATACGGGGTGGCAGTACACGCCGTACTCCTAGTCTCTGTTCACTCATAGACTGTTCACACTGTATCCCTCCAGAGTAAGAATCCTGAAAAAGAAACGACGCACACTGAGGTAGATATGGGTCTAGTAAAAGACCGTGTCCACCTCCTACTGACACTAAGGCTGCTTTTACACTTGCAAAAATACATTCTAGCGCCGTGTCCCGTATGGCTGTGAGGGCTGTATATACGGCCGTGAAAAAATATCGAGCTTGCACAATATTTTTCATGGATACAGCCTCCATTTAAAACAATGGTACTGCAAAAACAGCGGTAGCTTGTTTTTGCGTTACACCTTATCTGCAGACCGCCGTTTTTTTGCCTGCCATTTGTTACAACAGGGAAAAACGGAGATTAGAGAAGGTTATTTGTGGCCCATTTTTGAGGAAGACCGCAAGCAAACACGGCAATACGGCCCTCAAAAACGACCTGTAAAAACGGGCCGCAAAAAAACCAGCATGTGTAAACTGAATATCCTAGTGCCAGTCAGTGTGGTGTACTCTGCGGAGGAGGAGCTGTTTTTTACATAGTGTCAGCCTCCTAGTGGCAGCAGCATACACCCATGGTTTCCTGTGTCCCCCAATGAAGGCTCCAAGAAACAAATTTTACTGTAAGCAACCAAAAATCCTGTTTTTCACTTACAACCATTTATCACCACTCTGAGTACGATCACTGAGCTGAATATTTTTTTCTGTCCGTATATCCCATCCCATATTGCTCAGTTCATTACTCTTTAAACAGAATGTGTGTGTAGAAATAGATATAGATAAAGCTATATATAAAGGCAGATAATATACTATCTAATTCCAAATAAAGTTAGGACTTTGTGTTCAATATAAACAAAACAAGATATTTTGAAATCTTATAGCTGTATTTTATCTAGAACAGGACACCGATCAGAAGGTGAATATTAAGGCATTTTTTTCCATTTAATTTGAAATAAATAACTTTCACCTTCTCATCTGTGTTCTGAATAAAGTATGTCTGTAAGAGGTTTCCAAATCATTGCATTCTTGTTTTCTTTATATTTTACATGGCGTCCCAACTTTCTTGGAATTGGGGCTGTAAATGAAATGCAGCAATTTCATTAATACTAATTCTACAGTAGCTCTTTATAATAAACAGCAATTGGTATCTAAAATTTGGAATTAATGGCGGAAGACACAGCATTAGACAGGGCCATACAGTTGCAGAGGCAACCTTATGATGAATGGCCATTGTCACCTCTGCAGAACCCAGTGAACCTGGACTGACCTGCTTTGTTCTGTATCCGCTGCCACTGCTTTCAAGTTTTGAAGCCAGAAGTGTCCGTCTTAAAAGGAATCTGTCAGCAGGATTGTGCTGAGTAGGCTTCAGACACTGAGTAGCCAAGAGACACTGAGTAGCCAAGAGACACTGTCAGGTCGGCGCCGTTATACTGATTAAAATGATACCTGGGTTGATGACATCTGTCTTGTGGTTCTTGTTTAATGTTTATGTTCAGTTAATGATATGCTCGTGCTTCAGGGCTGCCCGTGCAGGGGTCTTCATGTGGTGCTCTGCCTACATATTCATCAGTATGGCTTATGACAAGTCAGTGGTCCCTCAGTGACCTGGCCCCTATTTTACATACTGAATATAATATGTTTTGAAAAAAATTAAAAGAAAACCAGCAGGCTGGCGGCGGCGCCTGCACTGCAGCATGATTGCATGTATAATGTGCATTTAATTATTTTATTTGCAGATATAAATTTATTCAGAAAAAAATTCTGTCTCAAAATGGAGCTGGCTGCGCCTTTGCAGTAGCATCTTTCAGCGATCCAATGGATGCTACTGTGCAGGCGCCGCCGGCGCCATCTTAGTGGAGACAATTTTTTTTTTCTCTATCAAGATGATGCCGGCGATGCCTGCGCAGTGGCATCTATCGGATCGCTGAAAAATGCTACTGCGCTGGCGTGGCTGGCCCATTTTTGGACAATTTTTTTTTAACAATTTTTATCAGCAAATAAAATAATTAAATGCATATTATAGATGCAATCATGCTGCAGCGCAGGCACCATCACCTGCTGAATGTGACTTTTTTTGTATTTTTTTTTTTCAATGCATATATTCAGTATGTAAAATAGGGGACAGGTCAGTGAGGGATCAGAGACCTGTCATAAGCAATACTGATGAATATGTAAGCAGATCACCACGTGAAGACCCCCGCAGGTCGCCGAGAAGCTCATAAACTGAAAATACAGATTACACAACAACCATAAGACTGATTTCATCACCCAGGTATCATTGTAATCAGTATAACAGCGCCGACCTGACACTGTCTGTAGGTTACTGTGCACAATCCTGCTGTCAGGTTCCCTTAAATATCGCTAAGATTTGTCTTACTTCTGTTCTTTTCTAAACAGAGATAATAATTTACCATGTTCCGAATTGGAGTCCAGTGAAGCAGCATCAGCTTTGACCACAAAACATGTCCTTTATGAGCAGCACCACTGTGGGCCAATGTGTCTCTCCAGTATAAGTCCGTACTTTAGTAAAAGAGAAAATCCACTCAAATTTCCAGTACTGTGCCATTTCCAAAGGCGACATGCGAAGTCAAGTCTCATCTCAAGACAGCTG
Source organism: Ranitomeya variabilis (assembly GCF_051348905.1). Classification (NCBI taxonomy): domain Eukaryota; kingdom Metazoa; phylum Chordata; class Amphibia; order Anura; family Dendrobatidae; genus Ranitomeya; species Ranitomeya variabilis. Next base: position 687,680,445 of record NC_135234.1, read on the forward strand.
GATGTGATATACAAAACCCCATGTGGAAAGGGTCTCCAGGACTTCAAAGATGTGCATTCTTACCTCATTAAAACTAAATGCCGCTTTTTATCCATAGATCATTTCTCGTTCAATACCTACCTCCAGCTAGATAGAAACCTCATCAAGAGTCAGGTATTTTTTCAGGAAGCTGATATCAGCAGAGATGCAGAGTTGGTGCCAGTTCCAGTCTGCAATGAAATCGATCAAACCAGACCGGCTCCTTTTACCTACAGAAAGTCCCCTTGGCCACGCGGATACTCCATCAATAACTTCACTGACCTGTTCAGAGGATGCTGTAACTGTACGGACGGCTGTTTGGATGTGTAAGTATTTAAGAACTGAAGGCCAAATATATACAGTTGTGGCCAAAAGTATTGACACCCCTGCAATTCTGTCAGATAATACTCAGTTTCTTCCTGAAAATGATTGCAAACACAAATTCTTTGGTATTATTATCTTCATTTAATATGTCTTAAATGAAAAAACACAAAAAGAATTGTCCTAAAGCCAAATTGGATATAATTCCACACCAAACACAAAAAAGGGGGTAGACAAAAGTATTGGCACTGTTCGAAAAATCATGTGATGCTTCTCTAATTTGTGTAATTAACAGCCCCTGTAACTTACCTGTGACACCTAACAGGTGTTGGCAATAACTAAATCACACTTGCAGCCAGTTGACATGGATTTGACTCAACCTCTGTCCTTGTATGTACCACATTGAGCATGGAGAAAAGAAAGAAGACCAAAGAACTGTCTGAGGACTTGAGAAACTAAATTGTGAGGAAGCATGAGCAATATGAAGGCTACAAGTCCATCTCCAAAGACCTGAATGTTCCTGTATCTACTGTGCGCAGTGTCATCAAGAAGTTTAAAGCCTATGGCACTGTGGCTAACCTCCCTAGATGTGGACGGAAAAGAAAAATTGACAAGAGATTTCAACGCAAGATTGTGCGGATGTTTGATAAAGAACCTCGACTAACATCCAAACAAGTTCAAGCTGCCCTGCAGGCCGAGGGTACAACAGTGTCAACCCGTACTATCAGTCGGCGTCTGAATGAAAAGGGACTGTATGGTAGGAGACCCAGGAAGACCCCACTTCTTACCCGAGACATAAAAAAGCCAGGCTGGAGTTTGCCAAAACTTACCTGAAAAAGCCTAAAACTTTTGGAAGAATGTTCTCTGGTCAGATGAGACAAAAGTAGAGCTTTTTGGGCAAAGTCATCAACATAGAGTTTACAGGAGAAAAAAAAGAGGCATTCAAAGAAAAGAACACCGTCCCTACAGTCAAACATGGCGGAGGTTCCCTGATGTTTTGGGGTTGCTTTGCTGCCTCTGGCACTGGACTGCTTGACCGTGTGCATGGCATTATGAAGTCTGAAGACTACCAACAAATTTTGCAGCATAATGTAGGGCCCAGTGTGAGAAAGCTGGGTCTCCCTCAGAGGTCATGGGTCTTCCAGCAGGACAATGACCCAAAACACTTCAAAAAAGCACTAGAAAATGGTTTGAGAGCAAGCACTGGAGACTTCTATGGTGGCCAGCAATGAGTCCAGACCTGAATCCCATAGAACACCTGTGGAGAGATCTAAAAATGGCAGTTTGGAGAAGGCACCCTTCAAATATCAGGGACCTGGAGCAGTTGCCAAAGAAGAATGCTCTAAAATCCCAGCAGAGCATTGTAAGAAACTCATTGATGGTTACAGGAAGCGGTTGGTCGCAGTTATTTTGGCTAAAGGTTGTGCAACCAAGTATTAGGCTGAGGGTGCCAATACTTTTGTCTGGCCCATTTTTGGAGTTTTGTGTGAAATGATCAATGTTTTGCTTTTTGCTTCATTCTCTTTTGTGTTTTTTCATTTAAGACAAATTAAATGAAGATAATAATACTGAAGAATTTGTGTTTGCAATCATTTTCAGGAAGAAACTGAGTATTATCTGACAGAGAATTGCAGGGGTGTCAATACTTTTGGCCACAACTGTACACTGCTAGAATGATAAAAATGACTAATGTAATGAAACGGATAATGTAACGAAACTGATAAAGTAAACTTTCTCTGTTTGACATTTTAAAGGGTTTGTCAAGGGTTAGAAACAGGGCCACTCGTGTCTATGGCATGTGTTTGGTTTTACAACTCAACCCTATTCAAGTGAATAGAATTGGAGTGCAATACCAGATACTACCTAAAGGGGCGCACATAGGTAGTAATTATGCCCCTACTGAAGCCTATTTTTTCACCCTCTAAGATGCCCCATTTTTGGCTTTTATACAGTATGATGCCACCAAAAATGTCCCCTACACAGTGTGATCACCACACAAACATATAGTATGATGATCCCACAGCTCCTCCAGCAAAGTATAAATCCCCCCATCAGTGCCTCCTACACACTTATGCTGCCATATTGCCCCCAATGCAGTATTATTTTCTCCCACACAGTATAATGGCCACCACAGCGCCACACAAATACTGACATATAAAAAATACTACTCGCCTAGCTTCAGTCCCTCTGTATGTGGACTGAGCACAGGGAGGCCATTGCACCTGCTGCGCAGAGACTCAGACACACAGGCGGAGCAGGGAGCCGACTATTCGACAGCTCGACTCATTGCACATTTACACTGACCGCGCTGACATTCCCTTACTACATATCATGCCACGAAAGGTTGAATCGCTGGATACTGTGTCTTTATATACACTGGTTGGATTCCATAAACACAATTGAAGCAATCATTTTGATCTTGTTCATTCTTCAGTACTGCAGTCTACATATTCCTTACCAGACTATTCAACAGTGTCTACATCATTTGCAGCACCGTGTAAGGATGATGGGCTCTCCTAATCACTGTACAAAACGTCGTCTTTGGACAAGTGTGGCACTATTTCTGGGAAGAAAAGCTCATTTTTTGTCTTCTTTCAATCCTAGACCATCCTGAACGTTTGTCAGGAGAGGCTACAATTCTATGCACGATGGTATAAGTGAACTAGTTTTTTTTTTTTCTTTTTTTTCTTCTCCTTTTGATACTCATGAATGTATTCTGAAACAAGCTTGTAAGTATATATACATAATAAGGAAATGTTCATATGTAGCAAATACGCTGCGGAAATATCTACAGCAAACTCTGCATGTGTTGGGATTTTTTGTGGATTTTCCCTTTTTGCATTGCAGGGTGGAATGCTCAGTGAATTCCACACAAAGAATTGACACTGTCAGGGTTGTAAATCCTGCTGATCCCCTTTAAAGGGAACCTGTCACCCCAAAATCGTATATGAGCTGCAGCCACCGGCATCAGGGCTTATCTACAGCATTCTGTATTTCTGTAGATAAGCCCCCGATATATCCTGAAAGATGAGAAATAAAGGTTATATTATACTCACCCATGGGCGCTCCCGCTGCGGTCCAGTCCGATGGGCGTCGTGGTCCGGGTCCGGCGCCTCCCATCTTTATACGATGACGTCCTCTTCTTGCTCCGGCGCAGGCGTACTTTGTCTGCCCTGTTGAGGGCAGAGCAAAGTACTGCAGTGCGCAGGCGCCGGGAAGGGTTAGAGAGGCCTCAACAGGTCACCACCCATCTTGAAAATTTTTCCCCCTCCCATATACTAATGTGCCATAAACAGGAAGTTGACATCACCAACCATTCCCATGTTATTTCGGTGTATCCATATACATGGCCCACTCTGTATATTAGTTTCTCACTTGGAATATAGAGGTTCACTTTGTTTTATTAAGAAGTGTTGTCATTTTTAGGAGCAATTGTAACAAAACCTTCATGTATCATGAGTGGACTGTGCACACTGTATATTAGTATATATATTTTTTTAATTGTTTTTAATATTGTGCCATATAATCCTCCCCTGTAGGTCTAAATGTGCTTGTCTGCAGCTTACTGCCAAAGAACTTGGTACAGATGTTACATTACCAAAAAGAGGAATCGCAGCAGGTTATAAGTACAAGCGATTGCAGACTCCTGTGCCAACTGGGTGAGTATTGGACCCATGATCACGTAAAGTTTCCAAACAGCATTTCTTTGTGTTTGTATGTATTGCTCCTAATAGAACATTGCAGTAATGTGAGTGTTTGCCTTGGTGCAGTGAAGGATTGCCTTTTAAAGCTGTGCCTTTCCATGCAGACTGTATGAATGTAATGTTTCATGTGAATGCGACCGCAAGGTGTGCCAGAACCGGGTTGTGCAGCATGGCCTTCAGGTGCGACTCCAAGTGTTCAACACCAAAGGAAAGGGCTGGGGGGTACGCTGTCTGGACGATCTTGACAAAGGAACATTCGTGTGCATCTATGCAGGTAATTGTTGTTTTTTTCTAAATGACCCAGCATGGTGAAAATTTAATAAAAAAAAATATATTATACATATATATATATATATATATATATATATATATATATATATATATATATATATATATATATACATATATATATATACATATATATATATACATATATATATATATATATATATATATATATATATATATACACTGTGTTCCAAATTATTATGCAAATAATATTTCCTCATATTTTCTCTAAATTACCTATCTGAATTGCAGTCATTGTTATTTTCCAGTCATCTACTATTCTAGTATAATTGCAATGTTTTGGAACAAACTGCCTATGAAAACAGTATCCTTTCTAAAAAAAATAAACACTCAAAATGCATGTTCCAAATTATTATGCACAGCAGAGTTTTCAACCTTTTTGCTGCGCTCTGCTCTCACTGTACGGCTGCACTCAGAGCAGGAAGCAGACGGCAAGGGACCTGAAGGACACCGACGGGTGAGTATGTACGGTTTGTTTTTTTACGTTTACGCTGGTAACCAGGGTAAACATCGGGTTACTAAGCGCGGCCCTGCGCTTAGTTACCCGATGTTTACCCTGGTTACCCGGGGACTTCGGCATCGCTCCAGCGCCGTGATTGCAACGTGTGACCGCAGTCTACGACGCTGGAGCGATGATCATACGACGCTGCGACGTCACGAATCGTGCCGTCGCAGCGATGAAAATTTCAATGTGTGACGGTACCCTAACAGTTGAAACTAGAAGTTTACACGCACTATCTAAAAAGACACGTGCATGTTTTTCTAAATATCTGACATAAATCAGAATAAACCTTTCCTATTTTAGGTCAATTAGGATTAACATAATTATTAATATTTGCCGAATGCCAGAATAATGAGGGAGCGAGACAGAGAATGTTTTAAGGCTTTTTTATTACTTACTTCAAAAGTCAAAAGTTTACATACATTTCATTAGTATTTGTTACCATTGCCCTTAAACTGAATGACTTGGGTGAAACAATTGTTAGTCTGAACTTGGGCCCATTCCTACAGACAAAACTGGTGTAACTGATCCAGGTTTGTAGGACGCCTTTCTCGCTCCGGCCTTTTCAGCTTTGCCCATAAATTTTCCTGCAACATCTTAAACCTTCAGCCAGGAAGTTAAAGCTTGGACGGAAATGTGTCTTCCAAATCGACATTGACCCGAAGCATACTGCCAAAATGGTAACAAAGTGGCTTAATGATAACAAAGTCAATGTTTTTAAGTGGCCATCACAAAGCCCTGATCTCAATCCTAATGAAAATTTATGTCACAGGTCTGGTTTAGTGCTGCGTCTTTGTTTTTCCTTGCACAGTAGCATTTTAAGCCCCTTACAGTTTTCTACAAGCCAGTTGGTTGGGGACGCTAAGGCTATGTGCACACGTTGCGGATTGGGGTGCAGAATTTTCTGCACAAAATCTGCATCTCCTGGCAGAAAATGCAGGTGCAGATTTGATGCGTTTTTTTATGTGGATTTTGTGTGTTTTTGTTGCGGATTTGCTATGGATTTTGTGCGGATTTCATGCGTTTTTTACACCTGCGAATTTCTATAATGGAAGGGTGCAGAAACGCTGCAGATCCGCACAAAAGAAGTGACATTCTACTTCTTTTGATCCGCAGTGTTTTCCATGCGGAATTTTCCACACCATTAGCACAGCATTTTTTTTCCCATTGATTTACATTGTACTGTAAATCACTTTGCGGATCTGCAGCATTTCTGAACGGAAAAAAACACTGCGGATCCGCACTAAATCCGCATCGTGTGCACACAGCCTAAGTTGCCAGGAAAACTTTTGAAGGGGGCTCAGTGTTCTCGTTTAGCATCAGTCAGGGTTCCAAAGGTCAGATCAGCACTTGCCATGGAGAGTGACTGCTAGGATGTGTCATCACATGAGTGTGAGCATACATTAATTCCGATATACTAACTGACGCTGCTGATCGACCTTCTTACTTGTTTTTTTTTTTTTTTTTTTTTTACTTTTTCTCTCCTAGGACGAGTAATAATGAAAACAGTCGGTATAAACACAGGCCAGGAAACTACGAAGCAAACTCATACAAAGAAGACCACAACCATTTGTGCTGGAACCAAGAGAGGTGTTTCTTTTTCAGACTCTGAGATTAGTTCTCATCCTTCAGTTTCAAGCATCACTCAGAAGTTTCGTCTTACTCCACTACGCGGATTTTCCCAGACTGAAACGAAAAGGTATTTGTGTTACTTATTTCATGAGGACGCAGGTTCCTCTGTTCTTTAGTGAAATATTTTACCATGAATACACCAGCGGTCAAATGTTTGGACACGTGTTCACGCAATGATTTTCCTTGTTCTTGTTGGAATGTGCACATTGTAAATTGAGACTGAAAGCAGCAAAACCATGAAGGAACACATGGAAACAAGGAGTAGGGAAACGCTTGTACCTGAATATATGTTTACCTTAGGTTTCTCAGAGTACCCCTCTTCTACTCTGACAGCTTTACACACCCTAGGCATTCTATCAAGCAGCTGAAACAAGTAGTCATCTGGAATGTCTTCCATGGAACAGGTATGCCTGGTCAAGTGTTCATTTGTTCAATCATCTGTCTTCAGAGTGTTTGTTTGTGACCTCTGCAGAGGCAGTGTTGTTACACAAGTACATACCGTGCTGAATCTTACTCACATCTGTTATAAGCCAGATTATTGCAAGAAGCAAAGTAAAGAGAGAGTCAGTCAATGCACAAAATTGCTAGAACCTTGAAGGTTAAGCCATGAAAACCATTATCACTATTAGAAAACTTGCTCTCATGAGGATTGTCTCGGGAAAGGAAGACCAAGAATTACCTTTGCTGCAGAAGAGAAGTTCAGAGTTACTAGCCTCATAAAATCCAAATTGATAGTGCTTCAGATAAAAGCCCTCAACAGAGGAGACTGGGAGAAGCAGGTCTATATGGTCAGATTGCTCCAAAAAGCAACACCTGAGGACCGCAAACAAGAGGAGACTGGTTAGGACCAAACAGCAGTAGGACTGAGCATTAGATCAATTGGAATTTGAGGCTTTTGGTACTAACCACCATGTCTTTGTGAGATGTAGAAAGGGTGAGTGGATGTTTTCTACATGTGAGGTGCACACTGTGAAGTATGCAGGAGTGGTCTGAGGTGTGGGGGTACTTTGCTGATGTCATTGTTGGTAATTTTCCAAATTCAAGACACACTTGCCCAGGATGGTTACCACAGCATTCTGCAATGCCATGCCATCCTATCTGGCATGTACAAAGTGGAACCATCATTTGGCTCATTGTCCTGTTGCAACACAAAAGTTCTCTAGGCTATATAAGGGCTATTTTAAGCAACGGATAAGGGAGAATTAGTGCCGTGTCAGATGACATGTCTTCCATATTAACCCAATTGAGAGAGTTTGGGTTGAATTGTACGAGAGAGAGAGAGAGAGAGAGAGAATGAATGAATTAATTTGAACGGTGGTCGGCCGATTTCACTCGAGTCGATTTTTAAGACAGTCGGGTTTCACAAAACCCGACTCGACCCTAAAAAACTAAAGGTCGCTCAACCCTACTCAGGACCTCTAATAGCTCCTTCAATACTCTTGGAAGCCATTCAAGGTGGCAACCTGATTAAAGAGAACCTGTCACCCCCAAAATCGAAGATGAGCTAAGCCCACTGGCATCAGGGGCTTATCTACAGCATTCTGGAATGCTGTAGATAAGCCCCTGATGTATCCTGAAAGATTAAAAAAAGAGGTTAGATTATGCTCACCTGGGGGGGGGCAGTCCGGTCCTATGGGCGTCGCGGTCCGGTCCGGGGCCTCCTATCTTCATCAGATGACGTCCTCTTTTTGTCTTCATGCTGCGGCTCCGGCGTACTTTGTCTGTCCTGTTGAGGGCAGAGTAAAGTACTGCAGTGTGCAGGCACCGGGCCTCTCTGACCTTTCCCCTGGCACCTGCACACTGCAGTACTTTGCTCTGCCCTCAACGGGGCAGAGAAAGCACGCCTGCGCCGGAGCCGCGGCAGGAAGACAAGAAGAGGACATCATCATAAGAAGATGGGAGGCCCCGGACCGCGACGCCCATCGGACGGGACCGCCCCTGGGTGAGTATAATCTAACGACTTTTTCTCATCTTTCAGGAAACATCGGGGGCTTATATACAGCATTCCAGAATGCTGTAGATAAGCCCCTGATGCCAGTGGGCTTAGCTCATCTTCGATATTGGGGGTGACAGGTTCCCTTTAAGATGCTTGAGACAATGCCAAGGGAGTGTAAAGCTGTCAGAGTAAAATGGAGGCACTTTGAGGAATCTAAGGTTAAACACTATCTGGTTTGTTTTTTCACATTTTTCTTTACTCCTTGTCTCTATGTGCTCCTTCGTGGTTTTGCTGCCTTCAACCCGAATCTACAATGTGCACATTCCAATAAGAATAAGGAAAATCATTGCATGACCAGGTGGGTCCAATATTTTGACCGGTACTGTAAATAATTTCTTGCTTTGTGCTGTTGCACTGTTATTCCTACCTGAAATGCATGACTACACTGACAACTGGGTGTTTCCATTCCCCATGTGTGCTGTCTCTGCACACCATCACACTGTGCAGTCAGGTCTAATTGTGTCATACTTTATTTAACATCCACTTGTCAACATTTTCAGAAGAAACTGAGGAGCTGCATAATGTAAAGTTAAAATCTTTGGTCCAGTATTGTAATTTTATAGGAAATAGAAGTATTTACTGAAACAGACTGACAGATCTTCTGTAATGTATCTGCCCAATAACATTTATCACCAAATTGCATCGTATTAGGACCATCGTTTTCAGAAGAATTTTATACTATTGTCATGATTTTCTTAATTTATTTGAAAGATCACATTTTCTTCTACAGAAAAAGTTTGGGCCAAGTCAACGAAGGAAAATTAAATTACACGAGTATGAAAAGACCAAAAACGAAGACTTCCATTCTTCAAAAACGCAGACGGCAGCTCATAGAACAGGTAGGATCGAACATACTATGTGTAGAATTGAACCAAATGGGCATGTTTGAAGGCAGTCTGGCACCAGATTTCACAATACAAGCTGCATACATTATTAGCTGGATCTTGGACCTGATGAGACTGTTGTACTTATTTTAAAAATGGCAGTATAATCTGATCCTTGTGTAATCTCAGCAGCAGCAGGGAAGTGGGACACAAAAGCACGGTCAATAAGCACGGCTCTGTGGGTGGAGATTGATTGTTAACTTTCATAAAGAATTTTACAGCCATGTGTTATCAAAGTAAGTAGATCAGTTTCACCAGGTCTAAGAGCTACCTAATCATAAGTTCTGGTGACAGATTCCCTTTGTGTGCAAAATAATAACAGTCTAACATCACTAATGTGTTTAATTACTGTTTTTGGCATTAAAGATCATACAACGTGGGAAACCATTCTGACTAGGTGTAGGCGAATAATGGGCAACCAACAGAATCAACAGTCATGACCTGCACACTGCTAATTAGGTGTAATTGACTCGTTTAATGAAAAGGGGATGTTCTGAATAATCGGCTGTCATGTGCTCCTAACAATCGCGATTCCACCATCGGCTTTTAACATGTTAAATGCTGCTGTCAATCTCTTGACAGCGACATTTAACATGATCGCGCTGGAAGCTTGGGATAAGACCCGCCTATCGGCGCTATTGTCACATGATCAAGGGGCTCTGATGTGTGGGCATGAAAACCGGGGGATCTGCAGAAGACCCCTGTGCTTATCATTACTGATCTGCTATGAACAGCGGCATTCATAGCAGATGATTTCTGCTATGTGCAGCACAAGTGATCCAATGATCGCAGTTTCAAATTTCCTAAGTAGAGGTGCGCGGACCCCTGAATGTTTGGGTTCAGCCAAAAGGTAAAAAAAAAAAAAAAAAAAAAAAGTTTGGGTACCAGAACAGTACCCAGATCCCATTCACTTGAATTGGGGGCCCGAACTTCAAGTGTTCGCCACACTGTCACTTGCAAACACTGCTTCTGATTGGCGGTAAAATCATTACCAGCGGTCAGACAGCTGTGGTTCCCACGCTGTCGAAAAAAAACATCCATCCATCTATCCATCCATACTTCCGTACATGCAACCATCTATCCCTCAGCCATCGCTCCTTCCCATTCAGCCTCAGTGACTGGCGGTAACCTCAATGAAGTCACCGCTGGTCACTGATGCTGCGCTAGCAGCAGCTTATTCTCCCAGTGGCTCTCAACCTGGACGGTCGCATCTTGACACCGCTCAGGTTGAAAGCTAATTATCCCCAGACATGTATTACGGCGTGGGTCAGAACGTCAGACAGGTCAGGAATATGGATGTGTTTGTTATTTTTAAATAGCAAATGAACTGAGTTTTTATTTCAAATAAGACTTTATTCTGACTGTGTCTTTATTTACCATGTAACTATAGGATTAGTAACGGATAGGTGTCTTATACATGCTTCTCCATTACGAAGCTGTGAGCTTGATATCGCCTGACAAGACAAAGGTGACATCAACCCCAAAAATATGAATCCTACTTGTCACCGCTACAGGGCAAGTGGGAAGTGCCAGACAAAGCACCAGAATTGGCACATCTAATAGATGCAGCTTTTCTGGGCAGTTGCAGACTTCTATTTTTAGGCTGGGGGGAGCAATGACCATGTACCTCTTACCAGCCTGAGAATATCAGCCCCAGGCTGTCTGCTTTAGCTTGGCTGGTTGTCAAAAATGGGGGGACCCTACATGTTTTTTTTAATTATTTATTTAAATAATTGAAAAAATTGCATGGGGACCCCTCTAATCTTGATAACCAGCCTTACTAATGCTGACAGCTGATGGTTTCAGACCCTGGCTGATTATCAAAAATACAGGGGAACCTACAGCTATTTTATGTTTTTGCTAATTAATTTACAGCACAGGCGCCGGCTGATGAGAGCAGTAGTTCCATCAGCCGACGCCAGTGACCGGAGGTCAACTTTTTGCCTCCGATCACAACTTTGGAACCGTGGCTGTCTGACTGGCAGTAATGATTTTACCGCTGATCTGTAGTAGGGTTTGCCGAGCTGTCATGCACATGACAAACACCCGGTGTTTCGGAGCCGAACCCGAACAGTATCATGGACTTCCTGGTGAAGACCGTGTTCGGTGTCCATACCCGAATAGTAGGTGTTCCGTACAGACGCCGAACTTTACTGTTTGAGGTCGCCCATTTCTACTCCTAAGGAGATTATTGAGGCAAGTAAAAAAAAAATAAAAGAATTAAGTTTTAAAAAATATTTAAAATATATAAAAGTTCAAATCGCCATGCTTTTTGCCCAACTCAAAATAAAACAATCAGAAAAAAAATACACATTTGTTATTGTTGCGTTCAGAAATTCCCGATGTATCAAAATATAAAAATAATTAATCAGATCGTTAAACGGCGTAATAAGGAAATAATACTCTGGCGCCAAACAAACACAGCTCTTCACAAGACCACCATCCCCACAGTGAAGCATAGTGGTGGCAGCATCATGCTGTGGGAATATTTTTCGGAAGCTAAGATACGGAAAATGGTTCTAGTCTAAGGGAAGATGGATGGTGCGAAATCAGAGATATTCTGGATCAAAACCTGGTTTTCTGTCATTTATTTGACACTGGGGCAGAGGTTCACCTTCCAACAAGACAATAACCAAAGCATACAGCTAAAGCAACGCTCGAGTAGTTTAAAGGGAAACGTGTAAATGTTTTGTTGGAGTGGCCTATTCAAAGCTCAGACCTTAATCCAATTGAAAATCTGTGGTCAGACTTAAACATTGCTTTTCACCAGAGGAAACCATCTAACTTGAAGAAGCTGGAGCAGTTTTGCCTTGAGGAATGGGCAAAAACCCCAGTGGTAAGATGTGGAAAGCTCATAGAGACTTATCCAAAGTGAACTGCAGCTGTAATTGCTGCAAAGGGAGGCTCTACAAAGTACTGACTTTAACCCCTTCACCCCGGAGCTTTTTCCGTTTTTTCGCTCCCCTCCTTCCCAGAGCCATAACTTTTTTATTTTTCCGTCAATATGGCCATGTGAGGGCTCTTTTTTTTTGCGGGACGAGATGTACTTTTGAACGATACCATTGGTTTTACCATGCAGTGTAACAGAAAACGAGAAAAAAATTCCAAGTGTAATGAAATTGCAAAAAAAGTGCAATCTCACACTTGTTTTTTGTTTGGCCTTTTTGCTAGGTTCACCAAATGCTAAAACTGACCTGCCATTATGATTCTCCAGGTCATTACAAGTTCATATGCATGTAGAAAAGCCGCGGAGACACCATCACGTGTTTCTCAACGCAAGCAATGAATAGCCAGGTCTTTCACCGGGAAGGAACAACCACGGGAAGGGCAGCATCCAATAGGAAAACCACCTATGCCAAAACATGGTATCCATCCACAGATAGCTGTTTCGGGGTATTTGCCCCTCATCAGTGTGGAGTAGGAAACTGATTTGAACTTTTATATATTTCTTATTTTTTTAATATTTTTAAACACTTTTTTTTTTTTTTTTAATTTTGGCATGCTTCAATAGCCTCCATAGGAGGCTAGAAGCATGCACAACTTGATCGGCTCTGCTACATAGTGGTGAAGAACAGATCACCTCTATGTAGCAGAAATGCAGGTGTACTTTGAACACCGACCACAGGGTGGCGCTCAAAGCAATCGGCCTTCAACAACCATAGAGGTCTCAAGGAGACCTCTGGTTGTTATGGCAATGCACCGATGACCCCCGATCATGTGACGGGGGTCAGCGGTGCGAGCAGAACCGGCCGCGCGGCCGGGAGCGCTAGTTAAATGCCGCTGTCAGCGCTTGACAGTGGCATTTAACTAGTTAATGGGCGCGGGCGGATCGTGATTCCGCTCGCGCTCATTGCGTGCACATGTCAACTGTACAAAACAGGTGACATGTCGCGGCTTTGAGGTGGGCTCACCGCCGGAGCCCACCTCAAAGCGGGGGATCTGCCAGCTGACGTACTATTCCGTCAGCTGGCGGAAAGGGGTTAAGGAGGAGGGGTTGAATAGTTATGCTCACTGAAGTTTTCAGTTGTTTTGCTCTGTTAGTTTGCTTCACAAAAAATAAAACCAAATGTCCACAGCTGTAGGCATGTTCTTTACATAAACTGATGCAAACCCTTACAAAAAAAACCCAGTGAAATTCCAGGTTGTTAGCAAAACACAAAACATGCCAAGGGGTTAAATATTTTTGGAAGCCACTGTAGTTGTAAAGCAGTTGTCAGAAATTAAAGGTTATACAGCTAAGTATTAGTTCAGGGATTAACAGAAAAGCAAAGTCTGGAAGCAAATTTCAGTTTATACTTTAAAGATTCGAGTTAGTAAATGAAAATGTAGACAATGCTGTTTTCTGAGCGACCTATTGTTTTTCATCATTTTCAGTTTAACCCCTTCACGATATGCGGCATACTAGTATGGCACTTGTCGTGTCTCCCCCTTTGATGTGGGCTGCGGCACTGAGCCCACATCTTGTCCGGCACATGTCAGCTGTTTACTGGTGCAAAAAGACCAGTCCCAAGATGATCACGTGAGTGACCCCGAAACAAGTGGGTCCCCAGGACGTGTCTTGTAAATATGACACCTTCACTTCTTGCCTGAATAGTAAGATGGTTAATGAATGCAAATATTGGCTAAACACTCGGCCCTATGTATTAAATGGGATGTCTGCGTCTTGGACAACCCCTCCTTAAATGCTCTCATGTAAAATAAAAGTAAGATACTCCCCTCCCCCCACACACTACTGCCGTTCCAGGTCTCCTGGCGTGTGTGACGTTATGTTACGTGGGAACTACAATCCCTCTGGAGAAATGTGGACGTCCATGGGAAGTGTATCCTAATAAGCCTGTCTGTAGTCCCTGATGGGCTGCAGCGCTCATGAAGCACAACAATGTCACCAGGAGATCCAGCAGGGGACATCTTGTGAATGTATCTGTGTAGAAGAGGAGTATGGGGCTACTTTTACACAGAGGACCACATCATTTAAAGGGAACCTGTCACTAGAGAAAAAAAAAACGCCGCTCTGTATACTCAGAGCGGTGAATGAACCTGCGCCGCGCCCGCAACTGAAACAGGAACACTGCTGGGTAGAATAAAGTACGTTTTCTCCCCGCAATGTTCGGCTAAGTGTGGACAGCGGGCAGGTTAGTAACGCTATTAACTTGCAGATTGACCACATATCTTGAAGGTAATTAGCGTATTTTCTGGTGACAGGTTCTTTTTAAGAAGGGACTGTCAAAGAGATAGACGATCCGTTTAGGCGTCACACACACACGTTAGGAGGGGGCTTTCACTGCATTTTTCACATGTTCATGTTAGATTCTGGGGTGCAGCCAGCTTTTTTTGGAGCATTATATGACATTTGTTGTAGTCAGTAGCAGCAAAGATTTACAGGCCCTTATTTAGTTTTCGGCTTAGGCTTCTTTCACACTTTCGTCGTGTGACGTACGTCACAATCCGTCGTTTTGGGAAAAAAAACGGATCCTGCAAATGTGCCCGCAGAATGCGTTTTTTCCCATAGACTTGTATTGCCGACGGATCGCGACGTATGGCCATACGTCGTGTCCGTCGTACACTGGATCCGTCGTGTTTTGGCGGACTGTCGGCACGAAAAAACGTTCAATGGTAATGTTTTTTCGTACATCGCATCCGCCATTTTCTACCGCACATGCGCAGCCGGAACTCCGCCCCCTCCTCCCTGGACTTTACAATGGGCAGCGGATGCGTCGAAAAACTGCATCCGCTGCCCACGTCGTGCATAATTTTCACAACGTGCGTCGGTACGTCCCGCTGACGCTTAGCGATGGACCCGTACCGACGCAAGTGTGAAAGTAGCCTTAGGCCACGTCCCCGCTCGGTGACAGATGTATCAGATTTTCTGCTGTGTGTTACAATACCAGCATAGAGTGAGATTTATAGATATCTCCTGCACGTAATGGGGAAAAAACATCCACAATGTAAATGTACAAGCTGCATGTTTGAGTGTAAAGTGCTATGGAGTAAATGGCGCTATAGTGATAAATAATAATAATAATAATGTGTGAAGCACAAGGTGATATATGCAGCTTTCCTGCAGTGATATCTGGAGCGTTAAGGGTTTGGTAGTAACATGAGCACTACAGCCCAGGCCCCTTGAAGACCGACGTCATGGACGGATACTCTTTATTTCCTTGGTACTAATTATGCAAATTGTCTCTTCAGAGAGGAAGAGAACTAGAACTCTAATGCCACTTTTTGGAAGGTAGCAATTGCTACCTTCCAGTAGGTGGCACTAGAGTTCTAATTCTCTTCCTCTCTTAAGAGACAATTTGCATAATTAGCATATTTCCCAGAGGAGCATTGCGGCTTTAAGTCTCCTCATCTCGGCATGCTTAGCATTTCAGTCTCCGCAAGGAGCAACGATACTTCTTGGATTTCCTTGGTACTAAGCTGTTCAGTAACGTCATCAGTCACTACATGTTCTATCTTCTTATTAACCCCAGGGGACGGTGACCGTACAGCACAGTTCAGATGAGGAGCTGTTCACTCCTCCTGCTTCTCCGAAGAGGCTGCCCCCTGGTAAGTGAGAACACAGTAATGGTAAAATGAACAGCCCATCATTTCCTCCAAGGTCTTTGTACATATTATTTCTTCCAGTTGATAAAAAAATGTCCCCATAGACTAGAGATAGTAGAAATCTTTGTAAGGAAGACAGTAACATAAGGATGGTTACTATAGGAAAGGCTTTTGGCAGTTTTCTGCATCATTACTTTGGTATATAAAATGGTAATGGGATAAAAAACGTCATTGTGTACCCCTAAGTGTTTTGTACTCGTGACTTGTTTCGTCCTGTAAACACTCACACATGTGAACAGTGGCAGTGGTTATATGGCTGCTAAATCCGGTAGGGGCCACATCGGTGAACTGAGGTATAGGTGAGGGGGGAGGTGTAGTGGAATTAAAAAATAAAAAAATAATTGCTTGTGGCCGTGCGACAGTTATTCCCCAAAAATCAAGTTGTCCCTATGAATAGATGAGAGATAGCTGATCACTAGTAGTGATGAGCAGAGTGCAGCTAATTTTTCAAAATTTGTTTTCGATTACGATCAGCGGCGAATATTGTTTTTGCAATATTTGCCAAACACAGCTGACCGTGACCGTCATTGGGAGTAGAAATTAATATGTTCGGAACCGATCATCAGACGTACATTCGACACGAATAGGGTACCAACATGGCACGAATATGGCAAATTCAGATTTGGCAACCGATTCCGAACATATTTGCTCAACCCTAGTGATGAGAACAAGTAAGTGCTCGTTACCCGAGGTTGCCTAAGGTGCTCGGGTGTGCACAGAGTATCACAGGTGTTTGAGTGACATGGTCGAGGCCCCGCTTACTTCACAGCTGTTAGCCACAAAACATGCTGGGATTGCTCGTGTTAGTCAGGCAGTTCCCTCATGTTTTGTGGCCATCTAACTGCTGCGAAACATGTGGCGGCAGGGACTCGGATGTGTCACTTAAGCTTTTGTGATACTCTGTGCATACCCGAGCACCCTAGACACACTCAAGTAACGAGCACTTGGGTTCATCACTGATCGCTAGGTGTCCGGCTGCTGGGATCTCCAAGAATGGGGCTGTGCAGTCCCATCCTGAAAGCAGTGGTTGTGTGCATGCTCAGTATGTGCTACATTCATTGTATGTAGAACTGCCGTGTCCCATAGACAATGAATGGAGCACAGGTTGAGCGTGCACACCTTCACACCTTCACTTCAGGATGGGGCAGGGTTCCATATCTCAGGATCCAATGGAAAGGGTATACCGTAACTTGATTTTTTGAGGGGAATTACCCATTAAAGGGAATCTGCCACCCCAAAAATCGTATATGAGCTAAGGCCACCGGAATCAGGGGCTTATCTACAGCATTCTGTAATGCTGTAGATAAGCCCCCGATGTATCCTGAAAGATAAGAAAAAGGTTATTATACTCACCCGGGGGTGTTCCCACTGCGGTCCGGGTCCGATGGGTGTCGCGGTCCGGGGCCTCCCATCTTCATACAATGACATCCTCTTCTTGCCTTCCTGTCGCGGCTTCGGCGCACGCGTACTTTGTCTGCCCTGTTGAGGACCGCCCGCCCAGGTGAGTATAATATAACCTCTTTCTCATCTTTCAGGATACATCGGGGGCTTATCTACAGCATTACAGAATGCTGTAGATAAGCCCCTGATGCCAGTGGCCTTAGCTCATATACGATTTTTGGGGTGACTGATTCCCTTTAATGTAGTGGTTTATACCTTATTTTTGCTTCATTTTAACATATTGCTCAGTTTTATCCCTAACTGCCCGCTGCCATAATATCCATTTTGTGAACACTTCTAGATCAGCTTCACATTTTGCTCAGATTTGATAGTTGTATAGCAGAAAACACATATGGGCGATATACCCAGATTTCTAAAATACAGTCTTCTTTACAACCAGGTTTGCTAGGCTGCTTTCACACATCAGGTTTTTGCTGTCAGGCACAATCCGGCGAATGTTGAAAAAAAACGGATCCGTCGTAAATTGTGAAAAACTGATGCGACGGATCCGTTTTTTCGACGGATCCAACTAGCTGATCCAGCTAACTGAATCCTAAAAAAATCTGAGCATGCGCAGTTAAGGCTACTTTCACACTAGCGTTAACTGCAAACCGTCACAAATTGTCTTTTTGCAGAAAAAATGGATGCGTCAAAAAAAGTGAAAAACGTATGCAACGCATACAGCATTTCGACGGATCCGTCGCAAATCCGCTAAACTGTTCCGTCGAAATACTGTATGCGTTGCATCCGTTGCATCCGTTTTTACCATCCGTTGCATTCTTTTTTCACGACGGATCCGTTTTTAAAATGGGGGGCTCCCAAATTTGATTGGCTACTGGAAAATATGGAAAACTATATAGTGACTGTTTTTACAGCCCATCTTTGAGGGTTTTAGTTTAGTGGCAGAGATGGAAGGTGTACTGGGTAGGATTGCGAGTTTGGTAACTGACGTTATATTTGAGACGAATCGCCTGGATATCATAGTGCGGGAGAAGGAGGCGGCAGCAGAAAGACGGAGGATGCTTCTGCAGGATCGGAGACGGAGACGACTCTGGATACATCCGATAAATGAACTGCGGATGACCCGGGGTGTCCAGTCCACTCTCTACCTGGAGTTGCGGCACAACCCACACAAATTCTACAATTACGTACGGATGAGGATGGAACATTTTGACTATTTGCTTGAAAAACTGGAGGATGTCATCCGAAGGCAGGACACAAGGATGAGGCTTGCCATCACACCGGCGGAGCGGCTGATGGTGACCCTGCGGTAAGCCTCTTTTTTTTATGTCATTGCTCATATTGAATGTCATATAACATACTGCAGAAAATACTGCGCTGAAACATTGCGTTTCATTTTCTGCAGAATGTTTTTTGGTTTTTTTTTGTTTGTGGACATTCCACAGCTTTTTTTTTATGTCATTGCTCATATTTAATGTTATATTACATGCTGCAGACAATACTGCTCTGACACATTGCGTACCATTTTCTGCAGCATGTCATTTTTGTATTGTTTGCGGCCATTCCACTGCTTTTTTTTTTTTTCTTCAATTTATTTGCAATTTTTTCTAACATTTTTTTTTTTCAGTTTCCTAGCTACGGGTGAATCTATGACTTCGCTCCATTACCAATTCCGGCTGGGCATTTCCACTATTTCCGGAATAGTGAAGGAGACATGTCGGGCTATTTGGGACATTTTACAGCCGGAGTATATCCCCCAACCATCCATGGACATCTGGTTGAGAAGTGCAGAACAGTTTGAACAAATTTGCCATTTCTCAAATTGTGTTGGTGCCGTTGATGGGAAACACATAAGGATTGCTAAACCGGCAGGAACAGGCTCTGAGTACTACAATTACAAGAAATATTTCTCCATAGTACTCATAGCTATAGCAGACGCCAACTGCAAGTTCCTTGCTGTGGACATAGGAGCGTATGGACGGTCCAACGATTCGCAAGTTTTTAAAAACTCTCCAATGGGTCGTTGCCTTTGTGGAGAGACCTACGATTTCCCGCCAGCCAGACCACTCCCAGGAACAAGTGAACCAGCCATGGAATATGTTTGTGTAGGTGATGAAGCCTTTCAACTGTCGCCGCACCTACTGAAACCATATAGTAGCCGTGACTTAACCCGTACCAAACGGGTATTTAATTACCGCCTTACTAGAGCAAGAAGAGTAGTAGAGTGTTCTTTTGGCATATTGACGGCAAAGTGGAGAGTTCTGCTGACGGCAATCAAACTGCAAACCAAAACTGTAGACGAGGTAGTTAAAGCCTGTGTGGTGCTCCACAACTTTGTCCTTTCAAAGGAGCCCGTTTCCTTGGATGACGAAGAATTGGAGACAACCTTGTGGGACTACCGCAGCAGCTCAGTTCGCTCTACAGGTTCTGTTACCAGGATGAGGGACCAGTTTGCGGATTATTTTGTGTCACCTGTTGGGCGGATTCCATGGCAAGACATCATTGTGTGACCTGTTTTCCATGGGTTTTGTTTATGTAAAAATTGTGTTTCTCACAAAAAAAAAGTTACAAAAGCGTGGTTTTCTTGGTAATAAAACCAATATGTTTTACCTTTCAAACGTCTGGTGTTTATTTTTATTTTACCTTTTTTATGAGTTACCATATTACCTTAACCCCTTCACCCCCAAGGGTGGTTTGCACGTTAATGACCAGGCCAATTTTTACAATTCTGACCACTGTCCCTTTATGAGGTTATAACTCTGGAACGCTTCAACGGATCTTGGCGATTCTGACACTGTTTTCTCATGACATATTGTACTTCATGATAGTGGTAAAATTTCTTCGATATAACTTGCGTTTATTTGTGAAAAAAACGAATATTTGGCGAAAATTTTGAAAATTTCACAATTTTCCAACTTTGAATTTTAATGCCCTTAAATCACAGACATATGTCACGCAAAATACTTAATAAATAACATTTCTCCTTCGCCTCATTGGGGGACACAGACCATGGGTGTATGCTGCTGCCACCAGGAGGCTGACACTAAGTATTACAAAGAAAGTTAGCTCCTCCCCTGCAGTATACACCTCTCTGCTGGCTCCCAGCTAACCAGTTCCTTGCTTAGTGTCCGTAGGAGGCACACGGACGGGTCTGCTATTCAGACCCAAAGAACTCTTTTTTTCCGTTTTTTACTTTTTACTACGGTCGAATGGGGCGACGGATTCTTTCATGTTCCGATCTCCTCGAACCATCAACAGGCGAGCACGGGAGTTTTACCTCTCCGTATCCTCTCCTGCGACGTGGGAAGCCACTGCCTGAGCTGATTCTAGGGGCGACGGGCCCCTTCAAGGGCACCGATCTCCCCCCTCCCTTATCAGACGAGCACTGGAGTTTTACCTTCAGTATCCTCTTCTGCAGCCAGGCCTATTGCCGGACATTCAGCCCTGTCCACCAGGTTTTACCCTCGGCTGTTCAGAGGCACCTTCCAGCGTGGCGTCTGAGCAGCCCCCACTGCATCACCACTGAAAAAGCGGATGATGGAAGGAGGCAGACGGTTCCTCTCCACCCCTCTTCTGCAGGGATGGTGGATGGAGGCTCCCCAACCCTGCATCGTCCTATCTACCCGGGCACAGCTCCTACCTGCAGCATCTGCCATGGTCCCCCTCCATATTGGGGTAAGTGCTCCGTGAGATTTGGGTGTTCCGACGGTCAGAGGAGGGCTCCATAGCGACTGGGTCCCCACAGAGCTTCGCGGCACTTTTCCCCTCAGTCTGCGGGTGCGCGCCGGCCGAAGCCATAACTTTAGTCCCCGGCTTCGGCCCTGTTTAGGCCGCAGCCCGGGAAGCCCCGCCCACCGCTTGCTCCCTTCTAGCGGCTCCGCCCCCCTATTCAGGCGCTTCTCGTTCCAGACGAGATCTCGGCGGCCATCTTCCTCCTCCTCCATTGCGGTCACTATTTCTTCTGGAGGGGGCTGCGGCCGGCGGTTTTTCAGCGCTGAAGTCAGCGCTATTCCAGTCGGGGGACTCAGAACCTGAGTAAGGTGAATCGGCCCCCCCCCCCCCCGGCACGCATCCCGGCAGCATTAAGGGACTAGCTTCCCTGTTTTTTTATATACTTAAGGCTGCGATTTTCTGGTGCTCCTGCACACTACAGAATGTATAGTACAGTATGCAGGCTTGCAACGGAGAGCTGTGAGTTCCCAGCAACGAAGCTCTCATGACTCATTCCCTGGCGACTCATTCCCTGGTGACTCATTCCCTGGTGACTCATTCCCTGGTGACTCATTCCCTGGTGACTCATTCCCTGGTGACTCATTCCCTGGTGACTCATTCCCTAGTGACTCATTCCCTGGTGACTCATTCCCTGGCGACTCATTCCCTGGCGACTCATTCCCTGGCGACTCATTCCCTGGCGACTCATTCCCTGGCGACTCATTCCCTGGCGACTCATTCCCTGGTGACTCATTCCCTGGTGACTCATTCCCTGGTATTTGCTACTCTGCCTCGGTAGTCGCTGGGCCCATAGGTGCATCCCCAGCTTTCCATGCCTTTTTATTAAACCCAGGACCAGCATTCCCTGGTCTTAAGGGTCCCCTAGTTTTAAAAGGGTCACATCCCCAGCATTCTCTGCTCTGCCAGAAGCCGGTCTCCTTTTCCTTAGTACTTAATCAGGCCAGTAGGCCCTGGCCTTAAAGGCACAGGGCCAGTAGGCACTGGTCTTAAAGGCACATGGCAAGTGTGCCCTCGTCTTAAAGACACATGACCAGCTTCCCTGGTCTTAAAGGAGCATGACCAGCTTTTTTGTTCTTAAAGGCACATTACCAGCTTTGCTGGTCTTTAAGGCACTTGTTCCTACATTCCTCTCATGACCAGTATTCCTGGTCTTAAAGGCACGTGACCAGTATTCCCTGGTCTTAAAGACTCGTGTCCAGTATACCCTGGTCTTAAAAGCACATGACCAGTATGCCCTGGTCTTAAAGGCACGTGACCAGTATCCCCCGGTCTTAAACGCTATAATCAGTATGCCCCGGTCTTAAAGGCACATGTCTAGTACGTCCTGTTTTTTCAAGGCCATGACCAGTATGCCCTGGTCTTAAAGGCACATAACTAGTACGTCCTGGTTTTCAAGGCACATGACCAGTATGCCCTGGTCTTAAAGGCACGTGACCAGTATCCCCTGGTCTTAAACGCAATATCCAGTATGCCCTGGTCTTAAAGGCACATGACTAGTACGTCCTGGTTTTCTAGGCACATGACCAGTATGCCCTGGTCTTAAAGGCTCATGTCCAGTACGCCCTGGCTTTTAAAGGCACACGACCAGTATGCCCAGGTCTTTAAGGCACGTGACCATTTTGCCCTGGACTTAAAGGCTCAGGACCAGTACGCCCTGGTCTTAAACGCAAATGACCAGCATTCCCTGGTTTTAAGGGCACATGAACAGTATTTCATTTTACAAAAGGCACAAGACCAGTATTCCCTGGTCTTAAAGGCTCATGGCCAGTAACCCCTAGCCTTAAAGGCGCATGACCAGTATTTACTGGTCTTAAGGGCACATCATCTATCCTAAGCTGGTCACCCTAACTGAGCTCTGGAGCACTCACATGCTCCCTCTCCTACAATGGGAGCCGTCGGCTAGCAGGGGCCGCAAGTATTCTAGAATAATGTACAGGTTCTAGATAATCTCCATCAACATTTGACGGTGATGCACTGGAAGACCTCTAAGTAGGATACCATACCTGGTCGGAATTTTATGGGCGACGGGTCCTTTTAAGGGCTCCGATTTCCCCCCACACCTTCAACAGACGAGCACACGGAGTGTCGCCTCCATGTATCTTCTTCTGCATCCAGGTCTATCGCCACAACCTGCCCTGTCCACTCGGAAACCTCAATTCTGGGGATGTACTGAGGCACACATTTGTGGCGTCCCAACAAGGAGGTTTTTTCCCCCCTTTGTATCAGATGCAAGAAAGTGGACGATTCCTCTCCACTTCCCTGTTAAGAGATGGTGGATCGAGGTTTTTATTTTTTATTTATTTTTATTTTTTTCCTTATTTTCTTCTCTGCACGATGGCAGAGACCTGCTGGCTACAGTCCCGCATTCTGTCACTTGACAGACTCGCCGGGCAGAATTTCTTGCGGTATTCCTACCAGTATCCTGGCCGGTGTATCATCAATTAAGATTCCACAGACGGTCGGATAGCAGGTCTAGTTAGTTCCGTCCTGTGGTTTCGGGTTTAGCGCTCTACCCTTCCTTAGCCGCCACATGGGTTGCTTGACCAAAGGGAGAGAATAAAAGTCTCCGGGTCCCAGACCTTATCTACTTCGTTCCACAGTATAGCTGGCCAATCAAATCTTCTGAGCGGGAGACTAGCAAGGGATCGTATCTCTTCTTCAAGCTCAACCAGCAGTGGAAGCATTGGCCAGGACAGTCTAGATCTAAGGGATCTTGGTTCCAAAATGGAGGGAATGAAAAGTATCTCCATTTCTGGACCCCAATCTTCTAACAACCTTTGACAGGGCCCTCTCTTTTTTCGGATGGAGTTCCTCCGCTCAGCCACTACTTCAACAGAGAAACGTGGTTGTTTTCTGGCATCCATCGTCATTCGGGATTCTTCCCTCACATACCTATTTCTCCTCTCTACTATATTCTCTTCGCCTTTCCATTCGCGAACAGTATTTTCACGACCTGGCCCTTCTGCCTGGCTACCACACCAGAGTGGTCGCAAGGGTCATGACGGTTGTCATGCGCTTCTTGCACCTTAGAAACATGGTCGTCCTGCCCTACTCGGTCGACTCTCTAGCTGCTCTACAAGGACTACGCTAAGTCGTCTATATCACTTGCAATACCCTCTCACTTGGGCTAGCAGCTAAACTTAGACAAGTTTTTTCCTCATTCCCAGCCCAGCAGATCCTCTTTGACGATGATCCTGCACAAGAAGGATGGTAATTCTCTCTCTCGAGTCAAGGTCGTGGCCCTTCAACACGGAGCTTGTGCACTTGATCACTCATTCCCTCGGTTCATTCAATTAGCTAGGAGGGTTCTGAGCAATAAGATGAAAACGGAAGTAGTTTTCTTTTGCTCCGCTCGTTTTCAGCAAGTCAATCAGGCTTTCAAAAGGTAGTTTCTAAGCTCCTTCCTCATCCAGAGCCTTCTTCTGGTCCAATGGTTATTAGGGATACCAATGCCCGTCTTCTTCTCCCGATCATTTCTCTGGGGATCTGAACAGTACGGCTAATCCCACAGCAGGTCCACTGCCCTTAGGCGGGTCAACCATCCGTCTTCAATTTGGATAATGCCACGGCTGTGCCATACGTCAATCATCTCGCAGGTACCCACAGTCAAGCGCCATGGCCGAGGTACCTCGCACTCTCTGATGGGCCGAGATCTATCATTCGGTGATCTCAACAGTACATGTCCCTGGAGTAGAACACTGGGCGGCTGACATATTCAGCCGTCAGGGTTTTTCTCCTCAAGTGAGTGGGAACTTCACTCGGAAGTCTTCCTTCACATCTGCCTTCACTGGAGTACTCCAGATGTCGGTCGGATGGCGTCCAAGCTGAACGCCTATGTACTCCAGTTCATGGTTTGGCTGCAAGATCCAAGTCTATCGCAGTGCATACTCCGTTTCTTCCACGGTACCAATTTCCATAACTCCTCTTCCACTACGTCTGAGACCTTTTTGGAAGCGGAAAAGGCCCCCAGTGATCCTGGGAGACCCGCACTGACCATGTCAGGTTTTCTCGCTTGCGGTACTAGTATTTCTCCGTCTTATTTCGTCAAAATTGGAACTATGGACCTTCTCGCAGGGAGTCTCCACCTGTAGTTCTTCCCTACCGGGTACCGTTAGATCTGGGGGACCTTAATGGTCCTGGGGATCTTACAGTACACTCCTTTTTCGATCCAGAAAGACTTTACGATAAGGGAACGTCACTCCCCTTTTTTCTATGCGTTCTTGTCATCCTGATGAGTCTTCAGAGCTTCCCACTCTGTTCCTTTCAGTCTTTTTTCCTTATTACCATCTATGCATCGTTGCCCTCAAGCCATCCCATTCCCTCGTTGCCAAGGTGGTTTTGTATTCCCACTGTTGCAGGGGCATCGTCCTCTCATCTTTCGGCTCCAGTCCACACAACGGAATGGGTTCTCCATAATCTGGAAGTAGTGAGTGCTCCAAGTGGGTACGTATCGAGGACGGCGTCCTTCCAAAGGTTGGACACTTTGCTTGGGCTTCTCGATGGTAAGTAGGCTTCCCGATGGTCACAGGAAGGGTTTAGCCGGGTTCATCGGCCACGTTAGCCTGGTGGATCCTTTTCACCATCCAGGAGTCCTTCCGTGCTAGATGTCAGCCTATCTCCCTGTCTCAGGTCCGCATGCATTCTTGAAGCACTATAATTCACACACTTCCACAGATGTGAGTCTGGGCAGGCGGACTTTGCAGGCCGCCTTGGCGCACTTGTAAGTAGCGGTTACACGGCCTGATCTGATGTTGTCCCCACCCAGGGACTGCTTTGGGACGTCCCATGGTCTGTGTCCCCCAATGAGGCGAAGGAGAAATAGGGATTTTTGTGTACTCACCGTAAAATCCTTTTCTCCGAGTCATTCATTGGGGGACACAGCTCCCTCCCTATTATTAGTTGTATTTGTTTTTATCATTTGATATGTTATACTCTCATATATAATGTGACATGCTATACGCTTATATGTTATTGATCTCCTACTGCTTTTGCACCGAACTGGTTAGCTGGGAGCCAGCAGAGGGGTGTATACTGCAGGGGAGGAGCTAACTTTCTTTGTAATACTTAGTGTCAGCCTCCTGGTGGCAGCAGCATACACCCATGGTCTGTGTCCCCCAATGAATGGCTCGGAGAAAAGGATTTTACGGTGAGTACACAAAAATCCCTATTTCCCACATGTCTACTTTACATCAGCACAATTTTGGAACCAAAATTTTTTTTTGTGACGGAGTTATAAGGGTTAAAAGTTGACCAGCAATTTCTCATTTTTACAACACCATTTTTTTTTAGGGACCACATCTCATTTGAAGTCATTTTGAGGGGTCTATATGATAGAAAATACCCAAGTGTGACACCATTCTAAAAACTGCACCCCTCAAGGTGCTCAAAACCACATTCAAGAAGTTTATTAACCCTTCAGGTGTTTCACAGGAATTTTTGGAATGTTTAAATAAAAATGAACATTTAACTTTTTTTCACACAAAATTTATTTCAGCTCCAATTTGTTTTATTTTACCAAGGGTAACAGGAGAAAATAGACCCCGAAATGTGTTGTACAATTTGTCCTGAGTACGCTGATACCCCATATGTGGGGGTAAACCACTGTTTGGGCGCATGGCAGAACTCGGAAGGAAAGGAGCGCCATTTGACTTTTCAATGCAAAATTGACTGGAATTGAGATGGGACGCCATGTTGCATTTGGAGAGCCCCTGATGTGCCTAAACATTGAAACCCCCCACAAGTGACACCATTTTGGAAAGTAGACCCCTTAAGGAACTTATCTAGATGTGTGTTGAGCACTTTGACCCAACAAGTGCTTCACAGAAGTTTATAATGCAGAGCTGTAAAAATAAAAAATCATATTTTTTCACAAAAATGATTTTTCGCCCCCAATTTTTTATTTTCCCAAGGGTAAGAGAAGAAATTGGACCCCAAAAATTGTTGTGCAATTTGTCCTGAGTACGCTGATACCCCATATGTGGGTGTAAACCATTGTTTGGGCGCAGGGCAGAGCTCGGAAGGGAAGGAGCGCCATTTGACTTTTCAATGCAAAATTGACTGGAATTGAGATGGGACGCCATGTTGCGTTTGGAGAGCCCCTGATGTGCCTAAACATTGAAACCCCCCACAAGTGACACCATTTTGGAAAGTAGACCCCTTAAGGAACTTATCTAGATGTGTGTTGAGCACTTTGACCCAACAAGTGCTTCACAGAAGTTTATAATGCAGAGCCGTAAAAATAAAAAATCATATTTTTTCACAAAAATGATCTTTTCGCCCCCATTTTTTTATTTCCCCAAGGGTAAGAGAAGAAATTAGACCACAAAAGTTGTTGTGCAATTTGTCCTGAGTACGACGATACCCCATATGTGGGGGTAAACCACTGTTTGGGCGCATAGCAGAGCTCGGAAGGGAAGGAGCGCTATTTTACTTTTCAATGCAAAATTGACTGGAATTAAGATGGGATGCCATGTTGCATTTGGAGAGCCCCTGATGTGCCTAAACATTAAAACCCCCCACAAGTGACACCATTTTGGAAAGTAGACCCCCTAAGGAACTTATCTAGATGTGTTTTGAGAGCTTTGAACCCCCAAGTGTTTCACTACAGTTTATAACGCAGAGCCGTGAAAATAAAAATTCTTTTTTTTTTTCACAAAAATGATTTTTTAGCCCCCAGTTTTGTATTTTCACAAGGGTATCAGGATAAATTGGACCGCAAAAGTTGTCCAATTTGTCCTGAGTACGCTGATACCCCATATGTGGGGGGGAACCACTGTTTGGGCGCATGACAGAGCTCGGAAGGGAAGGAGCGCCATTTGGAATGCAGACTTAAATGGATTGGTCTGCAGGCGTCACGTTGCATTTGCAGAGCCCCTGATGTACCCAAACAGTACAAACCCCCCACAAGTGACCCCATATTGGAAACTAGACCCCCCAAGGAACTTATCTAGATGTGTTGTGAGAACTTTGAACCCCCAAGTGTTTCACTACAGTTTATAACGCAGAGCCGTGAAAATAAAAATTATTTTTTTTTTCACAAAAATGATTTTTTAGCCCCCAGTTTTGTATTTTCACAAGGGTATCAGGATAAATTGGACCCCAAAAGTTGTTGTCCAATTTGTCCTGAGTAGGCTGATACCCCATATGTGGGGGGGAACCACTGTTTGGGCGCATGACAGAGCTCGGAAGGGAAGGAGCGCCATTTGGAATGCAGACTTAAATGGATTGGTCTGCAGGCGTCACATTGCATTTGCAGAGCCCCTGATGTACCCAAACAGTACAAACCCCCCACAAGTGACCCCATATTGGAAACTAGACCCCCCAAGGAACTTATCTAGATGTGTTGTGAGAACTTTGAACCCCCAAGTGTTTCACTACAGTTTACAACGCAGAGCCGTGAAAATAAAAAATCTTTTTTTTCCCACAAAACTTTTTTTTTGGCCCCCAGTTTTGTATTTTCCCAAGGGTAGCAGGAGAAATTGGACCCCAAAAGATGATGTCCAATTTGTCCTGAGTACGCTGATACCCCATATGTTGGGGTAAACCCCTGTTTGGGCACACGGGAGAGCTCTGAAGGGAAGGAGCACTGTTTTCCTTTTTCAACGCAGAATTGGCTGGAATTCAGATCGGATGCCATGTCCCGTTTGGAGAGCCCCTGATGTGCCTAAACAGTGGAAACCCCCCAATTATAACTGAAACCCTAATCCAAACACACCCCTTACCCTAATCCCAACAGTAACCCTAACCCCTCCTCTAACCCAGACACACCCAACCCTATTCCCAACCGTAAATGTAATCCAAACCCTAACCCTATCTTTAGCCCCAACCCTAACTGTAGCCCTAGCCCTAGCCCCAACCCTAACCCTAGCCCCAACCCTAGCCCTAACCCTAGCCCTAACCCTAGCCCTAACCCTTGCCCTAACCCTAGCCCTAACTCTAGTCCTAACTCTACCCCTAACCCTAATGGGAAAATGGAAATAAATACATTTTTTAATTTTTTTATTTTTCCCTAACTAAGGGGGTGATGAAGGGGGGTTTGATTTACTTTTATAGCGGGTTTTTTAGCGGATTTTTATGATTGGCAGCCGTCACACACTGAAAGACGCTTTTCATTGCAAAAAATATTTTTTGCGTTACCACATTTTGAGAGCTGTAATTTTTCCATATTTGAGTCCACAGAGTCGTGAGATCTTGTTTTTTGCGGGACGAGTTGACGTTTTTATTGGTAACATTTTCGGACACGTGACATTTTTTGATCGCTTTTTATTCCGATTTTTGTGAGGCAGAGTGATCAAAAACCAGCTATTCATGAATTTCTTTTGGGGGAGGCGTTTATACCGTTCCGCGTTTGGTAAAATTGATAAAGCAGTTTTATTCGTCGGGTCAGTACGATTTCAGCGATATCTCATTTATATCATTTTTTTATGTTTTGGCGCTTTTATACGATAAAAACTATTTTATAGAAAAAATAATTATTTTGGTATCGCTTTATTCTCAGGACTATAACTTTTTTATTTTTTTGCTGATGATGCTGTATGGCGGCTCGTTTTTTGCGGGACAAGATGACGTTTTCAGCGGTACCATGGTTATTTATATCCGTCTTTTTGATCACGTGTTATTCCACTTTTTGTTCGGCGGTATGATAATAAAGCGTTGTTTTTTGCCTCGTTTTTTTTTTTTTTTTCTTACGGTGTTTACTGAAGGGGTTAACTAGTGGGGCAGTTTTATAGGTTGGGTCGTTACGGACGCGGCAATATTAAATATGTGTACTTTTATTGTTTTTTTTATTTTATTTAGCTAAAGAAATGTATTTATGGGAATAATATTTTTTTTTTTTCTTTATTTAGGATATTTTTTTTATATTTTTTTTTTACACATGTGGGGAATTTTTTTTTTACTTTGTCCCAAGGGGGGACATTACAGATCATTGATCTGACAGTGTGCACAGCACTCTGTCAGATCGACGATCTGCTGTGCAGGGCTGCAGGCTTACCAAGCGTCTGCTCTGAGCAGGCACTCGGTAAGCCACCTCCCTCCCTGCAGGACCCGGATGCCGCGGCCATCTTGGATCCGGGACCTGCGGCGAGGAGGGAGGTAGGAGACCCTCGGAGCAATGCGATCACATCGCGTTGCTCCGGGGGTCTCAGGGAAGCACGCAGGGAGCCCCCTCCCTGCGCGATGCTTCCCTATACCGCCGGTACACCGCGATCATGTTTGATCGCGGTGTGCCGGGGGTTAATGTGCCGGGGGCGGTCCGTGGCCGCTCCTGGCACATAGTGCCGGATGTCAGCTGCGATATGCGAGCGCGGCCGATCGAGTATGACGTACTATCCCGTCGGTGGTCATACGGGCCCACCCCACCTCGACGGGATAGTACGTCAGATGTCAGAAAGGGGTTAATGAATCCACACACACACAGAGTAGAATTTAAATCAGACCGAATTTTTTATTTGAACTCTTTTTTTTAAAAAAAAAAAAATTTTCTTTGCAAAAAACAAACATATTTTTGTTTTTTTCAAAAAAATTTTCTTAAATTTTCAATTTTTTTTTTTTAATAAAATTAGAAAAAAATTAACATTTGTACATGTGTTACAAATCTTCAAAGTGTGGGGTGGAGATACGAGGGGAGGAGGGGCTGGAAGGTTGGACCACGTCGATAGGTGGGGAAACCCTACTTTGTTGGGGTGCAGTGGAAGGGGGGGTAAAAGCAGGAGGCTGACCAGAGGGGGGTGGTGTTGGGGTAGGGGGAATACTTAATGGGGAAGAAAAGCTGGGCAAGGAAGAAAACATTGGGGAAGAAATTTGGTTTGGGGGCCGGGATGGGTATTGGGACTGGGTTGGGTATTGGGGCTGGGTTGGGTATTGGGGCTGGGTTGGGTATTGGGACTGGGTTGGGTATTGGGACTGGCGTGGGTATTGGGACTGGGTTGGGTAATGGGGGGCATGGTGTGGAAATGGGGCCTGGGGTGGGGCCTGTGGTGGAAATGGGGCCTGGGGTGGAAATGTAGTGGATGTGTGGGGGTAGATTGGGGTTCGTTAAGGGCCTTCAGTAGAGCATTATGGCAGGTATTCATTACCGGCATCTGTTGCTCAAAAGACAGCTTTTCCATGCTCCTGAGCATGGATTGGAAAAAAAGATTGGCCGGAGACTGACTTACATCTGAATGCAGCCTATCCAAGCGACTGCTGGTTTCATGGCTTGTTTCACTGATGCGTGATTGCACCATGTTGAAACCAGCAGTCACTTGCTCTCCCAAAATTTTGAAAGAGCTTTGGAAGGATGCATTCAGATGTATGAATTCAGGAGCATAGCTCCTTTCCTGACCCCTCTGTCGCTGCCGCCACGAACCTAATGGTGGTCTAGAGGTGGCAGGATCAGAGGGGTGGGGTAAAGGGAACGCTATCTGTTGAGCATCAGATTCGAGTAAAGAAGGCTGCAATAATGCTCCAGTGCTTGGGGCAGATGAACTGGAGGGGACAGAGGGGTCAGAGGAGGGGTCAGAGGTGTGGGGCCGACCGACGTGGCCCTTGGTGGTGGACTCAGGAGGGATCGCTCCAGAGGGCACTGAGGAAGATGCAGGCGCCCGGTGGCTGGAG
Organism: Ranitomeya variabilis; assembly: GCF_051348905.1. Lineage (NCBI taxonomy): Eukaryota > Metazoa > Chordata > Amphibia > Anura > Dendrobatidae > Ranitomeya > Ranitomeya variabilis. Next base: position 687,712,143 of record NC_135234.1, read on the forward strand.
AAGGTGCTGTGAAAGAAAAATCAAAAACAATTAATATATTGATAGGAAAAAGCCGTGACTGAAACCAAACTTAAGACAGGTTAAAAACATGGTTATTAGTGGGCTGTAGAATACTTACACTCTGCTCAGCATTGTTCGCCTCAGGAAGGAGAGGGCAGGGCCATGTTTATATTTGCTCCTCTTCCTTCCTGCTGAGCCACTCGGGGCCTTCATCTCCTCGTTAAATTCCCTCTTAAAGCGATCCCTCAGAGACCGCCACCGCTTCCTAACCTTTCCACCTGTGAAGACAAGAATGAAAAGAAAAAAAAAAATTGGTAAATGCAATACATTACATTCAGCTCAAAACATCACTGAAAAGTGAATACTTACATAGTTTGTTCTGCTGCTGTGGAAGAAGGTCCTCCCACCTCGGAAAGATGTTATGGCATACTTTGTCCTAGAGCCGACGGGTTACACTGCTATCGGCATGCCTGCGGTCAGCCATGTTCCACAGCAGCTCCCGCTCGCGAACCTCCTCAATAAGACAGTCGATATCTATGTCGTCATCAAAGTCTTCGGCGGGAGCACTCTGTGAAGCCTGTGCAAAAAAAAGAAGAAAAACAAAAAAATTAGTACACTGAAACACAAAAGTACCAATAGAATCCCCCCCCCAAAAAAAAACTCACTGATGGCCGACCGCGGCGACGATTCCGCCGACTCTGGGAGCGGCTGGGAGAACCTTCACGGTTTGCTGAATGTTCAGCAGCAGGAGACTGAAATAAAGGAAACAAATTCTCTGTAATGTAGGCATATATTTTCTGTGTTTAGTTATGTATGAAAATCTGTTTTGTGTATTGTGCAGTGTGATGTGTGAAGCAACTATTTCACCACTACTTACACTTGGTTCCGCCTCCACTTGCATCTCTCCACCCGTCTCGCCCCCTTCTGACAGCTCCTCATCTGATTCAGCTTCCTGTTTAACCCCTTCCCGACCCATGACGCCACGTAGGCGTCATGAAAACCCGTGCCAATCCGACCCATGACGCCTATGTGGCGTCATGGAATGATCGCGTCCCTGCAGATCGGGTGAAGGGGTTAACTCCGATTTCACCCGATCTGCAGAGACAGGGGGAGTGGTGCTTCAGCCCAGGGGGGGTGGCTTCACCCCCCCGTGGCTACGATCGCTCTGATTGGCTGTTGAAAGTGAAACTGCCAATCAGAGCGATTTGTAATATTTCACCTGAAAAACTGGTGAAATATTACAATCCAGCCATGGCCGATGCTGCAATATCATCGGCCATGGCTGGAAACACTAATGTGACCCCCCCCCACCCCACCGATCGCCCCCCCAAGTGACCGATCTGTGCTCCGCTCCCCTCGGTCCTGTGCTCCGCTGCCCCCTGCTCCTGCCCGCTCCCCCCGTGCTGCTATGCCACCCCCCTGTGCTCCGACGCCCCCCCCCGTGCCCCGATCTCCCCCCCTTATACTCACCGAGGCTCCCGGTGTCCGTCCGCCTCCTCGCTGGGCGCCGCCATCTTCCAAAATGGCGGGCGCATGCTCAGTGCGCCCGCCGAATCTGCCAGTCGGCAGATTCGTTAAAAGTACATTTTGATCGCTGTGATAGGTTCTATCACAGCGATCAAAATAATAAATTAACCCCCCCCTTTATCACCCCCATAGGTAGGGACAATAATAAAATAAAGAAAATATATATTTTTTCTTTTTCCACTAGGGTTAGGGTTAGAACTAGGGTTAGGGTTAGAACTAGGGTTAGGGGTAGGGTTAGGGTTACGGGTAGGGTTAGGGGTAGGGTTAGGGTTATGGCATGTGCACACAGTGCGGATTTGGCTGTGGATCCGCAGCGGATTGGCCGCGGATCTGCAGTGGATTGGCCGCGGATCCGCAGCGGATTGGCCGCGGATCCGCAGCAGATTGGCTGCTGCGAATTCGTAGCAGTTTTCCATCAGGTTTACAGTACCATGTACACCTATGGAAAACCAAATCCGCTGTGCCCATGGTGCGTAAAATTCCGTGCAGAAACGCTGCGTTGTATTTTCCGCAGCATGTCAATTCTTTGTGCGGATTCCGCAGCGTTTTACACCTGTTCCTCAATAGGAAACCGCAGGTGAAATCCGCACAAAAAAACACTGGAAATCCGCTGTAAATCCGCAGGTAAAACGCAGTGCCTTTTACCTGCAGATTTTTCAAAAATCGTGTGGAAAAATCTCACACGAATCCGCAACGTGGGCACATAGCCTTAGGGTTAGGGTTGGAATAAGAGTTAGGGTTGGAATTAGGGCTAGGGTTGGAAATAGGGTTAAGATTAGGCTTGTGGTTAGGGTTACGGATAGGGTTAGGGGTGTGTTGGCGTTACAGTTGTGGCTAGGGTTGGGATTAGGGTTAGGGTTGGGATTAGGGTTAGGATTAGGGTTAGGGTTGGAATTAGGGTTACGGGTGTGTTGGGGTTAGGGTTGTGGTTAGGGGTGTGTTGGGGTTAGGGTTGTGATTAGGGTTATGGCTACAGTTGGGATTAGGGTTAGGGGTGTGTTGGGGTTAGTGTTGAAGTTAGAATTGAGGGGTTTCCACTGTTTAGGCACATCAGGGGTCTCCAAACGCAACATGGCGCCACCATTGATTCCAGCCAATCTTGCGTTCAAAAAGTCAAATGGTGCTCCCTCCCTTCCAAGCCCCGACGTGCGCCCAAACAGTGGTTTACCCCCACATATGGGGTACCAGCGTACTCAGGACAAACTGGGCAACAACTGTTGGGGTCCAATTTCTCCTGTTACCCTTGCAAAAATAAAAAATTACTTGCTAAAACATAATTTTTGAGGAAAGAACAATTATTTTTTATTTTCACGGCTCTACGTTATAAACTTCTGTGAAGCACTTGGGGGTTGAAAGTGCTCACCACACATCTAGATAAGTTCCTTGGGGGGTCTAGTTTCCAAAATGGGGTCACTTGTGGGGTGTTTCTACTGTTTAGGACCATCAGGGGCTCTGCAAATGCAATGTGACGCCCGCAGACCATTCCATCAAAGTCTGCATTTCAAATGTCACTACTTCCTTTCCGAGCCCTGACGTGTGCCCAAACAGTGGTTTACCCCCACATATGGGGTATCAGCGTACTCACAACAAACTGGGCAACAAATATTGGGGTCCAATTTCTCCTGTTACCCTTGTGAAAATAAAAAATTGCTTGCTAAAACATCTTTTTTGAGGAAAGAAAAATTATTTTTTATTTTCACGGCTCTGCGTTGTAAACTTCTGTGAAGCACTTGGGGGTTGAACGTGCTCACCACACATCTAGATAAGTTCCTTGGGGGGTCTAGTTTCCAAAATGGGGTCACTTATGGGGGGTTTCTACTGTTTAGGCATATCAGGGGCTCTGCAAACGTAACATGATGCCCGCAGACCATTCCATCAAAGTCTGCATTCCAAAACGTCACTACTTCCCTTCCGAGCCCCGGCATGTGCCCAAACAGTGGTTTACCCCCACATATGGGGTATCAGCGTACTCAGGAGAAACTGGACAACAACTTTTGGGGTCAAATTTCTCCTGTTACCCTTGCAAAAATAAAAAATTCTGGGCTAAAAAAATATTTTTGAGGAAAGGAAACACATTTATTATTTTCACAGCTCTGCGTTATAAACTTCTGTGAAGCACTTGGGGGTTCAAAGTGCTCACCACACATCTAGATAAGTTCCCTTGGGGGTCTAGTTTCCAAAATGGAGTCACTTGTGGGGAGTTCCTACTGTTTAGGCACATCAGGGGCTCTGCAAACGCAACCTGACACCCGCAGAGCATTCCATCAAAGTCTGCATTTCAAAACATCACTACTTCCCTTCCTAACCCCGACGTGTGCCAAAACAGTGGTTTACCCCCACATATGGGGTATCAGCGTACTCAGGAGAAACTGGACAACAACTTTTGGGGTCCAATTTCTCCTGTTACCCTTGGGAAAATAGAAAATTGTGGGCTAAAAAATCATTTTTGAGAAAAGAAAAATTATTTTTTATTTTCATGGCTCTGCGTTATAAACTTCTGTGAAGCACTTGGGGGTTCAAAGTGCTCACCACACATCTAGATAAGTTCCTTGGGAGGTCTAGTTTCCAAAATGGGGTCACTTGTGCGGGAGCTCCAATGTTTAGGCACACAGGGGCTCTCCAAACGCGACATGGTGTCCGCTAATGATTGGAGCTAATTTTCCATTCAAAAAGCCAAATGGCGTGCCTTCCCTTCCGAGCCCTGCCGTGCGCCCAAACAGTGGTTTACCCCCACATATGGGGTATCATCGTACTCAGGACAAACTGGACAACAACATTTGGGGTCCAATTTCTCCCATTACCCTTGGGAAAATAAAAAATTCTGGGCTAAAAATCATTTTTGAGGAAAGAAAAATTATTTTTTATTTTCACGGCTCTGCGTTATAAACTTCTGTGAAGCACCTGGGGGTTATAAGTGCTCACTATGCTTCTAGATAAGTTCCTTGGGGGGTCTAGTTTCCAAAATGGGGTCACTTGTAGGGGAGCTCCAATGTTTAGGCACACAGGGGCTCTCCAATCGCGACATGGTGTCCGCTAACGATTGGAGCTAACTTTCCATTCAAAAAGTCAAATGGCACGCCTCCCATTCTGAGCCTTGCCGTGCACCCAAACAGTGGTTTACCCCCACATATGAGGTATCGGCGTACTCTGGAGAAATTGCCCAACAAATTTTAGGATCCATTTTATCCTGTTGCCCATGTGAAAATGAAAAAATTGAGGCTAAAAGAAATTTTGTGTGAAAAAAAAGTACTTTTTCATTTTTACGGATCCATTTGTGAAACACCTGAGGGTTTAAAGTGCTCACTATGCTTCTAGATAAGTTCCTTGGGGGGTCTAGTTTCCAAAATGGGGTCACTTGTGGGGGAGCTCCAATGTTTAGGCACACGGGGGCTCTCCAAACGCGACATGGTGTCCGCTAAAGATTGGAGCCAATTTTTCATTCAAAAAGTCAAATGGCGCTCCTTCCCTTCCGAGCCCTGCCGTGCGCCCAAACAGTGGTTTACCCCCACATATGAGGTATCAGCGTACTCAGGACAAATTGGACAACAACGTTCGTGGTCCAGTTTCTCCTTTTACCCTTGGGAAAATAAAAAAAAATTCGCTAAAAGATCATTTTTGTGACTAAAAAGTTAAATGTTCATTTTTTCCTTCCATGTTGCTTCTGCTGCTGTGAAACACCTGAAGGGTTAATAAACTTCTTGAATGTGGTTTTGAGCACCTTGAGGGGTGCAGTTTTTAGAATGGTGTCACTTTTGGGTATTTTCAGCCATATAGAACCCTCAAACTGACTTCAAATGTGAGGTGGTCCCTAAAAAAAATGGTTTTGTAAATTTTGTTGTAAAAATGAGAAATCACTGGTCAAATTTTAACCCTTATAACTTCCTAGCAAAAAAAAATTTGTTTCCAAAATTGTGCTGATGTAAAGTAGACATGTGGGAAATGTTATTTATTAACTATTTTGTGTCACATAACTCTCTGGTTTAACAGAATAAAAATTCAAAATGTGAAAATTGCGAAATTTTCAAAATTTTCGCCAAATTTCCATTTTTTTCACAAATAAACTAAAAAATTATCGACCTAAATTTACCACTAACATGAAGCCCAATATGTCACGAAAAAACAATCTCAGAATCGCTAGGATCCGTTGAAGCGTTCCTGAGTTATTACCTCATAAAGGGACACTGGTCAGAATTTCAAAAAACGGCAAGGTCATTAAGGCCAAAATAGGCTGGGTCATGAAGGGGTTAAACATAATTTATACATGTAGTGATCAACAAAAATGTAAATTAAAAAAACAAAAAAAAACAACGAAACAATTTTTGGTGTTAACTTACCGATACACGCTGTTGCTGTGGAGGAGGGCTGTCAGAAGAGGACATTGTGGCGGTAGCAAGGCCGGCGGCTGTGGTCCTGGTGTCTCTGTAAGTTAAAAGACACTTGCAATCTGCTCTACACATTGAAGTAGCAGATTTGGGGTCTTCAAAACTTACTTTTAAAGATTTGTGGATGTGGTCCTGGTGGGCTGCTCAGTGGATGTGGTCCCTGGTGTATCTGTAATAAGTATAATGGATTTATAGTTAGAGCACCCTCCGAACTAGGTAATGTTTAACGATAAACACCCTGCTAAAATGATGTGAGAAATGTTCATTAAAGGTGAACACCAAAACCCCAAAACAGGTGCACGTTATACCATTCATTTCCATGTCCCTAAAAAAAAATATTTTGAAATGTGAACCCACCATGTAAAAATATATTTACCACATTTTATTTTCAAAAATCACCTCCCCCAAAAAACCTTTAAAGTATAACCTTTATTAAAAAATGAGCCCTCAACCAACTCTGTATTGCATGTGTAACCATTGGTACATATACCAGTTTTAAATTTACCTTTCTGAAATGATACTACGGACATTTTTTTTAATAAACATTTTATTTTTTTATTTTTTTTATTTTTTTTTTTACATCACAATTAGGAGCTAAAATGCTCTTTATTTTAAATACAAGTACATCAACTGGGAATGGTTTCAACAGTAATAAGAAAATCAACACTTTTAACCCCTTCCTGACCTTTGACGCATACGCTGTGTCATGAAAGTCGGTGCCAATCCGACCTGTGACGCAGCGTATGCGTCATGGAGGGATCGCGTCCCTGCAGATCGGGTGAAAGGGTTAACTCCAATTTCACCCGATCTGCAGGGACAGGGGGAGTGGTGCTTCAGCCCAGGGGGGGTGGCTTCACCCCCTCGTGGCTACGATCGCTCTGATTGGCTGTTGAAAGTGAAACTACCAATCAGAGCGATTTGTAATATTTCACCCCAAAAAACGGTGAAATATTACAATCCAGCCATGGCCAATGCTGCAATATCATCGGCCATGGCTGGAAAACCTAATCTGTACCCCCCCACACCCACCGATCTCCCCAGTCCTCCGTTATGTGGTCCGCCCCCCTAAGTGGTCCTGTCCGCTCCCCACGTCATCCTGTCCGCTCCCCCTGTGCTCCCGTCCCCCCCCCCCCCCGTGATCGGATCACCCCCCCTCATACTTACCGGGCCTCCCGGTGTCGGTCCGTCTTCTCCATGGGCGCCGCCATCTTCCAAAATGGCGGGCGCATGCGCAGTGCGCCCGCCGAATCTGCCGCCCGGCAGATTCGTTTCAGATATATTTTGATCACTGCGATATAGCCTATCACAGTGATCAAAATAAAAAAAATAGTAAATGACCCCCCCTTTATCACCCCCATAGGTTGGGACAATAATAAAAATAAATAAAATATATATATTTTTTTCCTACTAGGGTTAGGGTTAGAACTAGGGTTAGAACTAGGGTTAGGGGTAGGGTTAGGGTTAGTGGTAGGGTTAGGATTAGGGGTAGGGTTAGGGCATGTGCAGCGGATTGGCCGCGGATCCTCAGCGGATTGGCCGCGGATCCGCATCGGATTGGCCGCTGCAAATTCGTAGCAGTTTTCCATCAGGTTTACAGTACCATGTACACCTATGGAAAACCAAATCCGCTGTGCCCATGGTGCGGAAAATTCTGTGCGGAAACGCTGCGTTGTATTTTCCGCAGCATGTCAATTTTGTGCGGATTCCGCAGCGTTTTACACCTGTTCCTCAATAGGAATCCGCAGGTGAAATCCGCACAAAAAAACACTGGAAATCCGCTGTAAATCCGCAGGTAAAACGCAGTGCCTTTTACCTGCGGATTTTTCAAAAATGGTGCGGAAAAATCTCACACGAATGCGCAAAGTGGGCACATAGCCTAAGGGTCAGGGTTGGAATTAGAGTTAGGGTTGGAATTAGGGCTAGGGTTGGAAATAGGGTTAAGATTAGGCTTGTGGTTAGGGTTAAGGATAGGGTTAGGGGTGAGTTGGGGTTACAGTTGTGGTTAGGGTTGGGATTAGGGTTAGGGTTGGGGTTAGGATTAGGGTTAGGGTTGGGATTAGGGTTACGGGTGTGTTGGGGTTAGGGTTGTGGTTAGGGGTGTGTTGGGGTTAGGGTTGTGATTAGGGTTATGGCTACAGTTGGGATTAGGGTTAGGGGTGTGTTGGGGTTAGTGTTGAAGTTAGAATTGAGGGGTTTCCACTGTTTAGGCACATCAGGGGTCTCCAAACGCAACATGGCGCCACCATTGATTCCAGCCAATCTTGCGTTCAAAAAGTCAAATGGTGCTCCCTCCCTTCCGAGCCCCAACGTGCGCCCAAACAGTGGTTTACCCCCACGTATGGAGTACCAGCATACTCGGGACAAACTGGGCAACAACTATTGGGGTCCAATTTCATCTGTTACCCTTGTGAAAATAAAAAATTACTTGCTAAAACATAATTTTTGAGGAAAGAACAATTATTTTTTATTTTCACGGCTCTGCGTTATAAACTTATGTGAAGCACTTGGGGGTTGAAAGTGCTCACCACACATCTAGATAAGTTCCTTGGGGGGTATAGTTTCCAAAATGGGGTCACTTGTGGGGTGTTTCTACTGTTTAGGCACATCAGGGGCTCTGCAAATGCAACGTGACGCCCGCAGACCATTCCATCAAAGTCTGCATTTCAAATGTCACTACTTCCCTTCCAAGCCCTGCCGTGCGCCTAAACAGTGGTTTACCCCCACATATGGGGTACCAGCGTACTCACAACAAACTGGGCAACAAATATTGGGGTCCAATTTCTCCTGCTACCCTTGTGAAAATAAAAAATTGCTTGCTAAAACATCTTTTTTAAGGACAGAAAAATTATTTTTTATTTTCACGGCTCTGCGTTGTAAACTTCTGTGAAGCACTTGGGGGTTGAACGTGCTCACCACACATCTAGATAAGTTCTTTGGGGGGTCTAGTTTCCAAAATGGGGTCACTTATGGGGTGTTTCTACTGTTTAGGCACATCAGGGGCTCTGCAAATGCAATGTGACGCCCGCAGACCATTCCATCAAAGTCTGCATTTGAAATGTCACTAGTTCCCTTCCGAGCCCTGACGTGCGCCCAAACAGTGGTTTACCCCCACATATGGGGTATCAGCGTACTCACAACAAACTGGGAAACAAATATTGGGGTCCAATTTCTCCTGTTACCCTTGTGAAAATAAAAAATTGCCTGCTAAATCATCTTATTTGAGGAAAGAAAAATGATTTTTTATTTTCACGGCTCTGCGTTGTAAACTTCTGTGAAGCACTTGGGGGTTGAACGTGCTCACCACACATCTAGATAAGTTCCTTGGGGGGTCTAGTTTCCAAAATGGGGTCACTTGTGGGGGGTTTCTACTGTTTAGGCACATCAGGGGATCTGCAAACGTAACATGATGCCCGCAGACCATTCCATCAAAGTCTGCATTCCAAATCGTCACTACTTCCCTTCCGAGCCCCGGCATGTGCCCAAACAGTGGTTTACCCCCACATATAGGGTATCAGCGTACTCAGGAGAAACTGGACAACAACTTTTGGGGTCAAATTTCTCCTGTTACCCTTGGGAAAATTAAAAAATTCTGGGCTAAAAAAATATTTTTGAGGAAAGAAAACACATTTATTATTTTCACGGCTCTGCGTTATAAACTTCTGTGAAGCACTTGGGGGTTCAAAGTGCTCACCACACATCTAGATAAGTTCCCTTGGGGGTCTAGTTTCCAAAGTGGGGTCACTTGTGGGGAGTTCCTACTGTTTAGGCACATCAGGGGCTCTGCAAACGCAACGTGACGCCCGCAGAGCATTCCATCAAAGTCTGCATTTCAAAACGTCACTACTTCCCTTCCGAACCCCGACGTGTGCCAAAACAGTGGTTTACCCCCACATATGGGGTATCAGCGTACTCAGGAGAAACTGGACAACAACTTTTGGGGTCCAATTTCTCCTGTTACCCTTGGGAAAATAAAAAATTGTGGGCTAAAAAATCATTTTTGAGAAAAGAAAAATTATTTTTTATTTTCATGGCTCTGCGTTATAAACTTCTGTGAAGCACTTGGGGGTTCAAAGTGCTCACCACACATCTAGATTAGTTCCTTGGGAGGTCTAGTTTCCAAAATGGGGTCACTTGTGCGGGAGCTCCAATGTTTAGGCACACAGGGGCTTTCCAAACGCGACATGGTGTCCGCTAATGATTGAAGCTAATTTTCCATTCAAAAAGCCAAATGGCGTGCCTTCCCTTCCAAGCCCCCAAACAGTGGTTTACCCCCACATATGGGGTATCATCGTACTCAGGACAAACTGGACAACAACATTTGCGGTCCAATTTCTCCTATTACCCTTGGGAAAATAAAAAATTCCGGGCTAAAAATCATTTGAGGAAAGAAAAATATTTTTTTATTTTCATGGCTCTGCGTTATAAACTTCTGTGAAGCACCTGGGGGTTTTAAGTGCTCACTATGCATCTAGATAAGTTCCTTGGGGGGTTTAGTTTCCAAAGTGGGGTCACTTGTAGGGGAGCTCCAATGTTTAGGCACACAGGGGCTCTCCAAACGCGACATGGTGTCCGCTAACGATTGGAGCTAATTTTCCATTCAAAAAGTCAAATGGCGCGCCTTCCCTTCCGAGCCTTGCCGTGCACCCAAACAGTGGTTTACCCCCACATATGAGGTATCGGCGTACTCAGGAGAAATTGCCCAACAAATTTTTGGATCCATTTTATCATGTTGCCCATGTGAAAATGAAAAAATTGAGGCTAAAAGAAATTTTGTGTGAAAAAAAAGTACTTTTTCATTTTTACGGATCAATTTGTGAAGCACCTGAGGGTTTAAAGTGCTCACTATGCATCTAGATAAGTTCCTTGGGGGGTCTAGTTTCCAAAATGGGGTCACTTGTGGGGGAGCTCCAATGTTTAGGCACACAGGGGCTCTCCAAACCTGACATGGTGTCCGCTAGCGATGGAGATAATTTTTCATTCAAAAAGTCAAATGGCGCTCCTTCCCTTCCGAGCCTTACCATGTGCCCAAACAGTGGTTTACCCCCACATGTGAGGTATCGGTGTACTCAGGAGAAATTGTTCAACAAATTTTAGGATGCATTTTATCCTGTTGCCCATGTGAAAATGAAAAAATTGAGGCTAAAATAATTTTTTTGCGAAAAAAAAAGTACTTTTTCATCTTTACGGATTAATTTGTGAAGCACCTGGGGGTTTAAAGTGCTCACTATGCTTCTAGATAAGTTCCTTGGGGGGTCTAGTTTCCAAAATGGGGTCACTTGTGGGGGAGCTCCAATGTTTAGGCACACGGGGGCTCTCCAAACGCGACATGGTGTCCGCTAAAGATTGGAGCCAATTTTTCATTCAAAAAGTCAAATGGCACTCCTTCCCTTCCGAGCCCTGCCGTGCGCCCAAACAGTGGTTTACCCCCACATATGAGGTATCAGCGTACTCAGGACAAATTGGACAACAAGGATCGTGGTCCAGTTTCTCCTTTTACCCTTGGGAAAATAAAAAAATTGTTGCGAAAAGATCATTTTTGTGACAAAAATGTTAAATGTTAATTTTTTCCTTCCATGTTGCTTCTGCTGCTGTGAAACACCTGAAGGGTTAATAAACTTCTTGAATGTGGTTTTGAGCACCTTGAGGGGTGCAGTTTTTAGAATGGTGTCACTTTTGGGTATTTTCAGCCATATAGAACCCTCAAACTGACTTCAAATGTGAGGTGGTCCCTAAAAAAATGGTTTTGTAAATTTTGTTGTAAAAATGAAAAATCACTGGTCAAATTTTAACCCTTATAACTTCCTAGCAAAAAAAAAATTTGTTTCCAAAATTGTGCTGATGTAAAGTAGACATGTGGGAAGTGTTATTTATTAACTATTTTGTGTCACATAACTCTCTGGTTTAACAGAATAAAAATTCAAAATGTGAAAATTGCAAAATTTTCAAAATTTTCGCCAAATTTCCGTTTTTTTCACAAATAAACTCAGAAATTATCGACCTACATTTACCACTAACATGAAGCCCAATATGTCACGAAAAAACAGTCTTAGAATCGCTAGGATCCGTTGAAGCGTTCCTGAGTTATTACCTCATAAAGGGACACTGGTCAGAATTGCAAAAAATGGCCAGGTCATTAAGGTCAAAATAGGCTGGGTCATGAAGGGGTTAAATAGAAAAAAAAAACGCACGCTCACACATTCAAACCACAAGCTGCAGACCACTAGACTTGGTAAAAATACATCCGATTAAAAAAAAAACAAAAAACACTTTCAGGGTATGTGTCCACGTTCAGGATTGCATCAGGATTTGGTCAGGATTTTCCATCAGTATTTGTAAGCCAAAACCAGGAGTGGGTGATAAATGCAGAAGTGGTGCATATGTTTCTATTATACTTTTCCTCTAAGGGCTCATTTCCACATGCGAGGCACACGTCCGTATCTCGCATGTGGAAACCAAGCTCTGGCGCCGGCACTTTGGAGCGGAGCGTGCAGCTCCATGTGTTCCTATGCGGCCGCACGCTCCGCTCTAGAGTGCCGGCGCCACAGCTTGGTTTCCACATGCGAGATACGGACGTGTGCCTCGCATGTGGAAATGAGCCCTAAGGGTATGTGTCCACGGTCAGGATTGCTTCAGGCTTTGGTCAGGATTTTATGCAAGTAAAATCCTGACCAAAAATGCACCTGAGGTCACTGGCAGGTCACCTGAGGTGTTCCTGCGTGTTTTGCTCATTGTAGCAACATGCTGCGTTCTGAAAAAACACACCGCATGTGCGTTTTTGCGGGAAAAACGCATGCATTTTTTAATGCACAGTGGAGACGGGATTTCATTAAATCCCCTCCACTATGCTGTAACATCTGGACGCTGCGTTTTTGACGCTGCGGCTCAGCGCTACATCAAAAACGCAGCGTTTCCTGAACGTGGACACATACCCTAATTGTTCCACTCCTAGTTTTGGCTTACAAATACTGATGAAAAATCCTGACCAAATCCTGATGCAATCCTGAACGTGGAAACATACCCTTAAACCACATGCTGCACAGACCACTATACTTAGTAAATACATCAGAAAAAGGCAATTAACCAATTAAGGCATGGACAAATGCACATGCAATCAACAAGACGCACACAAACATGCCTGCAAGCACAGGCGCAGTCATAACACAAGCATAAGGCTGTGTGCACACGTAGCAGATTTTTTGCGGGTTTTTTTGCGTTTTTTCGCTATAAAAGCGCTATAAAACCGCGAAAAAAACGCTAACATTAAGCATCCTATGTAACAGGATGTAATCCGCATTTTTTGTGCACATGCTGCATTTTTTTCCTGAGCGGAATCACAATCCAGAAAAAAACGCAGCATGTTCATTAAAATTGCGGAATCGCGGCGATTCTGCACACATAGGAGTGCATTGATCTGCTTATTTCCCACACGGGGCTGTGCACACCATGCGGGAAGTAAGCAGATCAAGTGCGGTTGGTACCCAGGGTGGAGGAGAGGAGACTCTCCTCCACGGACTGGGCACCATGTATTTGGTAAAAAAAAAAGAATTAAAATAAAAAATAGCGATATACTCACCTTCTGGCGGCCCGACCTTCTCAGCGGCTTCCGAGGTGTGTGTGAAGGACCTGCGATGACGTCGCGGTCACGTGACCGCTACGTCAATGGAAGGTCCTGAACACACAGCATTAGGAACGGAAGCCGCTGAGGTGAGTATAACCTTTTTTTTTATTTTTTTTATTTTTAAACATTCTATCTTTTACTATAGATGCTGCATAGGCTGCATCTATAGTAATAAGTTGGTCACACTTGTCAAACACTATGTTTGACAAGTGTGACCAACCTGTCAAACAGTTTTCCAAGCGATGCTACAGATCGCTTGGAAAACGCTAGCATTCTGCAAGCTAATTATGCTTGCAAAATGCTAGTTTTCTGCGGGTATATGCATGCAAATTCTGCATGCGATATACCCGCGGCAGGAGGTGCAGAATTGCCACGGAAATTTCTGCGGCAATTCTGCTACATGTGCACTTAGCCTAAGGGTATGTGTCCACGTTCAGGATTGCATCAGGATTTGGTCAGGATTTTCCATCAGTATTTGTAAGCCAAAACCAGGAGTGGAACAATTAGAGGAAAAGTATAATAGAAACATATGCACCACTTCTGCATTTATCACCCACTCCTGGTTTTGGCTTACAAATACTGATGGAAAATCCTGATGCAATCCTGATGATGGACACATACCCTAAAAGTGTTTTTTTTTTTTTTTTCTCTTAAATTTTTTTTTTAATTAAAATTGAAAAACTGAAATATCACATGATCATAAGTATTCAGACCCTTTGCTCAGTATTGAGTAGAAGAACCTTTTGAGCTAGTACAGCCATGAGTCTTCTTGGGAATGATGCAACAAGTTTTTCACACCTGGATTTGGGGATCCTCTGCCATTCTTCCTTGCAGATCCTCTCCAGTTCCGTCAGGTTGGATGGTGAACGTTTGTGGGCAGCCATTTTCAGGTCTCTCCAGAGATGCTCAATTGGGTTCAGGTCAGGGCTCTGGCTGGGCCAGTCAAGAATGGTCACAGAGTTGTTCTGAAGCCACTACTTTGTTATTTTAGCTGTGTGCTTAGGGTCACTGTCTTGTTGGAAGGTGAACCTTCAGCCAAGTCTGAGGTCCAGAGCACTCTGGAAGAGGTTTTCATCCAGGATATCCCTGTACTTGGCCGCATTTATGTTTCCTTCAATGACAACCAGTCGTCCTCTCCCTGTAGCTGAAAATCACCCCCATAGCATGATGCTGCCACCACCATGTTTCACTGTTGGGATTGAATTGGGAAGATGATGAGCACTGGCTGGTTTTCTCCACACATACCGCTTAGAATTATCACCAAAAAGGTCTATGTTCGTCTCATCAGAATCTTATTTCTCATTGTCTGGGAGTCCTTCATGTGTTGTATGTTTTTTTTTTTTTTTTTTTATGCAAACTATGAGGGCTTTCATGTGTCTGGCACTGAGGAGAGGCTTCCGTTTGGCCACTCTGCCATAATGGGCCGACTGGTGGAGGGCTGCAGTGTTAGTTGACTTTCTGGAATTTTCTTCCATCTCCCTACTGCATCTCTGGAGCTCAGCCACAGTGATCTTTGGGGTTCTTCTTTACCTCTCTCCCACAATTGCTCACTTTGGCTGCACGGCCAGATTTAGGAAGACTTCTGATGGTCTCAAACTTCTTTCTTTTAAAGGGAATGTCACCCCATTTTAGGCCTATAAGCTAAGGTCACCGCCATCAGGGGCTTATGTACAGCATTCTTTAATGCTGTAGATAAGCCCCCAATGTAACCTGAAATATAAGAAAAACAAGTTAGATTATACTCACCCAGGGGCGGTCCCGATGTGGTCCGGTCCGATGGGTGTCGCGGTCCGTGTCCGGCACCTCCCATCTTCATACGATGACGTCCTCTTCTTTTCTCTGGGTGAGTATAATCTAACTTGTTTTTCTTATCTTACAGGTTACATAGGGGGCTTATCTACAGTATTACAGAATGCTGTAGATAAGCCCCTGATGGCGGTGGCCTTAGCTTATAGGCCTAAAATGGGGTGACAGATTCCCTTTAGTCTATGTGCACACGTTGCAGATTTCCTGCAGAACTGCAGCGTTATTTCCGCCCAGAAACGCTGCAGATCTGCAAGTGATTTACAGTACAATGTAAACCAATGGCAAAAAAAAAATGCTGTGATAATGGTGCGGAAAAATCTGCACGGAAAACGCAGCAGATTAAAAAAAGGACCATGTCACTTCTTTTGTGCAGATCTGCATTATTTCTGCACCCATTCCATGATAGAAATCCGCAGGGGTAAAACCGCATGAAATCCACAGGAAAACCACACAAAATCCGCAAGAAAAACGCATCAAATCTGCACCTGCGCTTTCTGCCAAGAGATGCAGAATCCGTACAGAAAATTCCAGAGGCAAATCTGCAACGTGTGCACATGGCCTTTAGGATTATGGAGGCCACTGGGCTCTTAGGAACCTTGAGTACTGCAGAAATTCTGTTGTAACCATGCCCAGATCTGTGCCTTGTCACAATTCTGTCTCTGAGCTCCTTGGCCAGTTTGTTTGACCTCATGATTCTCATTTGGTCTGACATGTGCTGTGAGGTCTGTCCTATGAGTTTAATGAAACACAGCTGGACTCCAATGAAGGAGTAGAACCATCTCAAGGAGGATCACAAGGAAATTGACAACATGTCACTTAAATATGAGTGTCTGAGCAACGGGTCTGAATACTTATGGCCATGTGATGTTTCAGTTTTTCTTTTATATTAAATTTGCAAAAATGTCTACATTTCTGTTTTTTTCAGTCAAGATGGGGTGCAGAGTGTACATTAATGTGAAAAAATAAACTTTTTTGAATTTACCAAATGGCTGCAATGAAACAAAGAGTGAAAAATGTAAAGAGGTCTGAATACTTTCCGTACCCACTGTATCCTAAGGAAAGGTGATAACTTGCTGATGGTATGTGTCCCAGTTGGGACCTGCATCGATCAGTAGAACAAGGCCTTTTTAGACTCATTACAAAACAGTGCAGCAGATTGGACTTGTGACTGCCACGACATTCATTCTTTATGGGGCTGCTGGAAAAGCTTGGGATTTATTGTGGTGGTGGTCGAGTATACACACTGCTTCTCCATTCGAAGGGATATAAAAGTGCCCCATTCTGTCTATTGGTCAGACCTCCACTGACCAACAAGTTATCACCCATGTGTGTCTTGGAGATAATTTGTTTTCACCGGACAACCCCTTTAAGTGCATAACAGTCTTTGGGTGATCTCTGAATGTCACTGTTTTAGTGTAGTGTAAGATTGCACTTACTTACGGGTTGGGGAATACTCGCTTGGCAGCGTATTAACACACGAGACCGTATTTTCTTCCAAAAGTTCAACTGGGTTTATTACTCCATAAACCCCAGTGGCAGAAAAAACAAAACCACAATCTTCATAGCACGGCAAAACAAAGTAACAATGTTCACAGCGTGACTCTGTTCCATCAGGACTGTGACCATACACTCTTGGTCGAGTCCAATATTCAGACTCGCTCTGGAGCCAAACACACAGTCTGGTATTACCTGCTTGTCAGCGTTGCAGGCTTTCCACTGGCAGTACCACACGGGACCTGTTACTGGCTCTGCAGATGTCTGTCCTCACCTCGTGCTGTTCAAGGATCCGGTCCTCCTCCCAGGACCTCCCAACACCCAGGTTACTCGGGATCACACAGGTGTCCTGTCCAGGTACTATTCAGGACATCCATCCCCGGTTGGACCGTCCAATACCCAGGCCACCAGTAGCCAAGACCCACAACGTGCTCTTCAAGGTTTAGCACACCCAACACCGAGGTATCTACCAGGACCTTGCACATGGACCATTCAGGTCCCATCACTCAGACCACACAGGAACATGTGACCCACACCCTGGTCACATTATATACCTTAACCACTCCCCTAGGTGGGAGTGTGTGTGTGTGGCTAGTTTGTCCCGCCCATCTCACATAACTAGCCCTGCCAGCCTCCCATTATAAACAAACCAAATACTTGTGGGACTATAGGTCCCAGAACCAACTTATTTCAGGCTGACAGCGCAGAGTATCCTCCTCCGCGACACACATATCGGCCATTCACAATACTGCCGGACTTTATCACATCACCACAGTCATGCCTGCGATTGCCATGTATTCCTATGGCCTCAATACGCCTCCGTGCGTATACTGGGGAGACCATGCAGCGCCCCCTACCTGTTACAGAGGTCACTGCATCACATTAGTCTGATTAAAATTGGTGGACCTGATTTGCCTAATATGATTTATCACATGAAAGTCTTATCCTTTATGCAGTAGCCATACTGGTATGTTATTTCTGTTGATACAAACCATCCCAACGATTTAGGTCCCTGTGAGGATGACGATGACACTGTCAAGGGGGTATGTGCACCCATGGGTAATTCTGTACTGAACAATGAAGCCGGCTATGTATCTGACGAGAGCAGCTCATCTGCCCAGAGCGGTCCTGAAGAGAAGTCCGATCCTCCAGAATCAAAGACTGGAGAAAATATCTACTTGTTAGATGCCTCCACTGAAGGGAATGTTGGTCGATTTTTTAATGTAAGTAGAACATTTCTTAAAATGTAAGAATAAAATAATTAGCTGTAAACATAGGACATAGAGGTGCTCCTCATTCTGTATGTGGAATAACTGGCGACCACATATAACCTTACACCTGAAAATCAGAACTTTGTCCATGTGGTAATACATCTCCCGCACCTCAGGGGGGAACTGTAATGGAGACAGTACAGCCAAAAAGGGTGTCTAGAGGGGTTTTACCAAGCTTACCCCGAAAGGATAACCATGGACTGTGGTACCCAGCAACTCATGCCCAGTCACGTATAAAAGCAAACGCTTGTGTGATTGCTGGATCAGCCCTGATTTATTGAATTTAATGTGTATGTGGACGGCTCGACATTCGCTCAATGGCATCGGCTGGACTCCTCTTGTTGTTCTCTTCTACGATAAAATAGATGTTTATAAGGGTCTGTTTAGACCAGTGATTCCCTAATGTTTTTAACCTTGTGGAACCTGTGAGGTTAAATTGACTCTGGGGCACTACTACCAAATAATAATTTTAGAAATGAGCAAAAATTGCGTAAAAACCTAATGCTATAGCTATAAAGCACAGTTGGCATCCTTCACTGTGCCCCTTGAATATAAAAAAGTAATATACAGTGTTCCCCCTGAATATAAAGAAAAATCATACACTGCCCCCTTGAAATGAAACAAAATTGTGAAAGTGACAACTTTCAATGTCAATGTTTTTGTGGGGAAAAAATATATATATTTTTCACATCCCTGTTGCAAAACAGTGAAACACTTCTGTGTTCCAAAAGTTCACAACACGCCTAAATGAATTCTTTCAGGAGCGTAGTTTACAGAATGGGGTCACCGGCGGAGGGTTTCTGCTGTTTTGGCACCTTGGGTGCACTTCAAATAAGACATGACATCTGTAATCTATTCCAGAAAATGTTAAAATGTTTCTCCTGTTACCTTTGTGTAAGGCTACGTTCACATTTGCGGTCGGCGCCGCAGCGTCGCCGCATGCGTCATGCGCCCCTATATTTAACATGGGGGCGCATGGACATGCGTCGCACTTGCGTTTTGCGCCGCATGCGTCCCTGCGGCGCCCGCGTCCGGGCGCAGAGGACGCAGCAAGTTGCATTTTTGCTGCGTCCAAAATCAATGAAAAAAAGGACGCATGCGGCGCAAAACGCAGCGTTGTGCATGCGTTTTGCTGCGTTTTTGTTTGCGTTGTGCGTTGCGGCGCCGACGCTGCTGCGCACAACGCAAATGTGAACGTAGCCTAACAGAAAAAGTTGACGTTAAAGTAACTTTTTTTTTTAATTTTAGAAAAAGTCATTTTTCATTAATTTCTGTGAGGCAGCTAAAGGTTAACAAACTTCTTAAATGCAGTTTCCAATATTATGAAGGTTTACTTGTTTGTTAAATGGCAGTGTTTTTTTTTTTTTTTATAGACATATAGGTCAATCCAAAGTCACTTAAAATGTTAAAAGGGTTAAGAGTTTAGCCGCATTATTTTAAAGAAAATTTGCAAATCCTATTTTTTTTTTTTTATAGTTAACACTTCACTTTTTAGCAAAATAAAAATAAATTAAAAAAAAATGTAATGTAGATATATGGCAAATATTATATAGTAACGATTTTGTGTGCTTTGACTATCTGTTTTAAAAACCTAAAAATTCAAAGTTTGAAATTTGCTAATTTTTTAACATTTTCAGCAAATTTCCAATATCTTCATAAATAAGTTTTGTGTTTATCAACTTAAATTTACCAGTAACATAAAGAAGAATGTGTCACGAAAAAAAAAAATCTGGGAATCACTGGGATCAGTAGAAGGATTCTAGAGTTATTAATACAAATAATCAGATGTGAAAAATTGGTCTGTCGGGAAGGTCAAAACTGGCTTTGGCAGTAAGAGGTTAAAGCAATAATTAATTGTGCATTGAAGCACCACTCTGGGTAAAACTTTTTCCTTTTCCTTTATTTTTGTACTGTATATCCTGAATACACTTTAGTTATCAGTACAAAATTGGAAAAATTGGGTCAGCATCATAGTGCGACAAGACTTCTTGTGGTGGTACACCAGCTGGGTAGCCTCATAACAGGAGTATATACAGGATGGTACTCCAATTCCCTCAATCAAGGATCAATGTTAAATCCAAATGCAGAAGAAATTGGATGGCTCTCACCAGATAAAACAGAAGCTTTTATTTTCTTCATAAATTGCAATGCAGACAGTGGAGGTGCAAACAGCAGAACAGACATCTGCTGTTTCACACAATTCTGTGCTGCTTCTGGCCAAAAGTCCAGGCGGGTTGCTCTAAACTGACCTACATTTGTCATCATTCAAGCTAACTTTACAAGTTTGTTTTTTCCCATTACCAAAACTCTTTCCTTACCTTTCTCCTTTTATTTTACAGCACAGTTGTTCTCCAAACCTTTTTGTGCAGCATGTTTTTGTAGAAACACATTCCAAAAATTTCCCATGGGTGGCATTTTTCACAAAAAGGTTAGTACCCTAAGTAACTGTACAATCAAGTACTTGTTTATGTAAAAGACGTGGCCATTCTCAAATAACAGTGAAATATTCTGGCAAATGCATGCCTGTAAGTGAGAGTGAAACTATTAGAGCATGTGCACACTGAGTTTTTGGAGCAAAAACTCCAAATTCTTCTGAAAAATTTTAACTCAAAAATTGAGTTTCTCTATCGCTTCATCTGGAGACACTGGAAACCATGGGTGTATACTGCTGACACCATGCACAAAAAATTAGCTCCTCCTCAGCAGTGTACACCCCACCAACTTGCACTAAGTTAATTAGTTTAGCTTGGTTTCAGTAGGAGGTGGACACGGGTCTTTTATTAGACCCATATCCACCTCGGTTTTTGTCATTTTACAGTAACGTTTCCCTTTTTTTTTTTTCCAGATGGATTTTCTCCTTACCTCTGGAGGGATACAGTGTAAACAGTCACACTGTACTCCCACGTAGAAACCATGAGTATGGCGTGAACTTTCACCCCGTATCCTCATATATCTATTTGGCAGAACCTCAGCCCCTAACACTTGAAGAGTGTTTAGGTGATCTGAACATTGGTCCTGGCCCTTATCTCCTACCCGCTCGCTCACCAGGGCCTGTCGATTTCAGGAAGCATGGACGTCCCACAACCCCAAGAGGCTCAGGTGTCTATTGAAGGTCTTGACATCTTCAGTGGTGGAGAGGTACATCTTTTTCTTTCTCCATCAAGTTCCTTTCCAGAGGTGATGAGGAAAAGATACAGATGAAGATACAGGTGAAGATAGAAATGGATCTAGAAAAAGTGGAATAAGGGAAGAATGAAGATGGAGCTCCACACCTTTTTGACCCCATAGGGCTCTGAGGGTCATTATAGACCTTTTGGTCTATATGTCTCTTGTGCCTTTTAGATGCAGCAGGATCGATGGGCACAGGGTTACTTTTGCGGTAACTTTTGGGCCTCCGCGCCACCTTCCCCTGTTTTGCTGCTCTTATCCTCTAATTTAGGTCCCAGCTTCTGTGCAACCTAGTCTCGGCGGTTAGCTCCGCCCCCTTCTCCTGGCCTTAGCAAGCAGGCTTCTTTCCCTTGCAGGCACACCCTCTCTACCTCCCCCAGTGACGCGGAAGCTGCGTGTCCTTTTACCTGGAGGCCCTCTTTCATCCCTGTGGTCACCATTTTGCCAGCACTTGGACCCGGAATATGAGGCGCTCCTCCTTCAAGCTCCCTGCAGCCTTCCTGGTCATCAAATCTTCTCTGCAAGCCTGGAAGCAGAATGCAGGACCTGCATCTTTCCTGTGAGTAGCCTCTGCTCTGCAGACTGACACGCTCTTTAGAAAATTCTTTCCTGTCCCCTAACCTCTGGCATTAGTAAGTGGGTCTTTCTTCTATCATGCCTAATCCTAAAGGAGAGCACTCTCACCTTCATTCCTCTACTCTTGTTAAACATTTTGTTTGCTCTTCTTTTAATTGCAGACTCCCTTCAGGTCAGTCTTCTTCTCTCTGTCTGGTAGCAGGAGCAGGGGTGTTGCTGCAGTCCTAAGAGTTCCCTACTGCCCCCAGAGAGTGGTTCCCCTATCCCAGAGTGGGCTACCTCTCTGTCACAATCTGTTGCAGACCTCACCGCGATTTTGCAGATCTTGGTGTCCGTTCTTGGCATGTTGCCTGTTCCTCCTTCCGCCATTGACGGCGGATCGCAGGACTCATTGGCTATGCCTACCAACATGGGCCGTAAGAGATCTAGACAGGACATCGTTCCAGGTCCTCTTCTCGCCCCCTCTCTCCTCCTGGCCCCTTCCAGTGGACAGCTTTTTCCCGATCCTCCTCTCCTGAGTCACCCCCTGAGGCTTTCTCGGACTTATTTTCCGAGACCAATTCCGACCTAGATTCTGACCAGGCCTCTAATATGAGACCCTGATCTAGAGCCTCATTGTTTCGGTCAACCAGACTTTTAACATTAAGGATACCGCTACAGAACCCGCAGATCAGGCGGTTTCCTTTAGATGATTGAGACCAACTCCTTGGGGTTTTGCCCTTATAAAGAATTTGAGGAGGTCCTTTCCAGGTAACTGGAAAACCCGACCAGATGCTTCCAGAAAGGGAAGCACCTAGGCATCCTCTACCCCTTCGCCTCTGATCTCACTGCAAACTGGACCGCTTCTCCAACTGTGAACTCTCCAGTTTCCAGACTGTCAACACGGTTATTTCTCTTAAGAATGGAGCATCACTCAAGGACACCAATGATAGACTCAGAGTTGTTAACCAAATCAGCCTTTTGAAGCGGCCTCTTCTACATTATGCCCTGCCTTTGCCACCACATGGATGTCAAAGTCCATAGACGTATGGACGCAAGCAGCTCCGTCAGGGCATTCTCTCTAGAGCCTGGCCGGAGGAATTGGCTGACTTTGCAGACCAGATCACTCATGCCGGAAAGTATGTGGTATCCGCCTCTGTGGACGCTACTTCATGTGCTGCTCAAACAACCAGCAATATAGTGGCCATCCGCCATTTGTTTGAAGGCTTGGCAAGGTGGACTAATCTTCAAAGAAGCCACGTACCAGCTTGCCTTTTCAGGGATCTCGTTTATTTGGTTCCAAGCAGGACCAAATTATTAAGGAGGCCACCTTAAGGAAGCCAAATCGCGACATCCTCCTTTGAAGCCTAAGTTTCGGCCCTTGCGCTGTTTTGTCAACGGAAGATTTCTGCTGCCAAGAGAGGCTGCAGGTTCGCCACGAGAAGAAAAGGGTTTCCTTCAAACCTATCCCCTTATGGCGTCCCCACAATGTGCAGGGTAGGTCTACCCAGGAACAGACGTGGCAGATTTTCCTCCGAATGATGCCTCTGACACCCAGGGATTCTCCCAGGGCGGTCGTCTCCTATTCTTCAGGGACGTCTGCTCGCTTCAGTCGATGACACATGGGTCAGAGAAACTGTATCGTCAGGATATAAAATAGATTTTGTTTCATGGCCCCTAGACCGATTCTTCAAATCCCGTTCTCAAAGAGATGCCTCTGTGGTTCTGTTTTTTTTTTTTGCTTCCATTGCCTCCCTTTTCAGATCAGGGGTCATCGTTCCCATCCCATCCGAGGAACATTTCACAGGTTTTAATTCAAACCTCTTTGTGGTGCCAAAGTAGGAAGGCTCGGTCCGACCCATCCTGGATCTGAAATTACTGAATGAAAGGGTCCGTCAGTGACATTTCAGGATAGAATCCCTTCGTTGAGTAATAGCTTTCGTGGAGTCGCATGAGTTTCTGTGTTGTGTGTGTGTATATATATATATATATATATATATATATATATATATATATATATATATATATATAATCTATCTCTCTCTATATCTATCTATCTATATATATATACTAGATGGTGGCCCGATTCTAACGCATCGGGTATTCTAGAGTATGCATGTCCACATAGTATATTGCCCAGTGACGTAGTATATTGCCCAGTTACGTAGTATATTGCACAGCCACGTAGTATATTGCTCAGTTACGTAGTATATTGCCCAGTGACGTAGTATACAGCACAGAGCCACGTAATATATTGCACAGCGACGTAGTGTACAGCACAGAGCCACGTAGTATATTGCCCAGTTACGTAGTATATTGCCCAGTTACGTAGTATATTGCCCAGTGACATAGTATATTGCCCAGCCACGTAGTATATTGTCCAGCCACGTATGTCACAGGTTAAAAAATAAAAATATACTCACCTTCCGAGGATACCCTTGTAGTTCTTTCGCCTGTGTTCGGTTCAGGCAGCAGCTTCCGGTCCGAGGGTGTGATGACGTCGCGATCACATGACCGTGACGTCATGGCAGGTCCTTCTCGCGCAGGCGCGCAGGGCCTGTGATGACGTCGCGGTCACATGACTGTGACGTCATGGCAGGTCCTTGTCGCACACCAACCTTAGCACCGGAACCTGCCGCTTGCATGGACAAATATAATGATTTGTTGTTTTTTTTTAAATTATTTTTAACATTAGATGTTTTTACTATTGAGGCTGCATAGGCAGCCTCAATAGTAAAAACTTGGTCACACAGGGTTAATAGCGGCGGTAACGGAGTGAGTTACCCGCGGCATAACGCGGTCCGTTACCGCTGGCATTAACCCTATGTGAGCCGTGACTGCGGGGAGTATGGAGCGGGCGCCGGGCAGTGACTGCAGGGGAGTAGGGAGGGACTAATCGGACTGTGCCCGTCGCTGCTTGGTCGCGGCAGCCATGACAGGCAGCTGGCGAGACCAATCAGCGAATGAATATCCGTGACGGAAGTTGCCGATAGAAAGACGGAAGTACCCCTTAGACAATTATATATATATATATATATATATATATATATATATACACTCACTGGCCACTTTATTAGGTACACCTGTCCAACTTCTTGTTAACACTTAATTTCTAATCAGCCAATCACATGGCGGCAACTCAGTGCATTTAGGCATGTAGACATGGTCAAGACAATCTCCTGCAGTTCAAACCGAGCATCAGTATGGGGAAGAAAGGTGATTTGAGTGCCTTTGAACGTGGCATGGTTGTTGGTGCCAGAAGGGCTGGTCTGAGTATTTCAGAAACTGCTGATCTACTGGGATTTTCACGCACAACCATCTCTAGGGTTTACAGAGAATGGTTCCGAAAAAGAAAAAAAATCCAGTGAGCGGCAGTTCTGTGGGCGGAAATGCCTTGTTGATGCCAGAGGTCAGAGGAGAATGGGCAGACTGGTTCGAGCTGATAGAAAGGCAACAGTGACTCAAATCGCCACCCGTTACAACCAAGGTAGGCCTAAGAGCATCTCTGAACGCACAGTGCGTCGAACTTTGAGGCAGATGGGCTACAGCAGCAGAAGACCACACCGGGTACCACTCCTTTCAGCTAAGAACAGGAAACTGAGGCTACAATTTGCACAAGCTCATCGAAATTGGACAGTAGAAGATTGGAAAAACGTTGCTTGGTCTGATGAGTCTCGATTTCTGCTGCGACATTCGGATGGTAGGGTCAGAATTTGGCGTAAACAACATGAAATCTTTGGGATGTGGTGGAACGGGAGATTCGCATCAGGGATGTGCAGCCGACAAATCTGCGGCAACTGTGTGATGCCATCATGTCAATATGGACCAAAATCTCTGAGGAATGCTTCCAGCACCTTGTTGAATCTATGCCACGAAGAATTGAGGCAGTTCTGAAGGCAAAAGGGGTCCAACCCGTTACTAGCATGGTGTACCTAATAAAGTGGCCAGTGAGTGTATATATATATAGATATATATGCATCTCTCTCTCTCTATCTCTCTCTATCTATATATCGAGAGAGAGAGAGAGAGAGAGAGATATGTGTATATATATATGTGTATGTGTACATATATATATATATATATATATATATATATATGTATATAGATACATACAGTACAGACCAAAAGTTTGGACACACCTTCTCATTTAAAGATTTTTCTGTATTTTCACGACTATGAAAATTGTAAATTCACACTGAAGGCATCAAAACTATGAATTAACACATGTGGAATTATATACTTAACAGAAAAGTGTGAAACAACTGAAATTATGTCTTATATTCTAGGTTCTTCAAAGTAGCCACCTTTTGCTTTGGTGACTGCTTTGCACACTCTTGGCATTCTCTTGATGAGCTTCTTCCAACAATCTTGAAGGAGTTGCCAGAGATGTTTAGCACTTATTGGCCCTTTTGCCTTCACTCTGCGGTCCAGCTCACCCCAAACCATCTCGATTGGGTTCAGGTCTGGTGACTGTGGAGGCCAGGTCATCTGGCGTAGCACCCCATCACTCTCCTTTTTGGTCAAAAAGCCCTTACACAGCCTGGCCTGGAGGTGTGTTTGGAGTCATTGTCCTGTTGAAAAATAAATGATGGTCCAACTAAACGCAAACCGGATGGAATAGCATGCCGCTGCAAGATGCTGTGGTAGCCATGCCGGTTCAGTATGCCTTACATTTTTAATAAATCCGCAACAGTGTCACCAGCAAAGCACCCCCACACCATCACACCTCCTCCTCCATGCTTCACCGTGGGAACCAGGCATGTAGAGTCCATCCGTTCACCTTTTCTGCGTCGCACAAAGACACGGTGGTTGGAACCAAAGATCTCAAATGTGGACTCATCAGACCAAAGCACAGATTTCCACTGGTCTAATGTCCATTCCTTGTGTTCTTTAGCCCAAACAAGTCTCTTCTGCTTGTTGCCTGTCCTTAGCAGTGGTTTCCTAGCAGCTATTTTACCATGAAGGCCTGCTGCACAAAGTCTCCTCTTAACAGTTGTTGTAGAGATGTGTCTGCTGCTAGAACTCTGTGTGGAATTGACCTGGTATCTAATCTGAGCTGCTGTTAACCTGCGATTCCTGAGGCTGGTGTCTCGGATAAACTTATCCTCAGAAGCAGAGGTGACTCTTGGTCTTCCTTTCCTGGGGCGGTCCTCATGTGAGCCAGTTTCTTTGTAGCACTTGATGGTTTTTGCCACTGCACTTGGGGACACTTTCAAAGTTTTCCCAATTTTTCAGACTGACTGACCTTCATTTCTTGAAGTAATGATGGCCACTCATTTTTCTTTACTTAGCTGCTTTTTTCTTGCCATAATACAAATTCTAACAGTCTATTCAGTAGGACTAACAGCTGTGTATCCACCAGACTTCTGCACAACACAACTGATGCTCCCAACACCATTTATAAGGCAAGAAACCCCACTTATTAAACCTGACAGGGCACACCTGTGAAGTGAAAACTTTCCAGTGACTACCTCTTGAAGCTCATCAAGAGAATGCCAAGAGTGTGCAAAGCAGTCATCAAAGCAAACGGTGGCTACCTTGAAGAACCTAGAATATAAGATATAATTTCAGTTGTTTCACACTTTTTTGTTAAGTATATAATTCCACATGTGTTAATTCATAATTTTGATGCCTTCAGTGTGAATGTAAAATTTTCATAGTTATGAAAATACAGAAAATTCTTTAAATGAGAAGGTGTGTCCAAACCTTTGGTCTGTACTGTATATATATATATATATATATATATATATATATATATATAGATAGATAGATAGATAGATATAGGTAGATATATAGAGATATATATATTTATCCAACACTCAGAGATTTCTGCGTTTTGCGGCGCTGCAGGATCATTTTCAATTTGTCGCCCTGCCTTTCGCTCTCGCAGCCGCTCCCAGGGTCTTCACGAAGATCATGGCAGTGGTGAAGGCAATTGTATGGATCAGAGGCTTAGTGGTCATCCCATACCTCAATGATATCCTCATCAAGGCTCCGTCTTTTTACCAGGCACAGGAAAGCCTGTCCATCACTTTCGATACCTTGTCTCAATTCGGTTGGTTAGTCGACAGAGCAAAGACCTGCCTTGTCCCTACTTAGGGTCTGATATTCCTAAGCATGCTGTTCAACACCCTTCAGGCAAGGGTCTTTCTTCTCAAGGAGAAGAGGGCAACCCTCCATCAGTGGGTTCACTCTCTGTAGAGTCCTCCAACTCCATCTTTCCGCTCGGCCATGGCAATCCTGGGAAGGATGGTGGCAGCGTCTAAGGCGATTCCTTTCTCGCAATTTCATTCCAGACTGCTTCAGCAAGCCATCCTATCACAGTGGAACAAATCTGTTCTCTCTCTGGATCGTCCAGTTCAGATCTCCTCTCTGGTCAGGAGGATTCTAAGCTGGTGGCTGTCATCACTGCTCATTTTTCAGGGTCGCTCCTTCCTCTTCGTTCACTGGCAGGTGGTGACGGATCCCAGTCTTCTCGATTGGTGTACATTTTGTTTTGTAACCTGATGGTCCAGGGACTTTAGTTTCCAGCGGAATCTTCCCTGCCAATCAACATCCTCAAGATAAGAGCCATTCTTCTGTTCCACTGGGCCAAGCTTCCCGGGGACCTGCCAGTTTGGGTTCAGACAGACAATGCCACGGTGGTGGCATATGTCAATCACTAGGGAGGAACTCAGAGTTCCTTGGCTATGTCCAAGGTCTCCAAGATCCTCCTCTGGGCAGAGTTGAACGTTCAGGCGATATCTGCGGTGCATATTCCCAGTGTGCACAATTAGGCTGTCGACTTTCTCAGTCACAAGGGTTTTGCAGCGGGAGTGTGGTCTCAATATGAGGATGTCTTCCATCAGATTTTCCTTCGATGAGGCACTCCAGATATTCACCTCATGACGTCCCGATTGAACAGGAAGTTCCCACAGTTCAGCTCCACATCCAACAATCCTTTTGCGGTGGCCGCTGACACTCTGGCGATACCCTGGTCACAGTTTGCCCTTCCATATCTGTTTCCTCCTCTCACCCTCCTTCCCAGGCTGTTGAAAAAGATCCAGGCACAAGGAGTGCGTGTCATTCTGATTGCACCGGGTTGGCCCAGGAGGTCTTGGTTAGCAGAGAACGTCAATCTTCTCGCAGACATCCCTTAGAGACTCCCAGACAGAGCAGACCTTCTTTCCCAGGGGTCCATCTTCCAACAGAATTCTCGGTCGCTCGATTTAACAGCGTGGCTGTTAAAGCTGCAGTTCTAAGAGGGTCCTGGTTTTCGGGATGAGTGATTCAGACCATGATCTGGCTAGGAAGCTGTCATCGTCTCTGGTGTATTATCGGTCCGTATTTCCGTTGGTGTGAGGCTAATCACATTGCGCCTATATCTTTTTCTCTCTGTTCTATTCTGCCCTTTTTTCAAGGGGGACTTCACTCAGGTCTTGCCCTCAGTTCGCTAAAGGGCATAGTGTTAGCGTTTTCTGTTCTTTTGCAGAACGTAATCTCCCGTTCTCAGGTCAGAACTTTTCTCCAGGGCGTGGCCCACACAGCCCCTCCGTACCAAACACCTGTTTATCCCTAGGACCTCAATTTTTAGTTTTGGAGGCCCTCAGGAGTTTTCCCTTTTAAACCGCTTTGAGAAGTCTCACTCTGTCTGTTCTTTCTTGGAAAGTGGTATTTCTTGATGCAATCACTTCTGTCGGGTGCGTCTCGGAGTTGGCGGCCCTTTACTGTTGTCCCCCCATTTACTGGTTCTCTAAGGTGGTTTTGCGAGCAATGCCTTCTTCCCAAGGTGGTGTCCGCCTTTCATCTAAATTACGATATTGTCCATTCCGTTTGCCCAGCTCCAACTCCAGGGGAAGATTAACTCACTTTTTTTCATTCCTGAGGGTGCGCATAGAGGCCTCCGAGGCTACGATTGCTCTCTGAATCCGGATGGCAATCTTGGAGGCATACTGGGTCAAGAACAGAGTACCTCGCCCTGGGATTAAGGGACACTACCTGGGCAGTGGGTGTCTCCTGGGCAGTATGCCATAAGTCTTCCACTCTACAGCCTGCAACCTGGTCTTCCATCCACACATTCGCCAGATTTTACAGGGTCCATTCCTATGCTTCGGCAGACGCCAACCTAGGTAGAAGGATCTTGCAAACATCAGTGGTTGGTTCTCTGACCTTAACGGAGTTTGTGCTGTTCCCTCCCCAGGGACTGCTTTGGGAAGTCCCATGGTTTCCTGCGTCCACCATTGAAGTGATAGATAAAACAGGATTTTTAGTTACTCACCGTAAAATCTGTTTCTCGGAGCCTTCATTGGGGGACTCTCCCAAGTTTTAACCGCTCTATTAACTGTTTTATATTTTTGCAGTTTGAGTTTGTGTGTTTTGTTTCTCTTTTACATGTTGCTTTTCCTACTGCTTTCTCACTAACTGATTAACCTAGTGCCAGTCGGTGTGGTGTACACTATTGAGGAGTAGCTATTTTTTTTGTGCATAGTGTCAGCCTCCTAGTGGCAGCAGCATACACCCATGGCTTCCTGTATTTCCCACTGAATGCTTCGAGAAACAGATTTTACGGTGAGTAACCAAAAATCCTGTTTTCCTCTGGAACATGCTCCAGATTTTAAATCTACCGACTTTTGTGCTGATTTCATGCTTTTCAGTGCATTAGATAAAATACACTGCAAAGTCCACTTGAGGAAGAAAACGTGAACTATATGTAGTGGACATCATGCCTTGAAATGCAAATAACTACACAATCCATATTATTCTGAATAATCATTCTTATTTTTTTTCAGTTTCATAAAAGCCGGGACTGAATTGACTTGGGAATACAACTATGATATCGGAAATGTTCCAGAAACGGAGATTTATTGTTTGTGTGGACATAAAAAGTGCAAAAATAAAATAATATAGAATATTTCTACATATCTCAAAGTAGCAAGAATTAGAAAATGTAATTCTTGATTTTTACATTTTTGTAGATGTTATGAACTATGCTGTTTTTTTTTTTGTTTTTTTTTTAAAGGGGATATTAAATTATTTGGCTAATTTATTGTAGTCAAAACTGTACTTTAAGTTTCATGTACATTGTTTGTTAGTACATTTATTACTTTCATAAAATTCTGACTTTTATTTTATACGAAAATTAACTGTTTACATTACTTTTTAACTTCTTTACCCCCGTTGGTGGGTTGCACATTAATGACCAAGCCATTTTTTACAGTTCTGACCACTATCACTTTATGAGATAATAACTCTGCAACGCTTCAACGGATCCTGGTAAATCCGAGATTGTTTTTTTTCGTGACATATTGCACTTCATGAAAGTGGTAAAATTTCTTCGATATGGCTTTTGTTTATTTGTGAAAATAACGGAAATTCGGCAAAAATTTGGAAAACTTCGCAATTTTAAAACTCTGAATTTTCATGCCCTTAAATCAGAGATATGTGAAACAAAATAGTTAATAAATAAAATTTCCCACATGTCTACTTTACATCAGCACAATTTTGGAACCAGTTATAAGGATTAAAAGTTTGCCAACAATTTTTCATTTTTCAAACAAAATTTACAAAACCATTTTCTTTATCGCTTCATTGGGGGACACGGGTAACCATGGGAGTATGCTGCTGTCGCTAGGAGGCTGACAGTAAGTGGATACGCTTCCACATTTGGTCTGTTTGTTGTTATCTTCCTCCTCATCCTCCACTAGATGACCAGGGTCAACGTGCTCTGCACTGTTATAGGCCAGTGAATTTTGGGGAAGGGGGCTGTGATGGCACTAGTCTATTTTTTTAAAAAAGGTACCCCCATTGGGAATTGTTTTGCAGCTCATGCACTGCATTACAAGTTTCAGAGACAAGGTAAGGAGGCTTATTTGCCGTACAATGCTCCTCTGGGAATTTAAATATGCAAATTGCCTCTTCTGAGAAAAAGAGGACTTAACTCTATAGCGCCATCTGTTGGAAGTAGCAATCCTACAAGTCACAATCAACCCTTTAACGAGTCGTGCAATATGACTTAGGATAAAAGCCAAATCAGTATCTCAATTCGCAGACACGGTGTTTCGGGCTGTTGGCCCTCGTCAGTGCGAAGCATGAGAACTGATTTGGCTAGGTGAGAGGCTCTGGACTGGGGTCTAAGGGGTATCGTTTTTCCTTATGGAGAGTGACATACCATCTCTGGCTTGTCAAGGTAAGGAGGCTTATTGCCGTACAATGCTCCTCTGGTAATTTAAATATGCAAATTGCCTATTTAGAGCATTTAGTCCTCTCTTTGACTAAAAATCTCTCTCTGTGGAGGGGTAGTGGACCTACTGTGATTAAAAACACCTCTGGCTAAAAGGAGGAGTGCTCAGTCAGAAGGCTAATGAATACAAGCTTCAAAAAACTGACTGTCACATCCAAACATAGACTAAGTGTGAACAGGTGCTGAACCTAGAGTCACCAAATCGTGTACAGTCAAATAAATAAGGCAGCGCACTGGGACGTCAAAACCTGCAAACAAGAAACATAATGTCACCGTTGATCACTGCATTACCTGTATACTGACACTATACGCTGTGTATTATATACAAAGCTCCTGTGTATAATTGCACTTATGGTAAAATTAGTATTGAGGGTTTTTTATTATTAATGATCAGTATTGTAGTATTTGGTCACTATGTGGTGGTAATATGTGGTCTAGTCATGGTGTGGCAGTATTTGTCAATTATATGTGGTATTATTGGTCACGATGGGGTAGTAATATGTGATCCGGCTATATTTGTTCCTTGTATGTGGTATTATTCGGTAACTGTGGTGGCAAAATGTGGTAAGGCCATGGTGTGGCCGAATTTGTCCCTTGTATGTGGTATTATCTGGTCACTATGTGGTGGTAATTAGTGATAAGCGAGTATACTCGTTGCTCGGGTTTTCCCGAGCACGCTTGAGTGGTCTCCGAGTATTTGTTAGTGTTCGGAGATTTAGTTTTCATTGCGGAAGCTGAATGATTTACAGGTATTAGCCAGTTTGATTACATGAAACCAGGCAATCAGCACATGTACTTATGTTGGCTAGTAGCTGTAAATCATTCAGCTGTGGTGATGAACACTAAATCTCCGAACACCAACAAATACTCGATCACCCGAGCGTGCTTGGGAAAACCCGAGCAATGAGTATATTCGCTCATCACTAGTGGCAATATGTGGTCCAGCCCTGATGTGACAATATTTGTCCCTTGTATGTGGTATTATTGTTCATTTTAAAAAATGTAAGTGACACATTCCCTTAAAGAAACATAGATAAAAATATACCTAGAAAGAGTACTGGATATTGTAACATATTTAATAGGATACAGTAGAGTAGGGCCCAGCCAAGAGAGTCTACCTTGTCGTGGTGGCGCTTAAAAAAAAAAAAAAAGTATTTTAGCCAAAACAAAAGTTGCTAGTTATGTATGTGATCTGGTGTTAGATGGGAACTGATAATGTGTGATTGGTGAGGACGTGATGCAGATGTGGAGTTTTTCTGAGTTGGGGGTGGGACTGTGAAGGTTGGAGGCGGAGCTGGGTTGGAGCCTAGGCGGAGTCTCAAGGGGGTGCGAAAATTTTACCAGTATGGGGCCCCAAAATTCCTGGTGGCAGCCCTGGTCCCAACTGTGAAGCATGGTGGAGGAAACATCATACTTTGGCGGGTGCTTTTCTGCAAAAGGGACAGGACGGATGCACCATACTGAAGAGAGGATGGATGAGGCCTGGTATAGCAAGATTTTGGCCAGCAAACTCCTTCCCTCAGTAAGATCATTGAAGATAGTTGTGCTGCCTGTATGTTTCGGGTCATTGTCATTCTGGAAGACCCAGCCATGACCTAAGCAGTGGCTCCATAAGGCCTGTTTCACACGTCAGTGCCTCCGGTACGTGTGGTGACAGTTTTCTCACGTACCGGAGACTGACTCACGTAGACACATTAAAATCAATGTGTCTCTGCACATGTCAGCGTCTTTTCACGGACTGTGTGTCCGTGTGAAAAACACGGAAACATGTCAGTGTTCGTGAGAGCGCACGGATCACACGGACCCATTAAAGTCAGTGGGTCCGTGTAAACATGTACCGCACACGGATGCTGTCCGTGTGCCGTGCAGGAGACAGCGCTACAGTAAGCGCTGTCCCCCCAGCATGTGGTGCTGAAGCCGCCATTCATTTCTTCTCCCCAGCAGCGTTCGCTGGAGAGAAGGAATGAAAAATCAATGTTTTTTATTATTTTTGTGTTTAAAATAAAGATCCTTGTCACCTGCCGCCTCCCACCCCGTGCGCCCGCCCGCTCGCATTAAAATACTCACCCAGATCCCTTGATGCTTCCTCTCAGCGTCGCAGCTTGTCCTGTATGAGCGGTCACGTGGTGCCGCTCATTACAGGGATGAATATGCGGCTCCACCTCCCATAGGGGTGGAGCCGCATATTCATCACTGTAATGAGCGGCACCACGTGACCGCTCATACAGGACAAGCTGCGACGCTGAGAGGAAGCATCGAGGGAGCTGGGTGAGTATTTTATTTCCAGCGGGTGGGCGCACAGGGGGTGGGAGGGGGGAGGTTACCGGGAACTTTATTTTAACCACAAAAAAAACTATGAATTTTCATTCCTTCTCTCCAGCGAACGCTGCTGGGAAGGAATGAACTCCGGCTTCAGCACCCAAAGCAGGGGACAGCGCTTACTGTAGCGCTGTCTCCTGCACGGTCCATGTGGTACTCAGTCGACACACGGCTGCCGCACGTGTGCCACACTGATGTGCCACGTGAGCACACGGACACATGGATAACTCCGATACCGGAATTATCTGGACGTGTGAGACTGGCCTAAGAAGCATTTCAAGGTCCTGGAGTGGCCCAGCCAGTCTCCTGAACCCAATAGAAAACCTTTGTAGGGAGCTGAAACTCAATGCTGTCCAGCGAGAACCCTGAAAGATCTGCATGGAGGAGAGGGCCAAAATCCCTACTGCCGTGTGTGCAAACTTGGTCAAGAACTACAGGAAACGTCTGACCTCTGTAATTGCAAAGGTTTCTGTACCAAATATTAAGTTCTGTTTTTCTATTGTATTAAATATTTATTTCATGCAATAATATGTAAATTATGTAAAAATCATGCAATGTGATTTTTTGGATTTTCTTTTTTAGATTCTGTCACAGTGTAAGTGTACCTGCGATAAAAATTACAGACCTCTCCATTTTTTTTGTAGGTGAGAAATCTTGAAAAATCGGCAGTGTAGCAAATATTTATTTTCCTCATTGTATGTCGTGTCTCACACTTTGATGCGGGCTCCAGCGCTGAGCCCACGTCTTTTCCGTCACATGACAGCTGATCTGATCCCATCAACGCCCATATCACATGATCGCTGGGTGCTGATGAGTTGGCATGACAACCTGGGGTCTGCAGGAGACCCCCGTGGTTGTCATTGCTGACCTGCTAGGAGCGTCACCCCGCTTAGTTCAAGCAGAAGATCACAGCTTCAAGTCTCCTAAGGAGACTATTGAAACAAGTAAAAGAAATGCTTTTAAAAATATAAGTTCAGATCACCCCCATTTTGCCCCATTCAAAATCAAATTAAAAAATAAATAAAAATACACATATTTGGCATCGCAACGTTCACAGACGCCTGATCAAAATATAAAAAAAATTAATCTGATACGGTAAATGGCAGAATGAGAAAAAAATTCAAAACGTCAGAATTAAGTTTTTTTGGTTGCTGCAACATTGCATTAAAATGCAACAACTGGCGATCACAACATTGTATCTATCCCCGAAATGGTATAGCTAAAAATGGCAGCTTGGCAAAAAAATAAGCCCTCACCCAGCCCCAGATCCCGAAAAATGGAGACGCCACGAGTCTTGGAAAATGGAGCCCTTTTTTTTAAAGAAACTTTGGATTTTACTTTCACCACTTAACCCCTTTCTGACGTTGGGCATAATAGTACACCCACTGCTCAACGCCGGGGCGCCACCTTTCTGGGCATGTCAGCTGATATATACAGCTGACATTTGCCCGCAACACCCGCGATTCATCTCAATCTCTGACAGCGGCATTTAACTCACGCTTACCGGAAGCGTGCCATTAATCCTGCTCATTGGTGACCCTGTCAAATGATTGCAGGTCACCTGCAGCAGACCTCTATGGCTGTCATTGCCCGGTGATCGGCAATCATAGCAAGAGAGCATTTCTGCTACACAAAGGCGATCTGATCAAGGCCTGTGTCTAGCAGAGGCGATCGAAGTACTGCAGCTTCTAGTCTCCCATGGAGGCTATTGAAGCATTCCAAAAGTTTAAAAAAAGTATTTTGTTAAAAAAATATAAAAGTTCAAATCACCCCCCTTTCGCCCAATTCAAAATAAAATACAAAAA
Organism: Ranitomeya variabilis; assembly: GCF_051348905.1. NCBI lineage: Eukaryota > Metazoa > Chordata > Amphibia > Anura > Dendrobatidae > Ranitomeya > Ranitomeya variabilis. The sequence continues at coordinate 687,748,307 of NC_135234.1, forward strand.
ATTAAATATACACATATTTGGTATCGTCGCATTCAGAATCGCCAGATCTATCAATAAAAAAAATAATTAACCCGATCGCTAAAGTGTAACGAGAAACAAAAAAAAATGCCAGAAGTACGTGTTTTTTAGTCGATGCATCATTGCATTAACCCCTTTCTGACATTAGACATACTATCCCGTCGAGGTGGGGTGGGCCCGTATGACCACCGATGAGATAGTACGTCATATGCGATCGGCCACGCTCCCGGGGGGAGCGTGGCCGATCGCCAGCTGACATCCAGCACTATGTGCCAGGAGCGGTCACGGACCGCTCCTGGCACATTAACCCCCGGAACACTGCGATCCAACATGCACAGGGAAGCATCGCACAGGGATCGCGTTGCTCCGAGGGTCTCCTACCTCTTTCTCCCTGCATTGTTCCAATAAATAAATTTCTTTATCTAAATAATAAAAACAAACAATAAAAGTACACATATTTAGTATCGCCGCGTCTGTAACGACCCGACCTATAAAACTGTCCCACTAGTTAACCCCTTCAGTGAGCATCTTCACACAAAAAAACGAGGCAAAAAACGCTTTATTATCATACTGCTGAACAAAAAGTGGAATAACACGTGATAAAAAAAAGGATATAAATATCCATGGCATCGCTGAAAACGTCATCTTCTCCTGCAAAAAAAGAGGCGCCCTACAGCGTCATCAGCGAAAAAATAAAAAAGTTATAGTCCTCAGAATAAAGCGATGCAAAAATTATTTTTTATATAAAATAGTTATCGTATAAAAGGGCCAAAACATAAAAAAATTATACAAATGAGGTATCGCTATAATCGTACTGACCCGAAGAATAAAACTGCTTTATCAATTTTACCAAACGTGGAACGGTATAAAACCCCCCCCCCCCCCCCCCAAAAAAAAAAAAAAAAAGAAATTCATGAATAACTGGTTTTTGGTCATTCTGCCTCACAAAAATCGGAATAAAAAGCGATCAAAAAATGTCACGTGCCCGAAAATGGTTCCAATAAAAACGTCAACTCGTCCCACAAAAAACAAGACCTCACATGACTCTGTAGACCAAAATATGGAAAAATTATAGCTCTCAAAATGTGGAGACGCAAAAAATATTTTTTGCATTAAAAAGCGTCTTTTAGTGGGTGACGGCTGCCAATCATAAAAATCCGCTAAAAAAACCCGCTATAAAAGTAAATCAAACCCCCTTCATCATCCCCTTAGTTAGGGAAAGATAATAAAATGTAAAAAATATATTTATTTCCATGTTCCCATTAGGGTTAGGGCTACAGTTAGGGTTGGGGCTAAAGTTAGGGTTGGGGCTAAAGTTAGGGTTAGGATTACATTTACGGTTGGGATTAGGGGTGTGTCAGGGTTAGGGGTGTGGTTAGGGTTATCGTTGGGATTAGGGGTGTGTTTGGATTAGGGTTTGTTAGAATTGGGGGGTTTCACTGTTTAGGCACATCAGGGCTCTCCAAACGCGACATGGCGTCCGATCTCAATTCCAGCCAATTCTGCGGTGAAAAAGTAAAACAGTGCTCTTTCCCTTCCGAGCTCTGCCATGCGCCCAAACGGTGGTTCACCCCACATATGGGGTATCAGCGTACTCAGGACAAATTGGACAACAACTTTTGGGGTCCAATTTCTCCTGTTACCCTTGGGAAAATACAAAACTGGGGGCTAAACAATAATTTTTGTGGAAAAAAAAGGAATGTTTATTTTCACGGCTCTGTGTTATAAACTTCTGTGAAGCACTTGGTGGGTCAAAGTGCTCACCACACATCTAGATAAGTTTCTTAGGGGGTCTACTTTCCAAAATGGTGTCACTTGTGGGGGGTTTCAATGTTTAGGCACATCAGGGGCTCTCCAAACGCAACATGGCGTCCTATCTCAATTCCAGTCAATTTTGCATTGAAAAGTCAAATGGCGCTCCTTCCCTTCCGAGCTCTGCCGTGCGCCCAAACAGTGGTTTACCCCCACATATGGGGTATCAGCGTACTCAGGACAAATTGAACAACTTTTGGGGTCCAATTTCTTCTGTTACCCTTGGAAAAATAAAAAATTGGGGGCGAAAAGATCATTTTTGTTAAAAAATATGATTTTTTATTTTTACAGCTCTGCATTATAAACTTCCGTGAAGCACTTGTGTGGGTTAAAGTGCTCACCACACATCTAGATAAGTTCCTTAGGAGGTCTACTTTTCAAAATGGTGTCACTTGTGGGGGGTTTCAATGTTTAGGCACATCAGGGGCTCTCCAAACGCAACATGGCGTCCCATCTCAATTCCAGTCAATTTTGCATTGAAAAGTCAAATGGCGCTCCTTCCCTTCCGAGCTCTGCTGTACGCCCAAACAGTGGTTTACCCCCACATATGGGGCATCAGCGTAATCAGGACAAATTGCACATCTTTTGGGGTCCAATTTCTCCTGTTACCCTTGGTAAAATAAAACAAATTGGAGCTGAAGTACATTTTTTTGTGAACAAAAATTATGTTCATTTTTTTTTTTTTAAACATTCCAAAAATTCCTGTGAAACACCTGAAGTGTTAATAAACTTCTTGAATGCGGTTTTGAGCACCTTGAGGGGTGCAGTTTTTAGAATGGTGTCACACTTGGGTATTTTCTGTCATATAGACCCCTCAAAATGACTTCAAATGAGATGTGGTCCCTTAAAAAAAATGGTGTTGTAAAAATGAGAAATTGCTGGTCAACTTTTAACCCTTATAACTCCATAACAAAAAAATTTTGGTTCCAAAACTGTGCTGATGTAAAGTAGACATGTGGGAAATGTTACTTATTAAGTATTTTATGTGACATATGTCTGTGATTTAAGGGCATAAAAATTCAAAGTTGAAAAATTGCGAAATGTTCAAAGTTTTCGCCAAATTTCCTTTTTTTCCACAAATAAACGCAGGTAATATCAAAGAAATTTTACCACTATGATGAAGTACAATATGTCATGAGAAAACAGTGTCAGAATCATCAGGATCCGTTGAAGCGTTCCAGAGTTATAACCTCATAAAGGGACAGTGGTCAGAATTGTAAAAATTGGCCCGGTCATTAACGTGCAAACCACCCTTGGGGGTAAAAGGGGTTAAAATGCATGGGCGATCAAAGGATTGTATCTGCATCAAAACGGTATAATTAAAAACGACAACTTTGTACTAAAAAATAAGCCCTCACCCAACCTCATGAAAAATGGAGACTCTGCGGGTCTTGGGTTTTTATTTATTTTTTTTACAAAGTTTCAATTTTTTTTTTCACCACTTAAACAATCAGGAACATGTTTGGTGTCTATGAACTCGTAATAACCTGGAGAATCATATCGGCAGGTCAGTTTTAACATTTATTGAACCTGGTAAAAACACTTTTTTAGCGATTTCACCGCACTTGGAATTTGTTCCGTTTTCCAGTACAAGACATGCTAAAAAACATGGTGTCGCTCAAAAGTACAACTTGTGCCGCAAAAAACAAGCCCTCACATGGCCATATTGAGGAAAAAAATAAAAGTTATGGCTCTGGGAAAATGAAAAAAAAAAAAAGAAAAAGGCCACGGGGTGAAGGGGTTCAGTATCGGTGTATAAAATCGATTCTATCATTGATTTACATGGACGGCAGAGAAGGGAAAGGCGGATGTCAACAGTTCTATGGAGGATTTCTCGTCTGAACTCGGCCTGAAAGTGCGGAGACGTCACAGACATGTTGGAGAAGGCCCAATCACACGTGGGGTGGACGGACAGGCCCTCCCCGGTTATTACACGCCCTCCCCGGTTATTACACGCCCGGGCGACGCTTCCTCCGGGGCTTCTGGGAACGAAACATAACAGAAATCCAAGTGTCGCGGAGAAACGAAAGTAACCGGCCACAGCTACGGAGGCTCCGCCATGTCCCCGCAGGACACCTGCGACTTCTGCGGCTTGTCCGAGGGAACCGAGACCACCGGGGAGCTGCAGAGCACGCTGGACGGCAGCGTAGTGGCGCACCACAACTGCATGGTGAGCGCGGCGGACACTGCGCCAGGAAACGGGCCCGACCGCGGGGCTGCAGGGTTACCGGGGGTGTTGTGGGGCGGCGGGGTCAGTGCTGTGTTGTACTGGCGGCCTGTGAGTCTCCTCTGTGCCGTCCTGCTGCCTCCTCCGTGCTTTGTGCTCCGGGAGGACGGACGGCAGCTCTGCCTGCAGTCAGGAAGACGTCATGTGTCCCGCAGCTCTGTATGGGCGAAAGGGGGCGTCATGTGGGTGCACGGGGCGGCGGCGTTACCTGGAGAGTGTGGCGGCAACATTATAATATCTTGGCTTGTGGCCGTGTTGTCTGGGTCAGTGGTCACGTTCATGTTGTCTAGCATGCATTGGCCCTCTGTAGTATGTGTTGGCACTATTAGGGCACTGACTAGCTTGGCACTCTGTAGTATGTGTTGGCACTATTAGGGCACTGACTAGCTTGGCCCTCTGTAGTATGTGTTGGCACTATTAGGGCACTGACTAGCTTGGCCCTCTGTAGTATGTGTTGGCACTATTAGGGCACCGACTAGCTTGGCACTCTGTAGTATGCGTTGGCCCTATTAGGGCACCGACTAGCTTGGCCCTCTGTAGTATGTGTTGGCACTATTAGGGCACTGACTAGCTTGGCCCTCTGTAGTATGTGTTGGCACTATTAGGGCACCGACTAGCTTGGCCCTCTGTAGTATGTGTTGGCACTATTAGGGCACTGACTAGCTTGGCCCTCTGTAGTATGTGTTGGCACTATTAGGGCACCGACTAGCTTGGCACTCTGTAGTATGCGTTGGCCCTATTAGGGCACCGACTAGCTTGGCCCTCTGTAGTATGTGTTGGCACTATTAGGGCACTGACTAGCTTGGCCCTCTGTAGTATGTGTTGGCACTATTAGGGCACCGACTAGCTTGGCCCTCTGTAGTATGTGTTGGCACTATTGGGCATTTCCTAGCTTGGCCCTCTGTAGTATGTGTTGGCACTATTGGGCATTTCCTAGCTTGGCCCTCTGTAGTATGTGTTGGCACTATTAGGGCACTGACTAGCTTGGCCCTCTGTAGCATGTGTTGGCACTATTAGGGCACCGACTAGCTTGGCCCTCTGTAGTATGTGTTTGCACTATTGGGCATTTCCTAGCTTGGCCCTCTGTAGTATGTGTTGGCACTATTAGGGCACTGACTAGCTTGGCCCTCTGTAGTATGTGTTGGCACTATTAGGGCACCGACTAGCTTGGCCCTCTGTAGTATGTGTTGGCACTATTAGGGCACCGACTAGCTTGGCCCTCTGTAGTATGTGTTGGCACTATTAGGGCACTGACTAGCTTGGCCCTCTGTAGTATGTTAGGGCACCGACTAGCTTGGCCCTCTGTAGTATGTGTTGGCACTATTAGGGCACCGACTAGCTTGGCCCTCTGTAGTATGTGTTGGCACTATTAGGGCACTGACTAGCTTGGCCCTCTGTAGTATGTGTTGGCACTATTAGGGCACCGACTAGCTTGGCCCTCTGTAGTATGTGTTGGCACTATTGGGCATTTCCTAGCTTGGCCCTCTGTAGTATGTGTTGGCACTATTGGGCATTTCCTAGCTTGGCCCTCTGTAGTATGTGTTGGCACTATTAGGGCACTGACTAGCTTGGCCCTCTGTAGCATGTGTTGGCACTATTAGGGCACCGACTAGCTTGGCCCTCTGTAGTATGTGTTGGCACTATTGGGCATTTCCTAGCTTGGCCCTCTGTAGTATGTGTTGGCACTATTAGGGCACTGACTAGCTTGGCCCTCTGTAGTATGTGTTGGCACTATTAGGGCACCGACTAGCTTGGCCCTCTGTAGTATGTGTTGGCACTATTAGGGCACCGACTAGCTTGGCCCTCTGTAGTATGTGTTGGCACTATTAGGGCACTGACTAGCTTGGCCCTCTGTAGTATGTTAGGGCACCGACTAGCTTGGCCCTCTGTAGTATGTGTTGGCACTATTAGGGCACTGACTAGCTTGGCCCTCTGTAGTATGTGTTGGCACTATTAGGGCACTGACTAGCTTGGCCCTCTGTAGTATGTGTTGGCACTATTAGGGCACTGACTAGCTTGGCCCTCTGTAGTATGTGTTGGCACTATTAGGGCACTGACTAGCTTGGCCCTCTGTAGTATGTGTTGGCACTATTGGGCACTGACTAGCTTGGTCCTCTGTAGTATGTGTTGGCACTATTAGGGCACTGACTAGCTTGGCCCTCTGTAGTATGTGTTGGCACTATTAGGGCACCGACTAGCTTGGCCCTCTGTAGTATATGTTGGCACTATTGGGCATTTCCTAGCTTGGCCCTCTGTAGTATGTGTTGGCACTATTAGGGCACTGACGAGCTTGGCCCTCTGTAGTATGTGTTGGCACTATTGGGCATTTCCTAGCTTGGCCCTCTGTAGTATGTGTTGGCACTATTAGGGCACTGACTAGCTTGGCCCTCTGTAGTATGTGATGGCACTATTAGGGCACTGACTAGCTTGGCCCTCTGTAGTATGTGTTGGCACTATTAGGGCACCGACTAGCTTGGCCCTCTGTAGTATATGTTGGCACTATTGGGCATTTCCTAGCTTGGCCCTCTGTTGTATGTGTTGGCACTATTGGGCATTTCCTAGCTTGGCCCTCTGTAGTATGTGTTGGCACTATTAGGGCACTGACTAGCTTGGCCCTCTGCAGTATGTGTTGGCACTATTAGGGCACTGACTAGCTTGGCCCTCTGTAGTATGTGTTGGCACTATTAGGGCACCGACTAGCTTGGCCCTCTGTAGTATATGTTGGCACTATTGGGCATTTCCTAGCTTGGCCCTCTGTAGTATGTGTTGGCACTATTGGGCATTTCCTAGCTTGGCCCTCTGTAGTATGTGTTGGCACTATTAGGGCACTGACTAGCTTGGCCCTCTGTAGTATGTGTTGGCACTATTAGGGCACTGACTAGCTTGGCCCTCTGTAGTATGTGTTGGCACTACTAGGGCACTGACTAGCTTGGCCCTCTGTAGTATGTTAGGGCACCGACTAGCTTGGCCCTCTGTAGTATGTGTTGGCACTATTAGGGCACCGACTAGCTTGGCCCTCTGTAGTATGTGTTGGCACTATTAGGGCACTGACTAGCTTGGCCCTCTGTAGTATGTGTTGGCACTATTAGGTCACTGACTAGCTTGGCCCTCTGTAGTATGTGTTGGCACTATTAGGGCACTGACTAGCTTGGCCCTCTGTAGTATGTGTTGGCACTATTAGGGCACTGACTAGCTTGGCCCTCTGTAGTATGTGTTGGTACTATTAGGGCACTGACTAGCTTGGCCCTCTGTAGTATGTGTTGGCACTATTAGGGCACTGACTAGCTTGGCCCTCTGTAGTATGTGTTGGCACTATTAGGGCACTGACTAGCTTGGCCCTCTGTAGTATGTGTTGGCACTATTAGGGCACCGACTAGCTTGGCCCTCTGTAGTATATGTTGGCACTATTGGGCATTTCCTAGCTTGGCCCTCTGTAGTATGTGTTGGCACTATTAGGGCACTGACGAGCTTGGCCCTCTGTAGTATGTGTTGGCACTATTGGGCATTTCCTAGCTTGGCCCTCTGTAGTATGTGTTGGCACTATTAGGGCACTGACTAGCTTGGCCCTCTGTAGTATGTGTTGGCACTATTAGGGCACTGACTAGCTTGGCCCTCTGTAGTATGTGTTGGCACTATTAGGGCACCGACTAGCTTGGCCCTCTGTAGTATATGTTGGCACTATTGGGCATTTCCTAGCTTGGCCCTCTGTAGTATGTGTTGGCACTATTAGGGCACTGACGAGCTTGGCCCTCTGTAGTATGTGTTGGCACTATTAGGGCACTGACTAGCTTGGCCCTCTGTAGTATGTGTTGGTACTATTAGGGCACTGACTAGCTTGGCCCTCTGTAGTATGTGTTGGCACTATTAGGGCACTGACTAGCTTGGCCCTCTGTAGTATGTGTTGGCACTATTAGGGCACTGACTAGCTTGGCCCTCTGTAGTATGTGTTGGCACTATTAGGGCACCGACTAGCTTGGCCCTCTGTAGTATATGTTGGCACTATTGGGCATTTCCTAGCTTGGCCCTCTGTAGTATGTGTTGGCACTATTAGGGCACTGACGAGCTTGGCCCTCTGTAGTATGTGTTGGCACTATTGGGCATTTCCTAGCTTGGCCCTCTGTAGTATGTGTTGGCACTATTAGGGCACTGACTAGCTTGGCCCTCTGTAGTATGTGTTGGCACTATTAGGGCACTGACTAGCTTGGCCCTCTGTAGTATGTGTTGGCACTATTAGGGCACCGACTAGCTTGGCCCTCTGTAGTATATGTTGGCACTATTGGGCATTTCCTAGCTTGGCCCTCTGTTGTATGTGTTGGCACTATTGGGCATTTCCTAGCTTGGCCCTCTGTAGTATGTGTTGGCACTATTAGGGCACTGACTAGCTTGGCCCTCTGTAGTATGTGTTGGCACTATTAGGGCACTGACTAGCTTGGCCCTCTGTAGTATGTGTTGGCACTATTAGGGCACCGACTAGCTTGGCCCTCTGTAGTATATGTTGGCACTATTGGGCATTTCCTAGCTTGGTCCTCTGTAGTATGTGTTGGCACTATTAGGGCACCGACTAGCTTGGCCCTCTGTAGTATGTGTTGGCACTATTGGGCATTTCCTAGCTTGGCCCTCTGTAGTATGCGTTGGCACTATTAGGGCACTGACTAGCTTGGCACTCTGTAGCATGCGTTGGCACTATTAGGGCACCGACTAGCTTGGCCCTCTGTAGTATGTGTTGGCACTATTAGGGCACTGACTAGCTTGGCCCTCTGTAGTATGTGTTGGCACTATTAGGGCACCGACTAGCTTGGCACTCTGTAGTATGCGTTTGCACTATTGGGCACTGACTAGCTTGGCCCTCTGTAGTATGTGTTGGCACTATTAGGGCACTGACTAGCTTGGCTCTCTGTAGTATGTGTTGGCACTATTAGGGCACCGACTAGCTTGGCACTCTGTAGTATGCGTTTGCACTATTGGGCACTGACTAGCTTGGCACTCTGTAGTATGCGTTTGCACTATTAGGGCACTGACTAGCTTGGCACTCTGTAGCATGCGTTGGCACTATTACACCTGCGCAATTAGCCGGATTACTTACGGTAATGCTCTTTTAATGAGTCCATGACAGCACCCACTGGAGAGATAGGGATCCGCCCCAAGGAACAGGAAACCTACAGAGACATAAAAGGGGGCGGTCCCCCTCTCCTCCTCAGTTTAATTTCAGAGTACCCGGAGGACCGCCAGTGTTAGTCAATCATCACCATGTATCATCAGAATATAAACTTCATAGAAGTAATTACATTGGCTTTTATTAGGGAGGGATGTGACTGGGTGCTGTCATGGACTCATTAAAAGAGCATTACCGTAAGTAATCCGGCTATTTACCCTTCGCCATGACAGCACCCACTGGAGAGATTTCCAGAGACCAACACCTAGGGGGGGACCACCGTGCTGAGGATAGTCCTGCCAAAGTGTAGGTCAGAGTCAGAAGACAGGTCAAGCCTGTAGTGATTATAGAAAGTGGAAGGAGCCAACCAAGTTGCAGCCTTACATATATCTTCGATTGGCACGTTCCCTTTTTCGGCCCAGGAAGAAGCCATGGCTCTGGTGGAATGTGCTTTGATGCCCTCCGGAGGTTCTTCATTTTTCATGGAATAGGCCAACCGGATAGCGTCTCTTATCCACCTGGATAATGTTGCTCTTGTGACTCCATATCCTTTCTTTTTGCCCTGGAAGGATATGAACAGAGCCCTACTCTGCCTCCAACTACTAGTTTTCTCAATATATTGCAAAACTACTCTCCTGACGTCTAAAGTATGGAATTTTTGTTCTTCAGGAGTAGAGGGGTCTTTAAAGAAAGTAGGAAGATGTATCTCCTGTGACCTGTGGAACTTCCCTGCTACCTTAGGAAGGTATAGGGGGTCCGGTTTTAAGATTAGTCTGTCATGAAATGTGAGAAGGTAAGGTTGATCTATCGACAAGGCCTGAATGTCGCTGACTCTTCTAGCCGATGTTAAGGCTACTAAGAAGGCTGTTTTTAACGACAAGTGTTTTAAAGATGCTGTGTCTATAGGCTCAAACGGAGATTCTGTTAGAGAGTCTAAGACTAGATTTAGATCCCACGGAGCTACTCTAGGTATGTGGACAGGAGTAACTCGTTCACAGGCCGTGATGAAGCGGGATACCCATTTATTACCAGCAATATTATGGCCATAGAGGGCACCCAGAGCGGACACCTGGACCTTTAGTGTGTTAACTGACAGACCTAACTCTTTCCCTTTCTGTAGAAATTCTAGTATAGATTTTATTGGGACTTCAGAGGGGTTTGAACTAGTATGGAACTGAAGAAACTTCTTCCATACTTTGGTGTAAATTTTTGTTGTAGATGGTTTCCTGCTAAGCAGGAGTGTATCAATTAGGCCCTTTGAAAACCCCCTGGAATTTAATATCTGCCTTTCAAATTCCAGGCCGTCAGGTGGAGGCTGTCCACCTGAGGGTGGAAGAAAGGTCCCTGGGAGAGAAGGTTTGGGATTGAGGGAAGGACCCAAGGATCCGTCACCGACATCGACCGCAGGCACGAGAACCATGGTCTCTTGGGCCAGAATGGCGCTATTAGTATTATCCTGGCCTGCTCTTCCCTGATTTTCCGTATTACTTGTGGAAGCAGAATTATCGGAGGGAAAGCATACGCCAGCTTGAATTGCCATGGTGTTTGAAGAGCATCTAGAATGTCCGGGTGATCTGCACGGGACCGAGATGCGAATTTGTGGACTTGTTTGTTTTGTTTTGTTGCGAACAGGTCTATTTGGGGTTTGCCCCATAACAATGTTATCTTGTGGAAAATGTGAGGATTGAGACACCATTCTCCTTGATGAAGAGTGTGTCGACTTAGGAAGTCCGCTTGTTGATTGTCCTCTCCTTTGATGTGGATTGCCGAGAGGGACAACAGATGCTTTTCGGCCAGGATTAAGGTACTGTTTGCGGAAGACATTAGAGCGTCTGATCTTGTGCCGCCTTGTTTGTTTAAATACGCCACTGTCGTAGTGTTGTCTGAACAGATTCGGACGTGGCTTCCTCGTAGCTGTGGGAGAAATTGACGCAGTGCATAGTTTACCGCATTCAATTCTTTTAGGTTTGATGAATATAAATCCTCATTCTTATCCCAGGTTCCCTGGCAGAATCTATCTCCCATGTGTGCGCCCCACCCGTGGGGACTAGCGTCCGTAGTTATCGTGTGGGATGGTGATATTACCCAAGGGACACCCCCCGCTAGGTTGTCTTTATTTAGCCACCATTCTAAGGAGGATAAGACTTTCTCGGATAAAGTTATTTTTGATTCAAGGTGCCCCAGAAATTTCCTCTGTTCCCGAAGTATCTGATGTTGTAATGTTCGGGTATGAAGTTGTGCCCACTGAACGGCTGGAGTACAGGAGGAGAGGGATCCTAGCAAGGACATTCCTGCTCTCAGGGACATTTGAGGTTTGTGAATGGCCGCCATAACTTTACCCTCTATAAGAGATATTTTTTCTTGGGGAAGTAGACATTTTTGCTTTATGGAATCTAGATTAAATCCCAAAAATGTTTGAAGAGAAAGTGGGAGGAGTCTGGATTTTTTATAGTTGACGATCCAGCCCAGGCTTTCTAAGGACGAGACAGTGTCAGCTAATCGTTCCGCACACTGAAGGGACGAATTCCCTACAACTAAAAAATCATCTAAGTAGGGAATGATTAATGTGTCTCTCTGGCGAAGGTAGGCCATTACTTCTAACATTACCTTCGTGAAGATCCTGGGTGCCGTGGAGAGACCGAAGGGCATGGCTGTATACTGGAAATGATGAATCTCCCCCTCAAGAGTTACTGCCACTCTTAAGTATTTTTGATACCGGCTATGGATAGGGAGATGGTAGTAGGCATCTTTTAAATCAATGCCGCCCATTCTACAATTTGGAAAAAGGAGCTTAATGGCCGATCTAATAGACTCCATTTTAAACGTATAATTTTTAATAAATGTATTGAGTTTTTTAAGATTTATAATTGTTCGAAAAGAACCATCGGGTTTAGGGATTAAAAATAACGGAGAGTAGAACCCTTTACCCTCTTGTCCCTTTGGCACCCGAACTAAAACATTTTTAACTATAAGACTTCTAATTTCCAGTTCAAGGGCCTTCTGTTGCACTGGTGAGGAAAGGGCTGTTAAAATAAAGGAATCATGGGGAATTTGGAGGAATTCTATCTTCATTCCTTCCTTAATAATATTTAGCACCCAGGAACTTGACGTGATTTTTCGCCATTGGGGAAAGAAAAATTTTAACCTGCCCCCTACTGGGGTGTCTGGTGTTTCAGAATTTGTTGTCTCTACGGAAGGGGGGGCCTTTGAACATAGTGCCACCCTGTTTTCCCTCTCTTGTGGCCCATCGTGACGGTCTTTCATTTTGTGTTCTTTTCCCGAACGGCCTCTTCCTAAAGGTCTTCCTATAGAAAGGAATTGAGGGGTCAGGGAAGGCTTTTTTCCTCTCTTTTGCTTTTTTGAGGATCTCGTCTAATGCTTTCCCAAACAAAAACTCACCCTCACACGGAATAGCGCAGATCTTAGCCTTTGACTGCGTATCCCCCTTCCAGCTCTTCATCCATAACGCACGTCTGGCATTATTAATTAGACCGGCTGATCTTGCTGCAAGGCGAAGAGAGTCAGCTGAAGCATCGGCCATGAATGCTGCTGCACCTCTAATTAGTGGTATCGCATCCCGCAATTTTTGTCTGGAGACCCCCTGTTCGATCTGTTGATCCAGCTGATCAATCCAGACAAGCATGGATCTAGCTGTGCATGTGCTGGCAATTGATGGCTTAAAAATGCCCGTGGAAGCCTCCCATGATCGCTTCAGTGACGATTCTGCCTTCCGATCTAGAGGATCAGAAAGTAGGCCCGCATCCTCGACTGGTAGAGCTGACTGTTTTGAGGTGGAGGCGACTGCAGCGTCCACCTTAGGGATCTTAGTCCATGAAATTAACTCCTCATCATTAAAGGGGTATTTCCTTTTGGAGGCTGACGGGAGAAAACCTCTCTGGTCCTGTTTCTCCCACTCCCTCTTTATCAGTGCCTTAACCGCAGGAATTACTGGGAATGCTCTTCTCTTCCTCTCCGCCAACCCTGCAAACATGATGTCTTGTGCAGTTTGGTCGTCTTTTGTATCCTCACAACCTATAGTATTCCTGATGGACTTTACTAGGTTGTCCACCCCATCAAGGGGAAAACAAGCTCGACCCTCAATGTCGGAATGTGTTGAGGAAGAGGATGATGCCTGCGAGGAGTCTGAATGGATAACGCCTTCCTCCTCGGACTCAGAGCTAGATACAGCCTTTTCTTTCCCGGATCTTTTAGGGGGGGTACTGGCTTGTGAGATGGCCTGTAGTTCCTCTCTAATTATGGCCCGTATATCTGTGACCGACATAGATGGACTCTGCATTGTTTCCGCCATACACTGATTGCAGAGTTTTTTGGGGTGGGAATCTGGGAGAGGCTCGTCACATAACGCACATTGCTTGTGCTTAGATTTCTGTCTCCTTTTGGCCTGGGAGAAGAAGACATTTGTGGAAAAAGGTGTCAGCTTTATAGGCAGAGGGGAAATCACACTCACCCAGTGAAGCTGTACGGTACCGAAATAGGAGGCTGCGACTTTCTGGATCTTGAATCCTTGGTCTCACTCCTGTGGCTGGCATCTGAGGACTTTCTGCTGGCTGGCTCACCTGCTGGGTCCACAGTCTTGCCTGGGGACGACATGTTGCATCGCCTGTGCGTTTGCAACTTCCCCTCTTTTATAGGCCAGATCCGGTCAGTAACACTTTTTTTTTTTTTTTTTTTCTGCAGTGCACTGCGCATGCGCGAAACCGCGCTTTTCCCCACCGCTGTGTGAGTGACCCGGAAGTGTCCTCTACCTCCGGGTCATTCTGGGGATTCTTACACCGCTCCTGCGCATGTGCGGCCGCCATTATCCCGGCCTGCGCTATGGAGCGGTGTACCGGCTGCCGCTGCAGCTGTGCCGCAGATCCCGGACCCTTTACCTGTGGTCCGCGTCTGGAGCCTCTCAAGGCCGCACCTCTGCAGCGTTGTTCCGTGGAATCGGCGTCGTCTCCCCCGGACTCAGCCCTCCCACATGCCGGCCAGACGAGGGGGGAGCCGTCTAACGGAATCTCCCCCGACGCTGCATCTGGACTGCATCCCCTGCAGTTCCCGCAGAGACCGCACAGGCGGATGCTCCTAGCCCAGGTAAGATCTTCTGTAGACTTCAGAGATCCTGTCCCCTGGGAACAGGAAACCTAAACTGAGGAGGAGAGGGGGACCGCCCCCTTTTATGTCTCTGTAGGTTTCCTGTTCCTTGGGGCGGATCCCTATCTCTCCAGTGGGTGCTGTCATGGCGAAGGGTAAAAGCAATCGTAATACGCCGGATTTACATGTCCCGTTCCGACTGTGCCGCCATTACGCCACACATCTGGCATGGTATGTATAATTGCTAAATAGTACTTAAATAGGTATAACACCAGCATAGCACTATGGACCTTGAGGAAGACACCTTGAGCGTCGATACGCGTGGGTCTTACATTGCTACAGCTGACTTGGTTAAATCTATAGGTGATCTGACCTGATGATGTGGGAACTTAACATTGGGCCTGTAAGCTTTTCCTTGTATAGACAGATGGAATGTGGGCTCACAAGTGCTTATATGTACTATGGATGTTGAGGTTTCCCTTCAATCTATGGGGATTATGGCTGCATGTTCATGTTAATTGCCCCCACCTCCGAATGGGATATTTGGATTAAAACCCTGTCTTACTGTTTTGGATAGAGGGAATACAGCATGCATATATTATAATATTCAGGCCTATACTATTGCTATCTTTTGGTTATTCTCGGTCAGCTCTAGAATATTAAATGTATAGCATCTTATATAGACTGTGCAATGTATTTTTGAGTATTTAACTCATATTTTGTATGGACCCTATACCTTCCAGTGTGTTCATGCAGGTTTTTTAATTGCTTTTAATACGGTCTTTTGTGTGGTGTTGTTTACCAATAAAAACTTTTTGTATGTTTTGTAATATAACTATTGGTGTGGTGATCCCATTATTCTTGGTGCATGTACTTTCTCTTTCTTGAACTCTGTAGCATGCGTTGGCACTATTAGGGCACTGACTAGCTTGACACTCTGTAGCATGCGTTGGCACTATTGGGCACTGACTAGCTTGGCACTCTGTAGCATGCTTTGGCACTATTGGGCACTGACTAGCTTGACACTCTGTAGCATGCGTTGGCACTATTGGGCACTGACTAGCTTGGCACTCTGTAGCATGCGTTGGCACTATTGGGCACTGACTAGCTTGACACTGTAGCATGTGTTGGCACTATTGGGACACTATGGTTGACACTCTGTAGCATGTGTTGGCACTATTAGGGCACTGACTAGCTTGGCACTCTGTAGTATGTGTTGCCACTATTGGGCACTGACTAGCTTGGCACTCTGTAGCATGTGTTGGCACTATTAGGGCACTGACTAGCTTGGCCCTCTGTAGTATGTGTTGGCACTATTAGGGCACTGACTAGCTTGGCACTCTGTAGTATGTGTTGGCACTATTGGGCACTGACTAGCTTGGCACTCTGTAACATGTGTTGGCACTATTGGGACACCATGGTTGGCGTGCACTTGAATGGCTTCTCTAATGCCGCCTGACTGTAGGCCGACATATAGTAAGAATCATTATGCCGCCATGTCCACATTTCTCCGTCTTCAGACTTACGACCAGTGTGTAGAACATATGTCAAAAACATCTGCAACTGTGTGAAACGCGTCTTAAATCCGACATGTCATCTACATTTTTGTACTTTTTTTTTTTTTCTTTTTTTTTACACTTTTCTCAAACATCTAATGGTACAGACAGGGCGACACACATACTACACGTGAGGACACTGCTCTACATAGTTTTCTGGACATTGGCAAGTAGCCATATAGACTACACCTTTCATTTTGCAATTTTCAAGCTCGCGATTCTAAAAAATGTCCTTCATAGAGGGTCTCATAAAGGTCTTACTCTGATGTACTGACTATTGGGTAATACCTCCAAAAGATCTTTATCTGCCTTTAAAGAGGTTGTCCACTACTTTTACATTAATGCCCTATCCGCAGGGCATCAATGTCTGATCGTCCGGCACTCCCCCCGAGTGCCGGACGATCAGACATTGATGCCCTGCGGATAGGGCGTCAACTGTTATCGGTGGCACCATCGGCCGTAACTACTTACTTGCGGAGCTTGGCCATCTACTTGTAGTGGCCACCACGGAATACTATGCAGCCCCCCCTCCTACTCTGTAGGAGGCGGATGTGCAATAACAAGCCCCGGCCACTAAAAGTATTATTTATTATTATAGTGCCATTTATTCCATGGCGCTTTACATGTGAGGAGTTGTATACATAATAAAATCAAGAACAATAATCTTGAACAATACAAGTCACAACTGGTACAGGAGGAGAGAGGACCCTGCCCGCGAGGGCTCACAATCTACAAGGGATGGGTGAGGATACAGTAGGTGAGGATAGAGCTGGTCGTGCAGTGGTTTAGTCGATCGGTGGTTACTGCAGGTTGTAGGCTTGTCGGAAGAGGTGGGTGTTCAGGTTCTTTTTGAAGGTGTCGATGGTAGGCGAGAGTCTGATATGTTATGGTAGAGAGTTCCAAAGTAGGGGTGATGTGTGAGAGAAATCTTGTATGCGATTATGGGAAGAGGAGATAAGAGGGGAGTAGAGAAGGAGATCTTGTGAGGACCGGAGGTTGCGTGCAGTAAAGTACTGGGAGACGAGGTCACAGATGTTTGGAGGAGACAGGTTGTGGATGGCTTTGTATGTCATGGTTAGGCTTTTGAACTGGAGTCTCTGGGTAATGGGGAGCCAGTGAAGGGATTGACAGAGGGGAGAGGCCGGGGAATAGCGGGGGGACAGGTGGATTAGTTGGGCAGCTGAGTTTAGAATAGATTAGAGGGGTGCGAGAGTGTTAGAGGGGAGGCCACAGAGCAGGAGGTTACAGTAGTCGAGGCGGGAGATGATGAGGGCATGGACTAGGGTTTTTGCAGATTCTTGGTTTAGGAATGTACGAATCTGTGAAATATATTTGAGTTGAAGGCGGCAGGAAGTGGAAAGGGCTTGGATATGTGGTTTGAAGGAGAGATCAGTGTCAAGGATTACCCCGAGAAAGCGAGCTTGTGTGACTGGGGAGAGTGGGCAGCCGTTTACTGTATGGATAGATTTGTTGGGGGTGGGGGGGGTCGCGTGAGATGGGGGAAAGACGATGAATTTTGTTTTGTCCATGTTAAGTAGACGGCCAAGCTCCGCAAGTAAGTACTTCCGGTCACCACAGCCGATTGGCGAGGGGCCGAGTGCCGAACCCTAGCTGATCAGACATTGATGTCCTACTCTAAAAAGGGCAACAATATAAAAGTAGTGGATAACCTCTTTAATATTCCCCATAGGTCTTGCACGATGTTCCATAGATCACTATTACAGTTATGTAAAGTACCTAGAAGATGGAAGTTGTGGCCAGTCTCATCCCTATTTTTGAGGGATAAAAGGGAATTCTGTGATAGTGCATGTCTATAGGCTTTGCCCAAGAATAATTTAGGGTAGCCTTTTTTTGTAGAACGGCTCCTCAGTTCCTCTTGATGATAAGGGAGAGGAATGTGATCTAGTTTCTTATATTTTTGGAATATCTAATCACATTGCTTTGTATTTATCATTATCCATGATAACGAGGTTTCCCCCTTTATCTTCCTGTTTGATTGTTAATTTGTTGTCAGACGTCAATGACTGAATTAAACGAGAAACATTTGGGTCTAGATTCAATTCCTTTCTTGTTTTTGATTTTCCATTTCTTCTAATCTCTCTGTGGTGAGTTCAACAAAGAGATCAATTAGTTGTTTCACCAGGTGGGGGATATTTAGTACTTCTTTCTTTGATCCATTCAAAGGCACTAAAGCATGTAGTCGGTACAAATGAAGAGTCCCTTAGGGTATGTGTCCACGTTCAGGATTACATCTGGATGAGTTGCGGATTGAACGCTGCGTTCAACCTGCAGCGTCCAGATTTTACAGCATAGTGGAGGGGATTTTATGAAATCCCCTCCACTATGCGTGCGAACACGCACCTGGCAGCCCTGCGTTTACGGTCATGCGGCGCGTCTTTTTAGATGTCTGTTTACCTTGCGGCGACGCTCCGTTGCCATAAGGTAAATCACAGGGCCCTATGTATCTGGTGCGGAGATTTCGGATGTGTGCAATGAGCACATCCGGAATCATCGCGCGTAGAGAAGGGGGCGGCGCTTTGGACGGAGCGGGTTTTCCGCTCCGTCCAAAGTGCCGTCATTACGAACCATGGACACTCGCCCTTAGAAGGACCCTCTCTTCCTTAGTGAGATGGTGGGAGGATAGATTGATAATGTTATTAACATCTTTAGATGTGGCAGAATCCATGTCTACTGTTACATATGTCTGGTTTGTATTTTGTACTCTGTACCTATCGGATGTTCTTGTGCTAAAAAGCTCCCGGTTGGACCCAGATGGTTTCTGGATCTTTGATATCTACCTTGATTAGATGACCTTTATGAGCCTCTTGAGCGAGAACATTTTACATTGGATCTTTGGTGTTGTAAATTTTGGACTCTTCCCTCACTCTCAGTTCCCCATCTGAAGATGACATCTCAGATTAAGTATCTATTCGAATTGTTACCAAAATTGTAAGCATTTTTTTTCTCTAAACTCTGTAAGGTCCTATGTAAATTGTTTCCTTTCTTTTGTAATATACTAGCTGAAGAGCCCGGCGTTGCCCGGGCATAGTAAGTAACTGGTTAGTTATCGCGCCTCTCGTTTTTCCCCCCCTCACGCCTCTCGTTTTCCCCTTTCCCCCCCTCGCGCCTCTCGTTTTCCCCCCAGTATGTCATCTGCTCCTGTCTATAGTCTGTACCTGTATGGGTCATTCCATGGTAACTTACGTTACATTCACAAGCCAAAAACTGGCTACAGACTGTTCTTTGAAGGCAGGCACAAAAAGGAGTGAATGTATATTGTACATTAACCCATTCTCTACCAATGTCCTTTTTTTGGGACACCTAATCTTTAGCTTCTAGCAACTAAGATTTTATAATTAGGTCCAATTTCTTGTGTTGTGTTTGTAAAATGAATGTTTTCAAAATAGGAAATCATGTCATTGTCATTTTTAATTGAATATTGGGACGCAATTTTCTGAAAAATCCGTACTTGAAAAAATTTTGCAAATCATGTTTTCCCTTCACCATGACAGCACCGTGCGTGAGAGATGACATCCACCCCCAGGAACAGGAAACCTGCAGCAGAGATAAAAGAATGGGGCGGCACCTCTCTCCTCAGTTTTGGTTTCCTGTTCCTGCAGGTGGATGCCTGCGGCAGAGCTCTTACATCCAGAGGGATCTCCCTCTGATGATTGCCAGTCCAGAGGCTGAGGTCCGCAGTCGGGGTAGCCGACCAGGAGATAGGGAAAGGGTTCTACAGCACCTTGTTCCTAACGCCAAAATCAGACGGCTCGCTAAGAGCAATATTCAACTTGAAGGCACTAAACCACTATATTCAAGTGGAGAGTTTCAAAATGGAGACTCTAAGAACGGCAATAAAAGTAATCGACCCAAACTGTTAAATGGCAGTAATAGATCGAACAGATGCTTACTACCATGTGCCAATTGCTGGTCAACACCAACAATACCTGAGATTAGTGGTAAACATTGCAAAAACTCCCACCCATCTACAATATCAATGCCTTCCCTTCGGGGTAGCTATAGCGCCCCGTATATTTACAAAAATTATTTCGGAAGTAGTGTCTTTCATCAGGAAAGAAAACATAATGCTGGTACCCTATTTGGACGATTTTCTGGTAATAGCAAACAGAGAAAATTGCGAAAAACAGTCGAAAGAGTACTCGAGATACTGACCGAGCTAGGCTGGATTATAGACCTAAACAAATCAAGACTAATCCCAACTGAAACTCAAGAATTCCTCGGGATCCTATTGAATTCAGTCAAACAGGAGTGTGTCCTCCCACAGAGAAAAATTCAAGCTATTCAACAGAAAATACAACTGTTCCAACTACGACGGGCCATTTCACTACGGAAAGCAATGTCGCTCTTAGGGGTTCTAACGGCAACAATTCCAGCGACCCGGTGGGCACAAAGCCACACACGAGAATTACAATGGCAGATACTAACCGAACAAATGAAGAATCCATACGACCTGAATCGGAAAATTCTTCTATCTCCTAGAGTTCAAGACTTACTAGAATGGTGGCTGAGAACAGAAAATTTAAGCAACGCAGTGCCTTGGTCAGTACAGAATCCAGTAGTCCTAACTACCGATGCGAGCCCATGGGGGTGGGGAGCACATTTGGAGGGTCAGGTCCTACAGGGTCAATGGAGGGCCTCAATGAGAGCAGCATCTTCCAATCTAAAAGAGCTGTCGGCAGTGAGGCAAGCACTTCTTCATATAGGAGAGAGGATATGAGGAAGACATGTGGTGGTGTTGTCCGACAACAATACAACGATAGCCTATATAAATCGACAAGGGGGCACAAGATCAGCATCCCTTATGGCAGAGGCCAAAGAGCTGTTCATATGGGCCGAGAACAACCTTCTTTCCTTAACAGGAACATACTTAAAAGGGTCAGAGAATCAGGTAGCCGATTTCTTAAGCCGTCACATATTACGTCAAGGGGAGTGGTCCCTGAACCAAGGAATATTTGGAAAAATCTGTGCCAGCTGGGGCGTTCCAGAAATAGACTTGTTCGCCACAAAAGAAAATCGGAAGGTCTATTTTCTGAACCCAAGAGAACACCCAGAGGGAGTGGATGCATTTCTGTACCGATGGAACTTTCATCTAGCATACGCATTTCCCCTGATACCGTTAATCCCCAAAGTCCTCAAGAAAATTTGGGAGGACAAGGCACGAGTAATCCTTATAGCTCCCTTTTGGCCAAAAAGGGTATGGTTCACGTGGCTCAGACACATGTCTATCTTGGACCCGTGGATCTTTCCGGATACCCCGCATTTCCTACACCAGGGACCAGTTCAACACCCCCAAGTGCACAGGCTACATCTCACTGCCTGCAACTTGAAAGGGGGCTCCAATTAGCAAAAGGATTTTCGAACCCTGTGGTGACCACGTTGCTCGCTAGCAGGAAAAAGGTCACATCAGGAAAAATACCAGAAAATTTGGCAGAAATTCCTGGAATTCTCGGGGCGACAATTGTCCGAGACGAGCCAAGAAATTCCGGTAAAATAAATTCTAGAATTTCTTCAAAAAGGGTTAGAAAGGGGGTTATCTACTAGAACCCTAAAGGTGCAAGTCTCCGCCCTGGGTGCGCTGTTTGATCAAAAAATTGCTGACCACCCTTGGGTCTATAGGTTCATTCAAGCCTCCTTTGCATCCAGACCCTCAAAGTTACTACTTAAGGTGGCTCCCTGGGATCTAAATTTTGTTTTAAATGCCCTAACGGTTTCCCCTTTTGAGCCTCTCGCATCCATTTCAATAAAAGCCTTAACCCTGAAAACGGTCCTCCTGGTTGCCTTGACTTCAGCTCAATGTACCTGCGAGCTGCAAGCTATTTCGGTAACCCCCCCTTACACTACCTTTCAGGATGACAAAGTAATTATTAAAACCGACCCGGCCTTCCTTCCAAAGGTCAACTCAAAATTCCATAGAGACCAGGAAATAATCTTGCCCTCATTTTGCCCTCAACCAAAATCCCAGGGAGAACAAACCTTCCATTGTCTTGATGTCAGACGCTGCCTGCTTCAATACATAGAAGCCACAAAATCTTGGCGTCAGTCATCAGCCCTTTTCTCTGAGCCCATGACGGCACCACGGAGAAAGGGGATCTGCCCATCAAGGACAGGAAACCTACAGATAAAAAGGCAGTACCTCTCTCCCGCATCAGTTGGTTTCCAGTCCTTAATGGCAGACCTACAGACTTACCGATGGAAGAACGTCGTGGATTCGGGTCCAATCGGTCCGACTCAGGCAGCGGGGGTCCCCCTGCCTCGGCTGATGTGGTTGCCTGAAGTGCCACCGCTTGGGCTAGTAGGCCTTTAAGGGTGCGCGAGGGGAGAGGGTGGCATGGACAAAGCCTCTTCCCCAGGTAAGATAGGAGGAGCAGCAGCAGCAGATCCGGACATGGCTGCAAAAGCATCCAGAGGGGTCCCTCTGTGCATGTGGGGGAGTGATGCGGTGCCCTCCCCGGAGCGTCAGAATGCCGGCTGTGAAATCCGGGGGCTCTGGTATGCAGCGCTCGGCGCCATCCTGGAAAGCCGGTCTGCGCGGGATCTCGCGCGACTACGGGCTGCGCAGGCGCCGGCCGACGAAGCAGAGCTGGGCAGCGCTACCGCGCATGCGTGGATTTGAAAAGAGGGGGGGGAAATTGCCAGGTCAGGCGCTTCTATAGGTCAGCAGCAGCAGATTGCAGCAGCAGAAGCAGCCGCAAACATGAGTGACGCAAAGGCATCACCCCGGCAAAAATCACCCGCCACCAACGTCGCCACAACCGCAGCAGCAGCAAAAGCGACGACCCCAAAAAGGACACCAGGAGGTCACCGGTAAGGGATGCCAAAGGTCCCTGCACAGCAAGGAATCCAGTACGGCATCAGCAGAGCATCTCCAACCGGTATTTATGGGTCCGTAAGGTGGTAAGTGATCTCCGTGAAAGTCAATCCAATAAGGGCATATTTTTCTTCTCTTACTTCTCTTACTTACTTTGCGACCTCCTGGGGTCACAGCAGACCTTAAGACCCTGATAAAAAAATCAGGTGGAAGACAACTTTAGATCCCTTAAGGGGGGAAAAAAACGGAGGAAGTCTGGACACAGGTCCCCATCTCCTGCGTCTAATAGTCTGGATAGTGATGATGCGGACTCAGACACATCTAACACAACTGTTTCCCTTTGGATGACACAGACGGCCTCATTAAAGCAGTTAGGAGTACAATGGGGCTCGCAGACCCCCACCCCAAAAGATCAGTCCAGGTCATAATGTTTGGGGGTCTTGAGCAAAAAAAGGAGAGCTTTTCCTCTTAATGAGGTTATATCTGCATTAATCAAGAGAGTGGAAAAAACCCATAAAAAGCGCATTATTAACACCAAAAAGAAAATACCCCTTTGAGGATGAATCCTGCTCCTACTGGGAAAAAGCCCCTAAACTGGATGTCGCCATAGCGAAGGCATCCAAAAAATGTTCTCTCCCTTTTGAGGACATGGGGGTCTTGAAGGACCCTATGGACAAAAAAGCAGACGCTTTTCTCAAAAGTTCCTGTGAGGCAGCTGGGGAGGTCTAAAACCGGCGGTTGCTGCCACGTGTACATCTCGGTCATTAATGGTTTGGTTAGACCAATTAGAGGGCCAGCTAAAAGAGAAATCTTCCCTGGAATCCATTTTAAATACCTTACCGGTAATAAGGGGGGCTGCTGCTTTCTTGGCAGACGCCTCCGCCGACTCAATCAGGCTAGCTGCCAGATTGGCAGTTTTTTCTAATGCGGCTAGACGTGCCCTCTGGCTTAAATGTTGGCCGGGGACTTAAGGCCCCGTCTCACATAGCGAGATCGCTAGCGAGATCGCTGCTGAGTCACAAGTTTTGTGACGCAACAGCGACCTCAGTAGCGATCTCGCTATGTGTGACACGTACCAGCGACCAGGCCCCTGCTGTGAGATCGCTGGTCGTGTCGGAATGGCCTGGACCTTTTTTTGGTCGTTGAGGTCCTGCTGACATCGCTGAATCGGTGTGTGTGACACCGATCCAGCGATGTCTTCACTGGTAACCAGGGTAAACATCGGGTTACTAAGCGCAGGGCCGCGCTTAGTAACCCGATGTTTACCCTGGTTACCAAAAAAAAAAAAAACAGTACATACTCACCATCTGATGTCCGTCAGGTCCCTTGCCGTCTGCTTCCTGCTCTGACTGACTGCCGGCCGTACAGTGAGAGCACAGCACAGCAGTGACGTCACCGCTGCGCTCTACTCTCACTGTACGGCGGCAGTCAGTCAGAGCAGGAAGTAGACGGCAAGGGACCTGACGGACATCAGATGGTGAGTATGTACTGTTTGGTTTTTTTGGTAACCAGGGTAAACATCGGGTTACTAAGCGCGGCCCTGCGCTTAGTAACCCGATGTTTACCCTGCTTACCCGGGTGCTGCAGGGGGACTTCGGCATCGTTGAAGACAGTTTCAACGATGCCGAAGTCGTTCCCCTGATCGTTGGGCGCTGGAGAGAGCTGTCTGTGTGACAGCTCCCCAGCGACCACACAACGACTTACCAACGATCACGGCCAGGTCGTATCGCTGGTCGTGATCGTTGGTAAATCGCTATGTGAGACGGGGCCCTTACAAACAAAATCAAAATTGTGTAATTATGTGT
The DNA here is from genome assembly GCF_051348905.1 of Ranitomeya variabilis. Lineage (NCBI taxonomy): Eukaryota > Metazoa > Chordata > Amphibia > Anura > Dendrobatidae > Ranitomeya > Ranitomeya variabilis. Next base: position 687,772,803 of record NC_135234.1, read on the forward strand.
GAGGGCGAATTCTTATTTGGCCCCACTTTAGACGACATCCTGGAAAAAGCAGGAGACAAAAAGAAATCTTTTCCTTCCCTAGGGTTCCCTTCCTACAGGAGGCCCTTTCGGAGCAAGAGGTTTTTCCGAAGGAAGCCGGGGAAAAACCAAGATAAATGGGAAGATAAAAGAAACAAGAGTGAAGGGTTTTTATTCAATAAAAGCCCCAGTGATAATAAAAAAACCTCCCCAATGAAGGCTTGTCCCAGGTGGGGGGGAAGACTGTCCCTCTTTCTCTCGGCCTGGGAAAAGATTACCAGCAGTCGGTGGATTCTAACCATAATAAAGTCAGGACTGAAAATGCCATTCCTCAAACTCCCTCGTCCCTCCTTCATGGTAACATCGTTGAGGTCTTCAGAGGAAGAGCAGCTAGCTCTGGAAAACGAGCTCTTGGGACTGGTAAACAAGGGGGTTCTTCTAGAGGTTCCCCTCAAGAAAAAGGGCAAGGTTGTTATTCCCCTCTGTTCCTGAGGAAAAAACCAGACGGGTCTTACAGGACTATCATAAATTTGAAGAATCTAAACAAATACCTGGAGATCCAGGCTTTCAAGATGGAAACAATAAAAACTTCTATAAAAATGCTGTTTCCTCGGTGTTTCATGGTAGTCCTGGACCTGAAGGACGCATACTATCACGTCCCCATCCACAGAGATCACCAAAAGTTTCTCACGATAGCTGTCCACATCGGGGAGGGTGTTATACCACTTTCAATTTTCAGCTCTCCCTTTTGGGCTAGCCATAGCACCAAGAGTTTTCACCAAACTAGTCGCAGAGGTAATGGCGCACTGGAGGGAGCAGGACACGCTGATAGTGCCATACCTCGACGACTTCCTGGTAATCGGCACCTCGCCCCAACACTGCAGCAAACAGCTGGAATTTATAATGCGCTCTCTAGAAAATCTGGGATGGTTGATAAACTTAAAAAAATCAAGGTTGCTACCATCCCAAATCCAAGAATACCTGGGTCTCACTTTAGACTCCCATAAAACAAGAATGCCGCCTTCCAGCAGAAAAGATACAAAAAATAGTGGGGCTGGTAACCAGGATGCAAACTCTCCCCTCCATAACCCTCCGCCAAGCCATGTCCCTCTTGGGATCTGTGACTTCATGCATCCCCGCAGTCCAATGGGCTCAACTTCACACGAGGGACCTTCAGTGGCAAATCTTGTCGGATCAGGTCTCCCTAGAAGGGAATTTAGAAGGTCGGTTCACTTTATCTCCGCACACATCTCGGTCACTAAACTGATGGACATCGCGAAACAATCTTTCTCTAGGGGTCCCGTGGGTAACTCCGATTTCCAAAATAGTAACCACGGATGCAAGCCCCAGCGGGTGGGGGGCTCATCTGAACGACCTCTTAGCCCAAGGTATCTGGCCTCCAATTCTGAAACAAACCTCTTCCAACATGAAAGAACTGCTGGCAGTCAAATTTGCACTACTAGAGTTCCTGGGGCCCCTTCACTCCCAGCATGTCAGGATCATGTCAGACAACAGGGTAGTGATGGCGTACCTGAATCATGAGGGGGGTACTCGCTCTCAGTCACTTATGGAGGTAACCAGGTCTATATTCCACATAGCTGAAAACAACCTTCTTTCCCTGTCAGGCCTTCACATAAAAGGGGTGGACAATCACAAAGCGGACTTTCTGAGTCGTTCCCGTCTAAAGCAGGGAAAATGGGAACTAAATCAATCGTTGTTCACCCAAATCACGGAGAAATGGGGGGTTCCGAGCATAGACCTTTTTTGCAAACAACCTGAACAAAAAAGTAATCACGTTTTGCTCCATAACCCCATTGGGGAACCCAGTGTCATTGGATGCGTTCTTGATCCCATGGTCCCATCAACTAGCTTATGCATTTCCCCCAATTTCTCTGATTCCGGCAGTGCTGAGGAAGATTCGGGAGGACGGGGCTCATGTGATCTTAATAGCCTCGTTCTGGCCGAAGAGGCCTTGGTTCTCTTGGATGATGAGAATGTCAATCTCTGACCCGTGGGTACTTCCAGATCTTGCAAATCTCCTCTCCCAGGGCCCAGTTCATCATCCGCAAATAGCCAGCTTACACTTGACAGCCTGGCTTTTGAGAGGGAGCTACAAGAAAGCAGAGAATTTTCTCCAGGTCTGGTATCTACCCTACTACAAAGTAGGAAACCAGCTACAACCAAACAATATGGGAAAATATGGAAAAAAAATTCCTTTCGGCCTCAGGTGTTAAAATGGGTGAGGGAGTTCCTCTCAAAGCCATATTGGAGTTCCTTCAAAACGGGTTGCAAATCGGTTTGGCTACTAGTACCTTTAAAGGTCCATGTAGCAGCTTTGGGAGCCCTGTTTAACTACGACTTGGCAGGAAATAGGTGGGTTTCAGATTTATCAGGGCAGCAGGGAGATCGAGACCTCTTCCTGTAAGAGTTACCCCTCAATGGGATTTAAATTTAGTCCTTAAAGCCCTGACTAAGCCTCCCTTTGAGCCCTTAGCAGATACTACATTGAAAATCCTATCCCTCAAAACATCCCTGCTGGTCGCCCTCACCTCGGCTCGTAGAGTTAGCGACATACAGGCCCTATCGGCTAACCCTCCTTACACTCAGTTCTTGGAAGATAGGGTTGTTCTCAAGGTAGACCCAGCATACCTCCCGAAAGTGGCAACCTGATTCCACAGAACTCAGGAGATATCTCTTCCTTCCTTTTGTCCCAACCCTAAAAACAATGAGGAAGAGTCCTTACATACTTTAGACATTAGGAGATGCCTTAGGCATTACAGAGAAGCTACCAGAGAGAGTAGGGAGGACGCCTCTCTTTTTGTGTGTTTTCAGGGTCCCCGGAAGGGGGAAAAAAGCCTCCAAAACCACTTTGGCAAGATGGATCACAGACGCCATTAGCCTATCATATTCATCAAGTGGGGTGCCCGTCCCGGGAGATGTCAAGGCTCACTCAACGAGAGCAGTAGCAACCTCTTAGGCGGAGAAGGCCGGAGCTTCAATTGACCAGATATGTAGAGCTGCTACCTGGTCTTCGCCATCTATATTCTATAGGCACTATAGATTGGACCTTATCTCCTCTTCAGACCTGACTTTTGGTAAAAGGGTTCTGGAAGCGGTGGTCCCTCCCTGAATGTACAATCTCTGCAAATCTCTCCGTGGTGCCGTCATGGGCGCCAGAGAAAAATATAGTTCTTACTAATAACGGTATTTCTCTGAGCCCATAACTGCACCCGTACATTCCCTCCCTTCACTTATGGGTGTGCACATTATTATAGTGCCTTATGCTAATTACCTGAATAGTCACGCGGTATCTCAATATAGTTTAAGTAATGTTATAAGTAAGAATCTGTTCCTTAGTCTCCCATCATTCTCTAGTAAAGAACTGATGCTGGAGAGAGGTACTGCCTTTTTATCTGTAGGTTTCCTGTCCTTGATGGGCGGATCCCCTCTCTCCGTGGTGCCGTCATGGGCTCAGAGAAATACTGTTATCGGTAAGAATTTTTTGTCTCCTTCCAGGGGACAAACGGGGGGAAAAAGGCCTCAAAGGCAACTATTGCACGGTGGTTGCGTACGGCTATTTCACTTTCATATTCCTTCTCTGGGCAAGTTCCTCCACAGGATGTTACGGCTCACTTCACGCGTGCCATCGCCACATCTTTGGCAGAAAGGGCAAATGCTTCCGTGGAACAGATTTGTAGAGCGGCAATATGGTCTTCACCTTCCACCTTCTTCCGACATTATAGGCTAGACTTAGGTCTGTCAAACCTTTCTTTTGGAAGAAAAGTACTATCTGCTGTTGTCCCAAGCTAGGAGTCTTTCTATTTCTTCCTCTCACGTACGGTGCTGTCATGGTGAAGGGAAAAAATAATTACTTACCAGTAATTTGATTTTCCAGAACCATTGCTAATTTGGCAAGTAATGGGTTAAACTATTCTCAAGAGATTTCAACAGAGTTTGATTTTTCAACAATAAAGTTAAATACAAAATACAGTGTTATTACTTGGTAACTTACGTTACAAAAAAGGAAAGGCAATTGTCCTTCATGAGTCTGCCAAATTTTCTGTTCTGGTAAACGGGAGAAGCACTATTTTAAAACACCATAGTCCCAGCAACTTTAAAAAAAAATATTTTAACCTCTCAAGTTAAAAGCAACAGTTTTTATTACAAGAAATATAGATAACTCGCGTTACTAAGCTGATGGTAACTTACTTCTTTTTTTATTATATATATATTTTTTTTACCTTTTTATGGTATTTTTCTTCAGACAGACTACCTCTTCTCAACAACTTAGGCTACTTTCACACTAGCGTTAACTGCAATACGTCGCAAATGCGTCGTTTTGCCGAAAATACGCATCCAGCAAAAGTTCTTGCTGGATACGTTTTTTCGTCATAGACTAACATTAGCGACGCATTTGCGACGCATTGCCAAACGTCGCGTCCGTTTTGCGACGCTTGGGCGTGTGGTAGCGGACCGTCGGGAGAAAAAAACGTTACATGTAACGTTTTTTGCTCCCGACGGTCCGCTTTTTCCGACCGCGCATGCGCGGCCGGAACTCCGCCCCCACCTCCCCGCACTTCCCCGCACCTCACAATGGGGCAGCGGATGCGTGGGAAAAATGCATCCGCTGCCCCCGTTGTGCGGCGGAGACCACGCTAGCGTCGGGAACGTCGGCCCGACACACAGCGACGGGTTGTTCCCGACGCTAGTGTGAAAGTAGCCTTACTTGACAATGTTACCATCCATTGGATTAAACTTAATGTAAGGTAAGTTACCATCATCTTTGTAACCTAAGTTACTATATTGCGTTGTAACGTAAGCTACCATGGAACGACCCGTATGTCATCTCCTCCTGTATATAGTATATACCTGTGTCATCGCCCCTGTACATAGTATATACCTGTATGTCACCTCCTGTATATAGTATATACCTGTATGTCATCTCCTCCTATATATAGTATATTCCTGTATGTCATCTCCTCCTGTATATAGTATATACCTGTGTCATCGCCCCTGTACATAGTATATATCTGTGTGTCATCTCCTCCTGTATTAGACCTCTTGTTATTTGATCAGTATTTTTACCTCAGTATTTGTAAGCTAAAACTGGGAGTAGAACAATCAGGAAAGTTTATTAGAAACATGAACCACTTCTGTATTTTCCTCCCACTCATTGTTTAGGCTTATAAATACTGAAGTAAAATGTGTTCTCTCCCCTGTATATAGTATATACCTGTGTGTCATCTCCTTCTGTATATAGTGTATACCTGTGTTTAATCTCCTCCTGTATATAGTATATGCCTGTATGTCATCTACTTCTGTATATAGAATGTACCTGTGTGTCATCCCCCTGTATATAGTATATATACCTGTATGTCATCTCCTCCTGTATACAGTAGATACCTGTATGTCATCTGCTTCTGTGTGTGTGTGTGTGTGTATATATATATATATATATATAATGTGTATATATGTAGTATGTACCTGTGTGTCATCCCCTGTATTCGACCTCGTTCACACGTTATTTGGTCAGTATTTTTACCTCCGTATTTGTAAGCTAAAAATTGGAGTAAAACAATCAGAGGAAAAGTTTATTCGAAACATAAACCACTTCTGTATTTTTTTCCCACTCTGTTTTTGCTTATAAATACTGAGGTAAAATACTGACCAAATACTGAACCTGTGAATGTGGCCATATACACAGCCTCCACCTGCAGCGCCTCACTCTTCTCTATACACAGCCTCATACTGCAGCAGCACCTCATTTTGCCCCTGACGTCTCTCTCATTTTGCCCCTGACGTCTCTCTCATTTTGCCCCTGACGTCTCTCTCATTTTGCCCCTGACGTCTCTCTCATTTTGCCCCTGGGTCATTCCATGTCAAGTGAACCAATGATTTTTACCACTATATTTTAAATTCTTTTGGGATTTTGTTATTTGGTAATAGTGTGTCAGAGAATGCAAAATGTGAAGAAAAAAAAAATTCTAGATTTTTTTTTTTTTTTTTTTTATTGATTTTCAAAGTTCGGAAAGTGCGAATTTCGGTGTTGCCTGCCTTTACATTTCTCCCCATAACTCAGGCTAGAAAAGAGATAGAGAAACAAAATAAACACCATTCTACTCAGAACTGTACAGGCTTTCACCAGATATGTCACAAGAGTATCTTTGATAATATTTTACCTATGCGAACACAAGCGCAAAATTTTAAAACGCATTTCCGAAAAAAATGTTTAATTTAAAAATTTCAAAAACTGCACATGTGCCTGCTATGCTCCTATTCACATCTGTACCAAAATACAAGATGGGATCATGATGGGATCATATTTTAAAAAATAAAACTATTACAGTCTCCGTTCAAAAATCTTGATTTCAGATCTGCTCAGCTTGTGATCTAACAGTGTGGGGTCTATATTTACCAAATAATCCATGATTGTTAGATATTACGGTATTATTTATTATGTTGCAGAGTATTAGAAGCAGGAGAGGACAGAGGAGAAGCTTTGTTAGGGCTGAGGATGACCAAGGGGTAGACGGTGACTGCAGAGCAGATGACAGGTCAGCAGCTCAAGCCTCCAGGGGCCACATTCACACCAAATCTTATCACCCAGGCAACTCCTCAAATGGAGGGAGAAAAATATTCTTACCATCCAGTTCATGTATTGTACAAACCAGGACTACGGGGAGGAGGAGAGATTGTTATAACATCGGTTAAGGTACCTTCACACGAAACGACACTGCAGCGATAGCGACAACGATGCCGATCGCTGCAGCGTCGCTGTTTGATCGCTGGAGAGCTGTCACACAGACCGCTCTCCAGCGACCAACGATGCCGAGGTCCCCGGGTAACCAGGGTAAACATCGGGTTGCTAAGCGCAGGGCCGCGCTTAGTAACCCGATGTTTACCCTGGTTACCAGCGTAAAATGTAAAAAAAAAAAACAGTACATACTTACATTCGCGTCCCCCAGCGTCCGCTTCCTGCACTGACTGACTGACTGAGCGCCGGCAGTAGCAGGGCACAGCAGTGACGTCACCGCTGTGCTGTGCTTTCACTTTCACTTTGCGGCGCTCAGTCAGTGTGGGAAGCAGACGACGGGGGATGCGAATGTAAGTATGTACTGTTTGTTTTTTTTACATTTTACACTGGTAACCAGGGTAAACATCGGGTTACTAAGCGCGGCCCTGCGCTTAGTAACCCGATGTTTACCCTGGTTACCAGTGTAAAATATCGCTGGTATCGTTGCTTTTGCTGTCAAACACAACGATACACGGCGATCGGACGACCAAATAAAGTTCTGAACTTTATTCAGCGACCAGCGACATCACAGCAGGATCCTGATCGCTGCTGCGTGTCAAACTAAACGATATCGCTAGCCAGGACGCTGCAACGTCACGGATCGCTAGCGATATCGTTACAAAGTCGTTTCGTGTGAAGGTACCTTTACAGGAAGCAGAACCCATCACAGGGACTCGGCAATACCGGACTGTCATCCCATGTAGTGGAAATAAAGACAGTGACGTCCATGACGTGGTAGAAGGTGACACAAGATCGGCAATGGATGACACAACTGGTTACGTGACCTGTGAATATGATTAGCGCTGACGGCTACTGGACTCTCCAAAGATTGTGAAAATGAAGACGTAGAAGTGACTTTTCTGCACCTTCTGGTCCAGCGCCATCCTTTGTGTATCCAAGAAAATCAGACATTATAAAAGTGAACAAAAATCAGATATAACTCAGGTGGAGCCGAGCACCATGACAGCCGCACATACTCTGACACAGAAGGAAACGGCCACTGCTAGTGAGCGCTTATGGACAAGATGACATTTCACCCACTAGAAGGGACACATTGATGATAATAGGCCAGTGTAAAAACCTACTATTAATTGTTTAATTAGTTCATATTTTATAGAACGAGGATTTAACTACTGGACTATTCTTCTTAAACACTTCAGAAATGACATGTTTAGTGATATAGTAGAAAAAAAATTGTTCCATGTATAAATACGTGGTGAAAATATTGGTTCTTTTAATCTTGTTTTTAACATATAATTAGGATCAGACTGTATTTAGAAAACCACACCTGAGGATGTGATCACCTTTTATCTTTTGGTTTGTTCAATGAATTCAGGTTGAAAATGCTGAGCAAGTTGTTATGATGATTAAGATGTATTTATTCTGGCACTTTGGTATTTGTTTTTTGTGTTTCTTTATTGTTACATATAAATATTGAATGCAATAAGTTGTAATTTGAAAAGAAAAAAGGAAGAAACTCACACAAACATAAAATCAGATGATTCAAGGCTTAAAAAAAAATACAAATGTGATAGATCCCAAGTTAAATCCCTGTACAAATATAAACAAGGACACAAGTAACACACATGCATGTTTTCACAATTTTAAAACATACGTTTTTTTCAGAATTGCGCATCAAAATTTTTAATTTGATTTCTCCAAAACAAAATATAAACATAGTCTTGTGACATATCAAATGAAAGCCGGTACCGTTCTGAGAAAAATGATGCCTCTCCCACCTCTATATCTTAATTCTAGCCCGAGATATGATAAAAAATGTAAAGCCATACCAGGCCAAAATCCATGCTTTTTCAAAACTTTAAAAGCCTGTAAAAAATTAACTGATGAAGAAAAAAATTCTAAACTTTTAATTTGTAATTAACTAAAGTTGTACTTCATAAAAACAAAAAATAAAAAAAATCTTAAGACGTAAGGTAAAAAAATATTCATATTTGGATCACTTGATATGGAATGACCCCCCTGCCGTCTGTCTCATTTTGCCCCTGACGTCTGTCTCATTTTGCCCCTGGTGTTTCGTCCTCCCGGCTTCTCTCATCAGTTCCTGGATCACTTTGCCACCTGGCTTCCTCACTTTCTTTCCTGTGACATCCCCACCCTCATCATGGGTGATTTCAGCATCCCCATTGCTTTTCCCCTCTCCCCAACTGCTTCTCACCTTTTATTTGTAACCTCCTCTTTTGGCATCTCACAGCATACTAACTCTCCAACGCATGACGACAGAAACTCTCTCGACTTGGTCTTCTCCCGACTTTGCTCAGTGGACGATTTCACAAACTCCCCTCTTCGCTCTCTGACCACAACCTTCTTTCATTCTCTATGAAGAACTGCCACCCCACCCAGGTCACCCCCACTTTCCACACTTATAGAAACATACAGGCCATTAACACCCAGAAGCTTGTGAGGAAATTGCAGTCCTCATTGGCCCCTATCTCCTCCATCTCATGTCCTGATTCTGCACTGAAGCATTACAATGAAACCCTGCAATGTGCCCTGGATGAAACTGCACCTCCTATACATAGAACAACTCGGCACAGACGGCGACAACCGTGGCACACGCTGCAAGCACGTTTCCTGCAGCGGTGCTCCAGGTGTGCTGAACGTCTGTGGCAAAAATCTAATCTTCTCGAAGATTTCATCCATTCTAAGTTCATGCTTAAAACATACAACTCTGCCCTTCACCTCTCGAAACAAACCTATTTTAACACCCTCATCACCTCCCTGTCCAATAACCCTAAACATCTCTTTGACACTTTCCAGTCCCTACTCAACCCAAGAGTGCAGGCCCCAACCACGGATCTCCGCGCTGACGATCTGGCCAATTACTTCAAAGAAAAAATTGACCACTTCCGACAGGAAATCATCTCCCAATCTCTTCATACCATGCACTGTCCTCCCTCCCCCCACAGCATCTAGTTCACTCTCTAACTTTGAACCAGTTACATTTGAAGAAGTGATCAGGCTCCTTGCATCTTCTCGCCCGACCACTTGCACCAGTGACCCCATTCCGTCACATCTCCTACAGTCCCTTTCCCCAGCTGTCACCTCTCATTTAACAAAAAAATTCAACCTTTCTCTCTCTTCCGGTATCTTTCCCTCCTCATTTAAGCATGCCATCATACATCCACTACTTAGAAAACCATCCCTCGATCAAAACTGCCGCTAATTATAGACCGCTGTCTCTAATCTTCCCTTCATTTATAAACTCCTCAAACGCCTGGTCCACTCCCGTCTTACCCTCTATCTCTCAGAAAACTCTCTTCTCGATCCTCTTCAATCTGGTTTCCGCTACTACTGAAACTGCCCTCACTAAAGTCTCTAATGACCTACTAACAGCTAAATCTAATGGTCACTACTCCATGCTAATTCTCTTGGATCTCTCCTCAGCATTCGATACTGTGGATCATCACCTCCTCCTCACTATGCTCCGCTCCATCGGCTTCAAGGACACCATTCTCTCCTGGTTCTCCTCCTATCTCTCTGATCGCTCCTTCACTGTATCTTTTGCTGGTTCCTCCTCCTTCCTTGAGGTTAGCATCCTCAATAATCAGAACCTCCCACTCCTGTCTCCAAGACTTTTCACGTGCTTCAACAATTCTTTGGAATGCACTACCCAGGTTAATACGATTAATCCCCAATCCCCACAGATTTAAGCGTGCCCTAAAAACGCATTTTTCAGACTGGCCTACCGCCTCAACGCATTAACCTAACTATCCCTGTGTGGCCCAATCATATAAGTTAAACCAAAATCAGGTTCCTCGCATCATGTTCTCATACAATTTATGCAGTTAATATCCCTCTGTCTGTACTGCTACATACTTAGGCAGTTAACTAGTTCATGCAGCTTTACATGAACACCCGAGCCTTACACTATGGCTGGTCCGAACAACGAAAGCAATTGTTGCCATCCACCTCTCGTGTCTCCCCTTTTCCTCATAGTTTGTAAGCTTACGAGCAAGGCCCTCACTCCTCTTGGTATCTATTTTGAACTGTGATTTTTGCTATGCTGTAATGTCTATTGTCTGTACAAGTCCCCTCTACAATTTGTAAAACGCTGCGGAATATGTTGGCGCCATATAAAATTATTATTATTATTGACCCCTAGGAATGTTATGTTTAATATATTCTTGTCCAAACTTTGAACTTCCCACCATGAGCGAATATTATTCTTATATGTTCCAGTGACAGTAGCAAAAGCAGTTTTAACCCCTTAACGACCGCCGATACGCCTTTTAACGGCGGCCGCTAAGGGTACTTAATCCACAGCGCCGTTAATTAACGGCGCTGTGGAAAAAGTGAATAGCGCCCCCCAGAGTCGGATTTTCTCTGGGGTCTCGGTTGCCGAGGGTAGCCGAGACCCCAGAGAACATGATTCGGGGGGTTTTTACCGACCCCCGAGTTGCGATCGCCGGTAATTAACCGTTTACCGGCGGTCGCAACAAAAAAAAAAAACGCGATTTGCCGTTTAATTTCTCTGTCCTCCGATGTGATCGCACATCGGAGGACAGAGAAATGTGGTCCCCGATGGCCCCCAATAGCCCCCCAATACTTACCTACCTCCCCCGGTGCTCCTCGTGTCTCCCCATGGGCGCCGCCATCTTTTTTCCGGGAAAAAATGGCGGGCGCACGCGCAGTGCGCCCGCCACCCGGCACCCGGATGTTCTTTGGGGTCTCGGCTGCCGGGGGTAGCCGAGACCCCAAAGAACATGATCGGGGTCGGTTTGCACCGACCCCTGCTTTGCGATCGCCGGTAATTAACAGTTTACCGGCGACCGCAAAAAAAAAAAAAAAAAAAAGCGATCAGTTATTTCTCTGTCCTCTGATGTGATCGCACATCAGAGGACAGAGAAATAGGGGGATTCGGGGACCCTATCATACTCACCCGGGGTCCCTGGGTCCTCTTCGGTCTTCTCCTGCCAGCCGGCTTTTTCATCATGGCGGGCGCATGCGCAGTGCGCCCGCCATCTGCTGCCATCTGCCGGCCGGCAGGAGAAGACAAGTTGGGGCTAAAATTAGGGTTAGGGTTAGAGTTAGGGTTAGGGTTAGAGTTAGAGTTAGGGTTAGGGTTAGGGTTAGAGTTAGAGTTAGGGTTGGGGCTAAATTTAGGGTTAGGGCTAGGGTTAGGGTTAGGCTACTTTCACACTAGCGTTTTTTGGCTTCCGTCGCAATGCGTCGTTGGAGAAAAAACGCATCCTGCAAAAGTGCTTGCAGGATGCGTTTTTTCTCCATTGGCTTGCATTAGCGACGCATTGCGACGGATTGCCACATGTCGCATCCATCGTGCGATGGATGCGTCGTGCTTCGGCGGACCGTCGACACAAAAAAAACTACATGTAACTTTTTTGTGCGACGTGTCCGCCATTTCCGACCGCGCATGCGTGGCCGGAACTCCGCCCCCGCCTCCCCGCACCTCACAATGGGGCAGCGGATGCGTTGAAAAAACAGCATCCGCTGCACCCGTTGTGCGGCGCTTACAACGCTAGCGTCGGTACGTCGGCCCGGCACACTGCGATGGGCCGAGTACGACGCTAGTGTGAAAGTAGCCTTAGGCTTCTTTCACACTTGCGTCGGTACGGGGCGGTCGCAATGCGTCGGCCCGATGTACCGACGCATGTTGTGAAAATTGTGCACAACGTGGGCAGCGGATGCAGTTTTTCAACGCATCCGCTGCCCAGTCTATGTCCTGGGGAGGAGGGGGCAGAGTTACGGCCACGCATCCGCGGAAATGGCGGACGCGACGTACAAAAAAAAGGTTACATTGAACTTTTTTTGTGACGACGGGGGCTAAAGTTATGGTTAGGGTTGGGGCTAAAGTTAGGGTTGGGGCTAAAGTTAGGGTTAGAGTTGGGATTAGGGTTAGGGTTTGGATTAGGGTTGGGATTAGTGTTACGTTTGGGATTAGGGTTGGGATTAGGGTTAGGGTTGGGATTAGGGTTAGGGGTGTGTTGGATTTAGGGTTTTGATTAGGGTTATGGTTAGGGTTGAGATTAGGGCTGTTTTGGGGTTAGGGTTGTGATTAGGATTATGGATCGGGTTGAGATTAGGGTTAGGGCTGTGTTGGGGTTAGGGTTGGAGTTAGAATTGGGGGGTTTCCACTGTTTAGGTACATCAGGGGGTCTCCAAACACGACAGCCAATTTTGCGCTAAAAAAGTCAAATGGTACTCCCTCCCTTCTGAGCTCTGCCGTGCGCCCAAACAGTGGTTTACCCCCACATATGGGGCATCAGCGTACTCGGGATAAATTGGACAACAACTTTTGGGGTCCAATTTCTCCTGTTACCCTTGTGAAAATAAAAACTTGGGGGCTAAAAATCTTTTTTGTTGGAAAAAAATATATTTTTTTATTTTCACTACTCTGCATTATAAATTTCTGTGAAGCACTTGAGCTTTCAAAGTTCTCACCACATATCTAGATAAGTTCCTTAGGGGGTCTAGTTTCCAAAATTTGGTCACTTGTGGGGGTTTCTACTGTTTAGGTACATTAGGGGTCTGCAAACGCAACATAACGCCCGCAGACAATTCTATCAAAGTCTGCATTCCAAAATGGCGCTCCTTCCCTTCCGAGCTCTGCCGTGCGCCCAAACAGTGGTTTACCCCCACATATGGGGTACCAGCATACTCAGGACAAATTGGACAACAACTTTTGGGGTCCAATTTCTCTTGTTACCTTTGTGAAAATAAAAACTTGGGGGCTAAAAATCTTTATTGTTAAAAAATATATATTTTTTATTTTCACGACTCTGCATTATAAACTTCTGTGATGCACTTGGGCATTCAAAGTTCTCACTACACATCTAGATAAGTTCCATGGGGGGTCTAGTTTCCAAAATGGGGTCACTTTTGGGGGGTTTCTGCTGTTTAGGCACATCAGGGGCTCTCCCAACGCGACATGGCGTCCGATCTCAATTCCAGTCAATTTTGCATTGAAAAGTCAAATGGCGCTCCTTTGCTTCCGAGCTCAGCCATGCGCCCAAACAGTGGTTTACCCCCACATATGGGGTGTCGGTGTACTCAAGACAAATTGTACAACAGCTTCTGGGGTCCATTTTCTCCTGTTACCCTTGGTAAAATAAAAATTTGGAGGCAAAAAGATCATTTTTGTAGAAAAAATTCGATTTTTTTATTTTCACGGCTCTACGTTATAAACTTCTGTGAAGCACCTGGGGGTTTAAAGTGCTCACCACACATCTAGATAAGTTCCTTAAGGGGTCTAGTTTCCAAAATGGTGTCATATGTGGGGGGTCTCTACTGTTTAGGCACATCAGCGGCTCTCCAAACGTGACATGGCGTCTGATCTCAATTCCAGCCAATTCTGCATTGAAAAAGTAAAACGACACTCCTTCTCTTCCAAGCTCTGCGGTGCGCCCAAACAGTGGTTTACCTCCACATATGGGGTATCGACGTACTCAGGAGAAATTGCACAACAACTTTTGTGGTCTAATTTCTCCTGTTACCCTTGTGAAAATAAGAATTTGTGGGTGAAAAAATCATTTTTGTGAAAACAAATGCGATTTTTTATTTTCACGGCTCTACGTTATAAACTTCTGTGAAGCACTTGGGGGTTCAAAGTGCTCACCACACATCTAGATAAGTTCCTTGGGTGGTCTAGTTTCCAAAATGGTGTCACTTGTGGGGGGCTTCCACTGTTTAGGCACATTAGGGGCTCTCCAAACGCGACATGGCGTCCGATCTCAATTCCAGCCAATTCTGCATTGAAACAGTCAAACGGTGCTCCTTCACTTCCAAGCTCTGCGGTGCGCCCAAACAGTGGTTTACCTCCACATATGGGGTATCGGCGTACTCAGGAAAAATTGCACAACAAAATTTGTGGTTAAATTTCTGTTTTTACACTTGTGAAAATTAAAAAAAATGGTTCTGAAGTAAAATGTTTGCAAAAAAAAGTAAAATGTTCATTTTTTTCTTCCACATTGTTTTAGTTCCTGTGAAGTACGTAAAGGGTTAATAAACTTCTTGAATGTGGTTTTGAGCAGCTTGAGGGGTGCAGTTTTTAGAATGGTGTCACACTTGGTTATTTTCTATCATATAGACCCCTCAAAATCACTTCAAAGGTGATGTGGTCCCTAAAAAAAACATGGTGTTGTAAAAATGAGAAATTGCTGGTCAACTTTTAACCCTTATAACTCCCTAACAAAAAAAAAAAATTGTTTCCAAAATTGTGCTGATGTAAAGTAGACATGTGAGAAATGTTATTTATTAACTATTTTTTGTGACATATCTCTCTGATTTAAGGGCATAAAAATACAAAGTTTGAAAATTGCAAAATTTTAAAAATTTTCGCCATATTTCCATTTTTTTCATAAATAATCGCAAGTAATATCGAAGAAATGTTACCACTAACTTGAAGTACAACATGTCACGAAAAAACAATCTCAGAATCAGCGGGATCCGATAAAGCGTTCCAGAGTTATAACCTCATAAAGTGACACTGGTCAGAATTGTAAAAATTGGCTCGGTCATTAAGTACCAAATTGGCTCTGTCACTAAGGGGTTAATAGACCGTGTAATACTAAATGAGGAAACCTTTGTCCAAAGCGTCCGTAAACCATTGGTCCATATTAATCTCTCGATAAAAATCCTGCCATGTCCTTCATATCGTGTTATTTATCAATTTACTGTTTAATTTACTAGATATTTCCAAACTTATATTCTAAAACACTCCACAGAATTAATCCAATAGGAGTAATAATAAAAATTAACCTTTATTCTAAGCAATTAAAATACACTAATGGATAAGATTAAAGGACTTTTTTGGCTCGAAACTCTCAAAAATAGGAGTATGTCAGAAATAAGTAGTGAAGGATTGCTCACTACATTTAGTCCTAATTTGTCTTGTTCAATATTGTTAGTTTTTCTAGGAACAAACCTTCCAAATATATATAGGTTTATATATCTGTTGGGGGATTGTCAATAAGATCACTATGGGTCTGTTCCTGTCATCAAGCTGCCATATTGACAATTTCATCTAGACGTTCATATAGGTTCGTGCAGACGGCCAGTAACTGGATAGCATCAATCGGATAGCATAATACGGTAGTTGTGAGACATTTAGCATACTGTTAGCCCCTGATGATCATGGCGGTAACAAAAGTAGCTGAAACGCGTAGGGATGTTCTTGGACATAAAAGTAGCTAAGGAGTGTGACAGTCACTGGCAGGGTGGTGGAAGGGAGATATGTGACACTGCGCTTAACGGCGTCGGTGATATGAAACCAAAGCATTTTTATCCAGCACACTACGTGTTGTGAGGGTTAAGTTGCAGAAATGGGCTAGTTTTATGTGGACCTTCAAAGAGCGGGTGGGAGAAGGTCCACTTTATTTCCCATGGCAGACCTGCCAGGACCTGCGTGAGGTCATGATCATGTGATCAGTCACATGATGGGAGAACAGGCTTAGGTTTAAATAACTGCTCTACAGGCAGTCTGCGTTGGACTATCCTGGACAGCAGTCTCCAGAGGCTTTGTGGCTCATCGAGCGCAGACTGAACCTGTGATGCTCCAGAGCGGGGTGCTGCTCCAGAGCGGGGTGCCGCCCACACCATACCGACACTGTTGCAGCATTATTGTTTTCCTTTTAAGGTTTTGTTTCTGTTGTAGCCAGTAAGGCTGAGTTTTTGCCCCTATGGGTTGGTTTATGCGGCCTGACAAATAACCAACAAGGACTTAAAGAGACAGTGTTCCCATTTTTTCCACCTCTGTGCCGCCACGTGAGTGAACTGCCACAAGAGGTTTATTCTGTCTAGATGAACCTGACAGCTAACGCTTTATTTCAGGACATCTATTTAGCATGAGCATCTTGTTAGTGTTGTGGGCTTGTTTCCTGCACAGCGTCATGTAGGGACGTGTATCTGTATAGTCTATTGTAACCCGATAGCATTGTCTATTATATTTTTCCTCTGGGCAGCAGGCTTAAATTATTAACGTTATCTAGGAGCCAGGTTACAAAAAGTATTTCTAATAAAACAATTGCCAGTATGGCAGCTTGATGACAGAAACGGACCATAGTGAACTTGTTGATTATCCCCCAACACATTGTGTTACTAGGTCAGGGGAGGGGAATCTTTTTTTCTGCTAAGGGCCATTTGGATATTTATACCGTCCTTCGGGGGCCGTACAGACTCCGCCCACAAAGTACATCCTGACTCTGGCACTGGTGTCAGGATGTAATCTTCCATTGCATGCCCTTCAATGCTCAGTTGTGAACACTGCGAGTGTGTAACAGCAAGAAGATATTAATGAGCTGGAGGCAATCAAAATACACCTCCCTGCCCAAGAATGCGGTCCCTGAGAATCTGGTCGGGGGCCTGATAAATGGCCCCGGGGCCTGAGGTTCCCCACCCGTGTACTAGACAGATATATCTGGAAGGTTTGTTCCTATAATAACAATCTTGAGTAAGATATATTCGGACTAAATGTAGTGAAAAATCCTTCATTACTTATCATTTCTGACATACTTCTATTTTTGAGACTACAGAGTCAAAAAGTATTTTAATCTTCTCCATTAGTGTATTTTAATTGTATAGAATAAAGAATCATTTTTATTATTACTCCAATTGGATTAGTTCTGTGAAGGGAACAATGAGGGTGATTTGAACACTTGTTATATTTTTTTCATATTTGTAAAAACTTTTTTAACTGTATTAAATGGTCCCTTTAGGGGACTTTTAAGCTGTGATCAACTGATTGCTCATTCTATACATATCGATCTATACAGAGAAACACAATCTCCTATGAATGCCGACCAAACGCTTGCCTTCACAGGAAAATGGTCATGACAAACAAAGAGGTCTAGAGCAGACTCTGGATGTCATGACATCTCATTGGTGTCCTGCGATCATGTCAGAGGCACACCGATGGGCACGTGGAATGATAGCCCCCCCCCCCCCCCCCCCGGCCAGCACTTTGTTTTTTCCGCTGAAAATGACAGCAGTATTTAATAAGTTAACAGTCATGTGTGGAGCTCTGCTCCACTCCACCCTTGGCTGTTAGAGGTACATGATTGCTGATTACGGTAAATCAGTGGCCGTTTGCCAGGAAAGTTACAGGCTCGGTGTGCGAGCCCGCATCAAAGTCAGGGGTCTGAAATAAATGTACGTCCTAAATCGTGAAGCTGTTAAAACATGACATACCAAGAGGAAACAAAAACTGCAGTGTCAAAAATGCAAGTAACTTACAGGTGAAGAAATGCTGCAGAAAATTTGCAACATAAAAGACAGAACCTTAATATTATTATTTTTTTGTCTTTTAAAGCTGTACTCCCCTCTGGTGATACAGAAAGACTCCCAAGAGGATACAGAAGGGTTTGGATTTGATATTGACTCTGTGCTCTCTGAAATCGATAGAGGACAAAAATTGGTAAGTTCATTGCCTTCTTTTTTAAGCCATTTTTTTATTCTATCCTCTATCCAGCTGCTAAGTTTCTGTCCCTGTCTATATTGATGTTTACAAAATGAGTATGACCCGTTATAGTTCACTATTTATTTTCCCAGACTAGACACAATTTCCATGAGAAACCTATTCGCCTTATCAGTATACACAGTAGAAGATCAGAGCTCTCATACTTGTCAAGGTTTTTTTTTTTCATCTTTTGCTCTTTGTAAGCTCCACTACCGTGGCCAAGAGGGCAAATCTAATGACTATGTGCAGAATAATGCCGCCACTGGTTATGTGCTGTGCAAATGACAAATCATTCAGTTTGGTTTTCCCGGTTAAAAATAAACTCAGCTGTTTGTCTTTTGCTAAGAACTCGTTCAGACATCATGATCATAGATCTCATGCTGTGATGCACGGTCTGGCCGCGCATCTCCCAACCCGAGCGTGACGGCTTCATATATTTCTATGAGTCTGTCGCACTCTGTTCAGTCCACACATTGTGATCTGCGATCGGACCGATTATCGTGGACGTCTGAAAGAGCCCTCAAACTTGATTCACACATTTATATTTTGTGATCTGAGTATGGACCTCCATGCACCAATCTGCCACAGGTCTCCTGTAGTGATGAGCGAGTGTACTCGTTGCTCGGGTGGCTCCGAGTATTTATGACTGCTCGGAGATTTAGTTTTCCTTGCCCCAGCTGGATGATTTGCGGCTACTAGATAGCTTGAATACATGTGGGGATTCCCTAGCAACCAGGCAACCCCCCCCCATGTACTCAGTCTGGCTAGTAGCTGTAAATCATCCAGCTGGGGCAAGAAAAACTAAATTTCCGAGCAGTCATAAATACTCGGAGACCACCCGAGCGTGCTCAGGAAAACCTGAGCAACGAGTACACTCGCTCATCACTAGTCTCCTGACATGACCAGAACTCGACGGCCCTACAGGCATCTACAGTTCTGGGCAGGAGACCTGTAGCCGCTCCATGATGTATGAATCCTGCCTATGATGTCCAGAGTAATACATCACACAGGCATCCTTGTCGTAGGCTCCACCATTCAAAACTGGTGGTCACAGCTCACTTCCTCCCCCTTTCTTCATAACATCCTTTGCCCATATCAGAGCATGCCCAGATCATGGGGGCAGAGACAATCTCTTGCTGCTAAAGTGCCAGTGGCTGCCGACAAGAATAGTATGTATGATTTTAGCACTGGCCTTAAAGGGAACCGGTCACCCCCAAAATCGAAGATGAGCTAAGCCCACCAGCATCAGGGGCTTATTTACAGCATTCAGTAATGCTTTAGATAAGCCCCCGATGTATCCTGAAAGATGAGAAAAAGAGGTTAGATTATACTCACCCAGGGGTGGTCCGATCTGATGGGCGTTGCGGTCCTGTCCGGGGCCTCCTATCTTCATAGGATGACGTCATCTTCTTGTCTTCACGCTGCGGCTCCGGCAGTGCGCAGGTGCTGGGCCTCTGACCTTTCCCGGCACCTGTGCACTGCAGTACTTTGCTCTGCCCTCAACAGGGCAGCTAAGTATGTCGGAGCCGCAGCGTGAAGAGGACGTCATCGTAAGAAGATGGTAGCATTCCAGAATACTGTAGATAAGCCTCTGATGCTGGTGGGCTTAGCTCATCTTCGATTTTGGGGGTGACAGGTTCCCTTTAACCAATTACCATGCTTTCTGTGTATTATTATTATTGTTGTACTGGGGTCCTGTACAGTTCCCCAGGGTGATAAGTATGGCATAGTAGTATAAAGCCATCACCTTGCTACAATGTCCAGGACTAGAGGATCCAATGCCTACCATTTGTGTCCAAAGATACTGCTTTCAACAGTTGACGGAAAGATGGCCTCCATCACTCTTGTACCCCAATCTCTCAAAACAGGGTGTTGATTTTTTGCTATGGCAGCAAGGATCACAAAGCTGTATGCACCTTCACACAGTTTTGGCATCACATAATGTAAAACATAAAAAAGTCTTGGCTCTCAGACTCTAGTGAAAAACAAGTGTGTGTGTGTATTATATATTTTTTTGTAAACTTTTTTTATTCTGCAGACTTATTTTAGCATAGAAAGGAAACTTGTTATCCCTGCAATCCTTTTGACGTGCAGAAAAAGTTAGCTTATTATTATTATTATTTATTGTTATAGCGCCATTTATTCCATGGCGCTTTACAAGTGAGGAGGGGTATACATAATAAAAACAAGTACAATAATCTTGAACAATACAAGTCATAACTGGTACAGTAGGAGAGAGGACCCTGCCCGCGAAGGCTCACAATCTACAAGGGATGGGGATACTGATCTGAACATACTGTTCAGTATGGCAGATATTACATACGCTCAGTTTCCACACTGCACTGCAGTGTCAAATAGGTCACAGATTAAAAAGAAAAAAAATATATATATCTTTTAATTTTGGAAATGAAGAGGCAGAGATACTCTGCACTATGAAGACAGACTTGCAGACTCCATGGCGGAGCTTTACACTTCACCCCCGCCCTCCACCTTTCACTCCAGACTCGAAAATGATTAAAGATCAGCAGTGCAATGAATAACTGTAACAGACTGAAATTAAATAAAGGAGGACAAAACTAATAATTATGGCGATATAAAGCATAATACTATATAAACAAAACAATAAATAATATCGCTCTCCCAAAGTAAAAAGTTTCGCTTCACTCCCTTCAGCAAGACCCAGGCCGGCTTCACGGAAAGTCATTAGGAGCACGAATTTAACACTTCTAGGACAAGCCCGATGCGATATGAGCTTGAAATATTGAAAATTTCTGCACGACTTGCTGGCTGAGAACATCTCCAATGCTGAATCATTTGTTTGATAGAGCTCTTTTCTAGGTAAGCCGAGAGCTGTCATGCCGTAGTAAATCCAATATATTTTCACCAAGCGGCTAACTGGGAAAATCATCACTTTCTTCCGGGTATCCTCGACCCTTTGAATGGTAATCTGGACTTGTTCCAGAGTACAGCAGTTCTAGGCTATTTATTTTCCCCTGGTCATACAGCGCCAGCTGCTCCACAAGTCTCTGTTTGGCAGGATTCACGATGATCTGGTGATGTGGCATGGAGATAGCTGTATTGTGCAAACCTTGTGAGTCCCCGGATGCCAAGCTGCTGTTTCCTTGGATGCTACTACCTCGCCCAGCAGAAGTGTTAAGGTCTGAGGTTGCAAGCACAGTGCTCCGGCACTGCAGGGCTTTGGTGTGAGGTGAGGAGCGCAGCTCTTGTTGGTCCAGGATGTGACCACATGCAAGGTCTGGTGAAGCAGCAGCTAAGGACAAAACCGAGACACTGTCATCGCTCTCCTCGGGCAAGTTTGGAGTCCTCCGACTGGTCCTTAGACTTTCACATGAAGAAATACTGCAGAAATCGACCAATTTGTCATCATACTGTAAGGCACTGTGGCTGTAAGGTCGGACGCTGCCCAAAGCGGGAGCATCTATAGAAGTACCGTATGGAGTAAATTTGTCAGTGTTTTCCTGGGGGGCAAGTACTGAAGGCTGCAGACTGGAAAGAAGATCCAGCAATGGAGGAAAAGAATCCGGATTGTCGGAAAGAAAAGAGCTCTGTACATCACTGTGTTCTGTCTCCGAGGCGTGCAAAAGGAGGCTCTGCAATCTCGTTACTTCATTAAACACCTCCACCATGCCAGGGCGTTTCTTCTGTCGTCCTAAGCACCGACATGCTAAGAAACAAAGTTCTTGTGCGACCTCTGCGCTGCAGCGTCCTATCCGGAAGTCCAGATGATGCCGGCAGATGCGAGATGCGGATCTAAACAGCTTGTTTTCTGCATTTCTGATGCTGGTCGCTCCTTGTGGACTACTGCCCTCAGCCTCCTGATCGCTCTCCTCTTCGTTAACAATATCTTTCAGATATTTAGTGTGAGAACTGCTATCGTTATCTACAGCTTTTCTCCCAGTCAGTATTTCCAGTAAGACCACCCCAAAGCTGTAGGTGTCCAGTTCAAACGTAAGCTTTCCCAGTTTCACGTATTCATCCGGCAAGTACGCCAGCGTACCCCTCACCGTACTAGTCCTTGCTAAAGTGCGACTTTTCCCTGCATCGCATGCATATCGGCTGAAGCGGGCAAGTCCAAAGTCTCCTAACTTGGCAACCAAGGCCTGATCCAAAAGGATGTTTGAACTCTTGATGTCCCCATGGATGATGCTGGGTTTGAGGGTATGCAAAAACTGGTTGCCGCAAGCTGCGCCCTGCATGATGCTCAGACGTTGCTTCCAGGTCAGAATAGGAAAGCTGCCCTGGTGATGCAGCCTATCTTCCAGCGAGCCGTTGGGTAGATACAGATATGAGGCAGTATTCCTCCCCCTGCATACAATATCCAGCCAGGTCAATGATATTTGGGTGGCGAAGGCACGTCAGCTTTTCTATCTCCGTCTGGAAGCTCTTCTTTACTGTGCTCCATTCTAACTCCGCATCCTGCTTCAGCCGCTTAATGGCATACGCCGTGTTTCGGATGACTGCTTTATATACACAGCCAAATCCACCCTCTCCGATAAGGAAGGACTGGGAGAAGTTTCTCGTACCCTGGGTCACCTCTTGGAAATTCCACAATAAATGCTTTGAAGGCTCCATGGCGCCACCGGTGTCCAGGCATTCCTGAATATAGTATATAGCATATATAGCATATAGTGAACATCCTAAAATAATATGCCAAAAATGCAGTTTTTAATCTCGCAACCTCCAAAAAATGAAGTTAAAATTAAAAATGTGTTTAACCAGATCAAGACCAGCCCATTTTCCCCATTTCTGTGACCAGGCACTTTTTTTTTTTTCTTTTTTTCTTTTCTTTTTTTCATATATGCAGTTTAAAGAGTTGTAAAAATGTTGTAATTTGGATATTCAAATAATTCTATTCAGTAATTTTTTTTATATAATTCTGAACATGTGATCAGAGCTGTCCATCAGCCTTGTCCAATTAAAGCTCTGAACACAGCATTAAGACTGTTCTGGCATGAGGGTGAGTCGTTCTAGGCGCCCATCAGCGCTACCGTGACATGATCTCGGGGTGCTGATGAGTCGCTATAACAGCCAGTGGCGTGTTGAAGACCTCTGTGCCCATCTTCAGGTAGCTCCCTTAAAACCCAGAAAGATTATTGCTGCATCCAGAAAAGTCTGATATATAAAAATAATGAACCTAATCGTTAAACACTGTAAACAGAAAGAAAAAATTTAAAATGCCAAAAATGGTTGACACGATGCTGCAAAAAATGCTCTAAGAAGCGATCAAAATGTCATATCTATCCCAAAATGGTATCAATGAAAACATCACCCTCATTCAGCTGACCATGATAAAAGCTGATATGGGGTGCCATTTGTCACACCACCACCGATCAGGTATTGATTAGTAATGAGCGAATATACTCGTTACTCGAGATTTCCCGAGCACGCTCGGGGGTCCTCCGAGTATTTTTTTAGTGCTCGGAAATTTTAGTTTTTATTGCCGCAACTGAATGATTTACAGGTCCTTCTCAAAAAATTAGCATATAGTGTTACATTTCATTATTTACCATAATGTAATGATTACAATTAAACTTTCATATATTATAGATTCATTATCCACCAACTGAAATTTGTCAGGTCTTTTATTGTTTTAATACTGATGATTTTGGCCTACAACTCCTGATAACCCAAAAAACCTGTCTCAATAAATTAGCATATCAAGAAAAGGTTCTCTAAACGACCTATTACCCTAATCTTCTGAATCAACTAATTAACTCTAAACACATGCAAAAGATACCTGAGGCTTTTAAAAACTCCCTGCCTGGTTCATTACTCAAAACCCCCATCATGGGTAAGACTAGCGACCTGACAAATGTCAAGAAGGCCATCATTGACACCCTCAAGCAAGAGGGTAAGGCCATGTGCACACGTTCAGGATTGTTAGCGTTTTTTTCGCGTTTTTTCGCTATAAAAACGTGATAAAAACGCGAAAAAAAACGCTTACATAAGCCTCCTATTATTTACAGGGTATTCCGCATTTTTGGTGCAAATGTTGCGATTTTTTCCGCGAAAAAATCGCATAGCGGAAAAAAAAGCAACATGTTCATTAAAAATGCGGAATTGCAGGGATTCCGCACACCTAGGGGTCCATTGATCTGCTTACTTCCCGCACGGGGCTGTGCACACCATGCGGGAAGTAAGCAGATTATATGCGGTTGGTACCCAGGGTGGAGGAGAGGAGACTCTCCTCCACGCACTGGGCACCATATAAGTGGTCAAAAAATAAGAAATAAAATAATAAACAGTCCTATACTCACCCTCGATGTCTTGCCGCCTCCTCGCACGCTGCCGTTCGGTTTCTGTACCTGGTGTGCGCTGAAGGACCTCGCCGAATGACGTCACTGTCCTGTGATTGGTCGTGAGCGGTCATGTGACCGCTCACGTGACCGTGACGTCACGGGAGGTCCTGTGCGCACAGACCAGCTATACGGAACGGACGCCGGTGAGATGTCTGGGTGAGTATAAGCATTTTTTTATTTTTTTTATTATTTTTAAACATTCTATCTTTTACTATAGATGCTGCATCTATAGTAAAAAGTTGGTCACACTTGTCAAACGCTATGTTTGACAAGTGTGACCAACCTGTCAGTCAGTTTTCCAAGCGATGCTACAGATCGCAGGGAAAACTTTAGCATTCTGCAAGCTAATTACGCTTGCAGAATGCTAAAAAAACGCGAAAAAAACGGAAAAAAAACGCAAAAAAAAAAATGCGGATTTCTTGCAGAAAATTTCCGGTTTTCTTCAGGAATTTTCTGCAAGAAATCCGCAACGTGTGCACATACCCTAAGACCCAGAAAGAAATTTCTCAACAAATAGGCTGTTCCCAGAGTGCTGTATCAAGGCTCCTCAATGGTAAGTCTGTTGGAAGGAAACAATGTAGCAGAAAACGCTGTACAACGAGAAGAGGTGACCGGACCCTGAGGAAGATTGTGGAGAATGACCGATTCCAGACCTTGGGGAACCTGAGGAAGCAGTGGACTGAGTCTGGTGTGGAAACATCCAGAGCCACCGTGCACAGGCGTGTGCAGGAAATGGGCTACAGGTGCCGCATTCCCCAGGTAAAGCCACTTTTGAACCAGAAACAGCGGCAGAAGCGCCTGACCTGGGCTACAGAGAAGCAGCACTGGACTGTTGCTAAGTGGTCCCAAGTACTTTTTTCTGATGAAAGCAAATTTTGCATGTCATTCGGAAATCAAGGTGCAAGAGTCTGGAGGAAGACTGGGGAGAAGGACATGCCAAAATGCCTGAAGTCCAGTGTCAAGTACCCACAGTCAGTGATGGTGTGGGGTGCCATGTCAGCTGCTGGTGTTGTTCAGGAGATTTTGGAGCACTTCATGCTTCCATCGGCTGAAATGCTTTATGGAGATGAAGATTTCATTTTTCAGCACGACCTGGCACCTGCTCACAGTGCCAAAACCACTGGTAAATGGTTTACTGACCATGGTATTACTGTGCTCAATTGGCCTGCCAACTCTCCTGACCTGAACCCCATAGAGAATCTGTGGGATATTGTGAAGAGAAAGTTGAGAGACGCAAGACCCAACACTCTGGATGAGCTTAAGGCCGCTATTGAAGCATCCTGGGCCTCCATAACATCTCAGCAGTGTCACAGGCTGATTGCCTCCATGCCACGCCGCATTGAAGCAGTCATTTCTGCCAAAGGATTCCCGACCAAGTATTGAGTGCATAACTGAACATTATTATTTGATGGTTTTTTTGTTTGTTATTAAAAAACACTTTTATTTGATTGGACGGGTGAAATATGCTAATTTATTGAGACAGGTTTTTTGGGTTATCAGGAGTTGTAGGCCAAAATCATCAGTATTAAAACAATAAAAGACCTGACAAATTTCAGTTGGTGGATAATGAATCTATAATATATGAAAGTTTAATTGTAATCATTACATTATGGTAAATAATGAAATGTAACACTATATGCTAATTTTTTGAGAAGGACCTGTACATCTGTTAGCCAGCATAAGTACATGTGGGGATTCCCTAGCAACCAGGCAACCCCCACATGTACTTATGCTGGCTGACAGATGTAAATCATTCAGCTGCGGTGAGGAAAACTAAATCTCCCAGCACTAAAAAATACTCGGGAGGACACCCGAGCGTGCTTGGGAAATCTCGAGTAACGAGTATATTCGCTCATCACTAGTATTGATGTATAGTGTATAAAAGTACTGAGGACCCTTTTTGAAAAAAAAAAAAAAACCAAAAAAAAAAACCAAAAACTAAAACTGCTTATGCCATGTGTTAGAAAAGGTTGATGGTCAGAGGAAGGCAGAACTAACAACTGAAAAAGGAAAACTTGTACGACTTATACATTGGTAAGTGCCACAAAATCCTGTCTCTAGCACAATCTAAAAATACAGACTGAGAAACCTATCCTAAAGTTGGGGGTTGTGTTCTTTTTCTTCTGTGTTGCTGCATGCTTATGATTGGGTAACTCATATAGGGAAAAAAAAAATACACGCCCCCAATGAAAGCCAATACTACATTCCCATGATAGGGAAGTAGCAGTGCTTTGGATTCTAATCACGCAGGTAAATACTAATGTGTTCACTGAACCAGGCGGATTTAATGCATCCAGTACCTTCTATTGTGGAAATTGACATGCTGCGGCTCGTAAACCTGCACCGCGGGTGAGCTTACGCAGAGTCAAATAGAAGCACAATGGTCATGGGATTTCCAAAAGTCCCATCGACTGTGCTTGTATTGTACAGCGCTGCTATTCCTGATCGTGGGCACGTACCCGAACACCCACTTGGACTTAGCAAAAAGTTAACTCGTTAGGTCCTAAATACTTTGATTGCTAATATCATCGCAAATAAGAGGCAAAATTAAAAAAAAAACAATATGGTTTATTACACTCTGTAGTGAGTAATGCAACTTGTGTCCATTTCAGCTTGAAAAAATTGGCGGTTCCTCGTTAAGCTTTTTATTTGATTATTTTTTACTTTTTATAACACATAGGTTTTTATTTGCAGCGATGTTCTCATTGTAAGAAACGAGGAGCAACTGTCGGCTGTGACGTCAGATCTTGTAAGAAAAGTTATCACTATCCATGTCTAATAAGAGCTAAGGGCAGCCCCATTCCACATAAATTTATGTAAGTTACATTTTGTTTTGAACTACATGAGCATAACTACGTGTGTATATACAGTGGGGCGGCTACCGGTGCCTTTATTAATGCATGTCGATTCTGACAAATGTCTCTTAGGCTATGTGCACACGTTGCTGATCTGCAGTGTTTTTTCTGCGCGGAATTGCACCAAATTCGCAAATGGTAGCTCAAGCAATGTTAATCAATGGGAATCCAGAATTGGTGTGCACATGCTGAGGAAAATTCTGCACTGATTCGCAGCTTTTTATTTTCCGTAGCATGACGATTCTTTTAGCAGATCTACAGCGTTTCTGCACCCATTGACTTATAATGAGTCACGCAAATCTGCAGCTAAACTGCAGATGTAAACAGGTTTGCGGATTTGCGTGCCAAAATCTTTTTTTTCTGGGGTTTCCCTGTAAACTAGCCAGTAAAGGCTAGGCAAACATCTGTGAGCTGATATTAATAGCCTGGGAACCTTTATGGCTATTGGCTCCTTCCCAGAATATTAACACCAGCCCTCAGCCATCAGTTTTCCCTCTGCTGGTTATGAAAATTACGCGGGAGCCCACACAATTTTTGTTTGTTTTTTTTTAAATTAAACATACTGTACTGCATTTCACGCAGATTTCTGAGGGTACGTTCCCAGAGTCAGTAAACGCTGCGGGTTGGACGCTGCGTACATCCACCGCGTCCAACCTGCAGCCGCCAGATGTTGCAGCATAGTGGATGGGATTTCAAGAAATCCCATCTCCACTATGCGTGCATGGGCACCCGAGGTTTCCCTGCGGAGATGGACATGCGGCACATCTTTCCAGACCGCAGCATGGCTAGTTATCTTGCGGAGACGCTCACCATCCCATGTATAGGGTGACATGTGCTGCGTCCAAAGCACTGCCGATTACTGACCGTGGGGACGTAGCCAAATAACAGTTATTTTTTCGTTACAGCATATGTAGGTTAATTATGTTAATGCTCCTACATAGACTGGTGACTGTGTGTGTCTTAATTTAATTTTGTGTGTCTTTATTTAATTGTGTGTCTTTATTTAATACTAGCTGTACTACCCGGCTTCGCCCGGGTTAATGACTGCTGTTAGCAAAATAGAATGTGTTAACAAAAATTTATTCTGCACACAAAAACCACAAAACAAATAGATAGAAATGTAATTATTAAAAGGCAAAAACTAAGCAAATAGAAGCATTTCACAACATATATTAGCTTTGTTATACTGAGAATGTCTTTGTTGCCTATATTAACCAATCAGAGCTCAGGTTAATTAACTGTAGCAAAATAGAAGCTGAGCTGTGATTGGTTGCTATTGGCAGCCTGATAAATCCCCAGCCAACAGGAAGCCCTCCCCCCTGGCAGTATATATTAGCTCACACATACACATAATAGACAGGTCATGTGACTGACAGCTGCCGTATTTCCTATATGGTACATTTGTTGCTCTTGTAGTTTGCTTATTAATCAGATTTTTATTTTTGAAGGACAATACCAGACTTGTGTGTGTTTTAGGGCGAGTTTTATGTGTCAAGTTGTGTGTGTTGAGTTGCGTGTGGCGACATGCATGTAGCGACTTTTGTGAGATGAGTTTTGTGTGGCGACATGCGTGTAGCAACATTTTGTGTGTTGAGTTGCATGTGACAGGTTAGTGTAGCAAGTTGTGTGCAGCAAGATTTGTGCATGGCGAGTTTTGCGCGTGGCGAGTTTTATGTGTGGTGCATTTTGAGTATGTGCAAGTTTTGTGTGAGGCAACTTTTGCATGTGGTGCAACTTTTGTACATGTGGCAATTTTTCTGTGTGTGCAAGTTTTGCATGAGGTGAGTTTTCCATGAGGTGAGTTTTGCACGTGTGGCGAGTTTTGCGTGAGCCTAGTTTTGCATATGGCGAGTTTTGCATGTAGCGAGTTTTGAGTGGTGACTTTTGTGTTTCGACTTTTATGTGGCGAGGTTGGTGTGTGTGTGTGGTGAAATGTGTGCTGAGGGTGGTATATGTGTTCAAGCACGTGGTAGTGTGTGGCGCATTTTGTGTTTGTGTTCATATCCCCGTGTGTGGTGAGTATCCCATGTCGGGGCCCCACCTTAGCAACTGTACGGTATATACTCTTTGTCGCCATCGCTCTCATTCTTTAAGTCCTCATTGTTCACATCTGGCAGCTGTCAATTTTCCTCCAACACTTTTCCCTTCACTTTTTCCCCATTATGTAGATAGGAGCAAAATTGTTTGGTGAATTGGAACGCGCGGGGTTAAAATTTCACCTCACAACATAGCCTATGACGCTCTCGGGGTCCAGACGTGTGACTGTGCAAAATTTTGTGGCTGTAGCTGCGACGGTACAGATGCCAATCCCGGACATACACACATACATACATACACACATTCAGCTTTATATATTAGATATACCTGTATGTAATCTCCTGTATATAGTATATACCTGTGTGTCATCTCACCTATATATAGTATATATCTGTGTGTCATCTCCTGTATATAGTATATACCTGTATGTCATCTCCTCCTATACATAGCATATACCTGTGTCATCTCCTCCTGTATATACTATATACCTGTAGGTAATCTGCTCCTGTATATAGTATATACCTGTGTGTCATCTCCTCCTGTATATAGTATATACCTGTATGTCATCTCCTCCTGTATGTAGTATGTACCTGTATGTCATCTCCTCCTCTATATAGTATATACCTGTGTGTCATCTCTCCTGTATATAGTATATATCTGTGTGTCATCTCCTCCTGTATATAGTATATACCTGTGTGTCATCTCCCCTGTAAATAGTATATACCTGTGTGTCATCTCCTGTATATAGTATATAGCTGTATGCCATCTCCTCCTGTATTAGCCCTCGTTCACACGTTATTTGGTCAGTATTTTTACCTCAGTATTTGTAAGCTAAAATGGCAGCCTGATAAATCCCCAGCCAACAGTAAGCCCACCCCCTGGCAGTATATATTAGCTCACACATACACATAATAGACTGGTCATGTGACTGACAGCTGCCGGATTCCTATATGGTACATTTGTTGCTCTTGTAGTTTGTCTGCTTATTAATCAGATTTTTATTTTTGAAGGATACCAGACTTGTGTGTGTTTTAGGGCGAGTTTCGTGTGTCAAGTTGTGTGTGTTGAGTTGCGTGTGGCGACATGCATGTAGGGACTTTTGTGAGATGAGTTTTGTGTGGCGACATGCGTGTAGCAACTTTTTGTGTGTCGAGTTGCATGTGACAGGTTAGTGTAGCAAGTTGTGTGCAGCAAGTTTTGCGCATGGCGAGTTTTGCGCGTGGCGAGTTTTATGTGTGGTGCCTTTTGAGTATGTGCAAGTTTTGTGTGAGGCAACTTTTGCATGTGTTGCAACTTTTGTGCATGTGGCAATTTTTCTGCGTGTGGCAATTTTTCTGCGTGTGCAAGTTTTGCGTGTGGCGAGTTTTGCACGTGTGGCGAGTTTTGCATGTGGAGAGTTTTGCGCGTGGCGAGTTTTGAGCGGCGACTTTTGTGTTTCTACTTTTATGTGGCGAGGTTGGTGTATGTGTGGTGAAATGTGCACTGAGGGTGGTATATGTGTTCGAGCACGTGGTAGTGTGTGGCGCATTTTGTGTGTGTGTTCATATCCCCGTGGTGGTGTGATTATCCCATGTTGGGGCCCCACCTTAGCAACTGTACAGTATATACTCTTTGGTGCCATCGCTGTCATTCTTTAAGTCCCCCTTGTTCACATCTGGCAGCTGTTAATTTGCCTCCAACACTTTTCCTTTCATTTTTTCCCCATTATGTAGATAGGGGCAAAATTGTTTGGTGACTTGGAAAGCGCGGGGTTAAAATTTCACCTCACAATATAGCTTTGACGCTCTCAGGGTCCAGACGTGTGACTGTGCAAAATTTTGTGCCTGTAGCTGCGACGCCTCCAACACTTTTCCTTTCACTTTTTCCCCATTATGTAGATAGGGGCAAAATTGTTTGGTGAATTGGAAAGCGCGGGGTTAAAATTTCACCTCACAACATAGCCTATGACGCTCTCGGGGTCCAGACGTGTGACTGTGCAAAATTTTGTGGCTGTAGCTGCTACGGTTCAGATGCCAATCCCGGACATACATACATACACACACACACACATTCAGCTTTATATATTAGATTAATGAGGGTATCTGGCTGAAGAGGTTGAACAAGGAAATTACCTCACAGTTTTTATTTTTTTTTAATAATATATATTTAGCTTAGAAATCTGCGCGGAATTTCAATTACGTTTTCTGCCAATAGAGGCAGAATCCGCACAGAATTATACACAAGCCAATCTGCAGCGTGCGCACATAGCCTTATAATCTCTCTCAACTTCTAAATATTCATAGACAATCACTGTAGATGGTCAAAATTGTCATGTCAGAGCTTCAGGTTTGGTAAAAAAAAAATGGCATGTAAGGTACAGAAAATTGCTGTGTCTCAGTGCAATTGCTCAATGGGCTGGCAATGAAATGATCACTGTCATTTAAAAAAAATCAGTGAAAACCAATAGTACAACCCGAATATAGGAAACTTTGTAATATATCTTTTCAGAGAAACATGCCGCTTTCTCTACTCACGAGCCACTTCTCTCCCCCTAGCCTTATGAACTCTATATCCATTCTGAAAAACTGCTTAAATCTGTTTTGGTCAATTCAGGAGGGACTGCCAGCAGAGTGAGGTGTCAGGTTATGCCCTTTATCACATTTTATGGGGAAGGGAGGTGGAAGGAGAAGTGAGGGGCCGTCAGAGCAATGAGAGACCAGGCAGACGCAGGCAGATCATGCTGGTGCTTCTACAAATTTATTTCACTTTAGTGCTGGATTCACAGCTACTCAGCTCAGTACAGCTGTATAATATCCTCCATGCTGCTGCCTAAGTGCTACAGAGAAAGTAGGAATTTCTCTCTGTAAGTTCTGTGTATGGGAAGGATTTTAACAGCTAATCTACACTCTCTTGCTCAGAGAGAATTAAAAAATTTGAACTGGAGCTTGCAGAAAGGAAAACTGATCTTGATTTATTCAGTATTGAGCATGAGTGCCATGCACAGAAATCCCCACAGTTACAGGCAGCATCATCTGCTGTCAGTGAGGTTTTTAATGGAGTCAATCTTCAAGATGATATTGCCAGGCTCATGTTTCTTGTGCTACTGTGAGCAACCATGGCCTGCAGCGTCTCCGGCCTTGTCTCCCATTGAGCACATCTGTCACGTTATTGTTTGTGCACAGGGAGCTGCCAACAGCGGATCTTGATGATTTTTGTGCCCAAATGCTTTGTGTGGCAGAACATTCCTCAAACAAACATTAATAATAGCAGCTAAGGCGTGTAAGTGCAGTAATTTCTGCATGGGACTCGCATACTCCATACTGAATAAATCAAGATGTTTAGAAAACTTTGTTTCCATTTTTTATCATTTATATGTCACTAACATATCTATCATCCGGTGTTTTCCATAATTCCACAACTTTTCCTTTTGGTGTGGCACTTTCAGTCTTTAGCCGTGTGTGTCACCAACCTTTGAGCAGAGCTGGCCCTGTAGGGATCTATATTGCACGGCCTTATTAAAAGTGAGTTCAAGCTAAAAAGGGCTCCAGCTTCCAGATCCAATTGCCGGTAATATTGTGATTTTGTTATTAATTGATTAAAAAGATATAAAATTAAAATGGGGAGACCTCTGTGAAACCATTTCGAACAACAAACGTTCACAGGTCCGTCTCGGCTCTTAAAGGTAAACTGACTCTAATAAATGTCAAAGCTCATTGCTCTAAATTACACTTAATATAATTGTGTTTTACAGTGTACATTGTGATAAGCACAAAAATTTGTCAGAGGCTAAGGGTAAGTCTTTTTCTTCCGGCTTCTTTTCTAATGTGTTATTGTCTGTACCTGATATTTATTGGGTGTCTTCACACTATATTCAGCGCTTATATCAGAGAAATGTCCTGAATTATATTGTAGACATAGAGCCCTGATGTATGCAACTGCATCCGCCATAGGCTGCCTTGTAATAAAAAAGTGTATACCCCACGGGCTGCACAAATAGTGGCATTAAAGAGAATTTTCCGGCTTTTGTCACCTAATATGAGGGCAGCATAAAAGGGGGAGAGAGACTCTGATTCCAGCAATGTGTCACTTACAGAACTACTTGTTGAAGTTTTGATAAACTCCTGCTGATAAAATGGTGATTTTATCACTAGAGGACTAGAAAATCTGATACAATGTAGTCCTCTATATTCATAAGCTGTGTATAACCCCGCCCCCACCACGGATTTGCAATTTTCTGCCTACGCACAGTGTACACAGACAGCTGTCAATCTGTGGTGTGGCGGGGTTATTCATGGCACAGCATTCAGAGAACTGGTAGATGTACAGCAGAGAAGACAGGGATTTTATTAAAATAATAGCAAGTAGCCCAGTAAGTGACACATCACTGGAGTTAGGGTCTCTGCTCTAACATAATGCTGCTCTCAGGTGGGGTAGCAAAAACGTGTTCCCCAATTCCTTTTAATGTTCTGCTCATTCGTTGGTGGGCAGCTTGGATATTTACACAATCTTTCATAAAAAATGTCGTTGTCTCAGTATAGCTGCAGTCAAAGTGAAATAAGAGCCGAAATTCGCCAAATAACTATGAAATTGTATCCTATTGACAATTCTGTATCATTGAGTCATTGTGAGGTGTCCCAGCTGTCTTAGAAGGCGTGGCTCACTTTTTTTTTTTTTTAAACGAGTGAGCGATCAATAACCCCTTCAAGGAAACTTGCAATCACAAAATGTTCCATTGTTTTAAATCAGTTTTTTATGTTAAATGTTTAGGTGCATTGGGTGACTTTTCAGCAGTCTCATTATCATCACAGGTAGGCTTACAATGAAAAGATAACACCGGATCTACCATTCAAAACTGGTGGTCACAGCTCACTTCCTCCCCCTATCTTCATAACATCCTTTGCCCATATCAGAGCATGCCCAGAACATAGGGGCAGAGACCGTCTCTTGCTGCTAATGTGCCAGTGGCTGCCGACAAGAATAGTAAGTATGAGTTTAGCACTGGCCTTAAAGGGAATCAGTCACCCCCAAAATCGTATATGAGCTGCGGCCACCGGCATCAGGGGCTTATCTACAGCATTCTGTAATGCTGTAGATAAGCCCCCGATGTAACCTGAAAGATGAGAAATAAAAGTTATATTATACTCATCCAGAGGCGGTCCTGGTGCGGTCTGGTCCGGGGCCTCCCATCTTTTTATGATGACCTCCTCTTCTTATCTTCACGCTGCGGCTCAGGCGTACATTGTCTGTCCTGTTGAGGGCAGCGTAAAGTACTGCAGTGCGCAGGCACCGGGCCTCTCTGACCTTTCCCAGCGCTTGCGCACTGCAGTACTTTGCTCTGCCCTCAACAGGCCAGACAAAGTACGCCGGAGCCGGAGCCGCGGCAGGAAGAGGACGTCATCGTATGAAGATAGGAGGCGCTGGACCGGACCGTGACGCCCACCAGACCAGGACCGCCCCTGGGTGAGTATCATATAATCTTTATTTCTTACCTTTCAGGTTACATCGGGGGCTTATCCACAGCATTACAGAATGCTGTAGATAAGCCCCTGATGCCGGTGGGCTTAGCTCATATACGGTTTGGGGGTGACAGACTCCCTTTAAAGAGAACCTGTAAGGTAAAGCTACCGCCATAACTGTGATTCTGACGCTTGCTGTGAAGGAATCCGATCTGCTGGTAAATAATCCCACTGTGAGGGGCCGCCCCTGTCACCTTAGTGCAACCTGTCTGCTGCTCCGTTTTTTGTTTACAGCGGTAAAGAAGTGATGTCCCATCTACCTCACATGACTGCTGCAGCCAATCACTGACCTCAGAGGTGATGCCGAGGTAGAAAGTGCAAGACTGCTTGGGCCATTGATTGGCTGCAACTATCAACTCTGCAAATGGACAACCCCATTAAATTGTGGCTATCCAGCATTGTCTTGTCTTTTGAAGCTTTTAGACCTCAATAATTTTACTTATAGGTTTTATAGGGTTATTATCGTCTTGTTAGAATAGGTAAAATTGCAAAGTTTCTTGTATGTACAGCATTGGAGCAGCCTGCGCCGCAGAGACAAAGCCACTTCTGGGGAGCTTTCTGTTCAGGCCAGTGGCACAAACCTGCCGTCAGCCCGAACTTATATTCTTTAGCAGTGCACAGCCCCCCTTGGCAAGTAGGAAGCCTGGAGGCAGAGGAGCAGCGTGCTTCTGAGGAACGATCAGAAGACAACCTCTATAAATAATTATTCATGAATCCTTCACTCTCTTTTTGTCACATACCTGGTTGAGTTCTGACCACAGTGTTGTGTTTCTATTTTCCAGACTCCGGGCGCCTACAGGTAAAGTATTTGGATCATTCTAGCTATTACCTTTCATGAACCAACTTTTTTGTGTTTTGTTTTTTTTTTTTTTTAAAGAGAAAATGTGCTTGCTTTTAATAACTTCACTTCCAAATTAAAGGGATTGTACAGAAGGATTTTTTTTTTAAATATATGCACCTCACTTATCCTCTCCCCCATGGCAATGCCTTAAATAATATGGGGAAATCTGATCTTTGTTTTAGGAAATTCAAGGCAAAAAGTACAAATGTAGTATTAGAAAGGCCACATGCTTGTACAATGCAGGATGTGCTGTAAATGTTTTCATAAGAATTTGGGGAAGTTATGAAATGTCCTATAAATGTCTGTTCTGTTCCTGATCTGAGGATCTCGGCTGTTAGTAGAGATGAATCTGTGCTGCACTTTATGTACATGCTCAGTAGTGACCAGAGCTGTGCAGTAGTAGTCAAGATAAATCTGTGCTGCACTTTATGTATATGCTCAGTAGTGAGGCAGTGCTGTGGAGCCGGAGTCAGGGAAATTGAGTAGTCGGAATCAGAGTTGTCGGTGGTTTGGCTTACTGACTCCACTCTCAATTTTTTTGAGATCAGTGCATGATTACTAGAAAAGCTTATCTCTAGGTTTTTTTTAAACTCATTTAATTAATTCACTTTTTTTAAAAAATCTGTTTTCTGACCCCAATTCATCAAGCTTCATGCAGCAGAATTTTGATGTAAAACTGCTTGAAATGTAGCAACATGTTTCCACAAGTCAAAATTGTGTGCAAATTTTGCAACTCTTGCCATTTTATTTCACCAGTCCCACTGAGTTGCATCATCTTTTTGAAAAGTTCTCTAAATTTCCCATAGAGTTGTATTCGCGCCGGATTGTGCCTGAAGGACATGCGTTTCATCCGATTTGTGCCGGATCCGTCCCTTCAGGCTTTTTTGCCGGACACAAAAAACGTCTACTGCGACGTGTTTTTTCTGTGCGGTGAAAAAGTCCCTCTCCCCCTCTCCCTCTCTCCCTGACACAAGATAGGCTTTTACAGTTTTTTTTGTTTCTCTCTCATATCCAAACTTCATGCCACATTGAGTAAGATGTACCGTAGTTACTTGAAATAATGTGATCTATGGCAATTTCGGGTTTTATACCCTTCTTCATTCATAGCTGAGTCACTATTTACTGTGTTGCCCACAACTCGGACAACCCCTACTCAATTCTTATGTTTACCCCCAGTAAATTAATAACACTTATACTCCCCTCTGGTACCGCTGTCGCCGTTCCAGCAGTGTTGGCACTGATCCCAGTGATCGCGTGACATTATATCGTGCGATCTCTGCTGCTAATCGTTGCTGGCTCGACTTCCTGCCTTCGGGGAAATCAAGACCTCCGGAGGAGATGATGGCTGCTCTCTCACTTCCTCTGGATGTATGTGATACGTCTGAAGGTGGGGAGAGTGAAGCCAGCACTGACTGGCCACAGGGGTTGTGTGACATAACAATGTCACGCGATCCCAGGGAGAACCAGTACAGACACCGCTGGAATCGGAGGTGAGTGTGTTATTTTACTGGGGGCAAATATATGGATTGGGAAGGGGTTGTCCAAGTAGTGGAGAACCCATTGAAGGACTGTATTTTTGTGTCCTGTGAAACCTTTCAATCAGTATTGGTTCATGTGTGTTTGTTTTTCCGATCCATCTCCAGAGGGCTGTCACGGCACTGCATATTTCTAGCTCTCTTACTTTATTACCTATTTATGCTTACTTATAACGGGTGGGATTTGATACCAGGACCCCAGAGCTGCAAAGCAACTTAATTTTTCTTCCCATGCAGCCTCTTGTCAGAACTGTGTGTGACCAAAAGCTCAAGCCTTACTGATGCCATAACTGTTGTTGCTAATTGACCTTCATAGACTTCTATAGTAAGCTAATATGGGTTGGTTGTTAATATGAATGTGTTTTATCTAAAAATGTATTCACATTTTTTTTATTTTTTTTTTGTTAGAGAACCAAAAAGAGAAAAAAACTGCAGAAAGCTACTAGGAAACTAAGGTAATGTTGTCAGCTTTAATTGCTGATCACTGAGGGTTCCCGAGAACGGGGGGGTTGCCGAACGGTGCCTAATTGGAGCATGAGCACTTGTGTTTGATGCCTATGGGACTGCCGGGGTAACCGAATACTTCACTCTATCTCCAGTGGTGCCATAGACAGTGACTGGCACAGAGGTGCCCATTGCTCGACCATCGCACCCCTCAGGCATGCGTGCTGAGCTTGGTTCTCAGAATTGGTTGGAATTCCATCAGTTGTTAAAAATATTGATAAAAGGTTCACATATCTTGAGCCTCCATGTCAGTTTCTTTTTTCCACAATGTTGGGAAATAAGATCAATAACTAAATCCTTCTCTATAAAAGTTTAGTCTATACGCTCAGGAAGTGTAAACTGAGCCCATTGTCTTGTATGGGATTTGGCCTCTCTAAAAATGTCACCTTTTGTCCAGTTTCAGATCTTTCTCGTACATAAAAATGGCCTGGTTTGTTTTTTGTTTGCTTGGTTTTTTTTAGTGGGCTGAACACCTTTTTGGTTCGTGTCATATTTTGCAATCCTTGTTTCATCAGTTTTTCTCGTATGAAGAAAAAAGATTCTTCGCTTCTCCTATCAATCAAAGTGTAAACTACGGACCACACATAGAGGACTTTTCTGTGTTGCCCGTTTTTTTTTTTTTTGCGGGGACATTTACTTACGTGGGAATTTTTAAGCCCATTTATGGGACTTGCACTTGCGATCGTCTGATGACTTATACCAGGTGTTGCAGAATAACAATATTGCAGTATATGGTGTAAATCTTGGGCTTTTATGATGTTCAGCCAGTGGCTGAGCTTCACAGGAGTATGAAGATGGCAGCAATAGGGGCATGTGGTAGGCTCCCAGCTGCCATTGTAATCTATCGGTGCCCCACAGTTATGTTGTGTGTAGCCAATGGGAGCTGGTGCACACATATATTGGCAACCACTCCATTTAAACGCCACGCTCAGAGATTGCGCGGTCTGACTGCTGCTGTTCCAAGACAGATGCCAGCTGTGCAACACAGTTGGCATTAGTCACATGGAGAGAGCTTCCTTGTCCTCTCCGCACACGCAGTCACCCCAGCACTGATATAAGTTTGTGCTAAGGGGTTACTATCAGTCATAAAAACTTTCAAAACCGATTTATATGGGATTTTTTAACTTTCATAAAGTAAAGAAAAAAGTTTTTATCCTGGAAAGATGGAGTGCTGGACTCTATAATGTTGAATAGTATTGGATGTTTTTAGTTAGATGTTATTAAAGGGAACCTGTCACCAGGTTTTTGCTACGTAATAAGAGAGCTGCATAAAGTAGTGACAGAGACCCTGATTCCAACTGTGTCACTTACTAAGCCGCTTAGTGTAGTTTTGATAAAAATCATTGTTTTATCAGCAAGAAATTATTAATTATCGCTATAAGGCTAGTTAACCTGCTGCTGCCATGTAGTCCTTCATATTCATGGGATCTGTATAAACCCCACCCCCAACACTGATTTGCAGCTTTCTGCCTATGCAGTGTATAAGGGAAACTGCCAATTGGTAGGGGCGAGGTTATACAGAGCGTTTTATCAAAACTGCAGCAAACATCCCAGTAAGTGACACATCCCTGGATTTAGGGTCTCTGCCCCCTACATTATGCTGCTCTCAGATGGGGTAGCAAAACCCAGCCGACAGATTCACTATAAGGACAATGAATGTCAATGAGAGATTTTGTACATATGTCACATGCAAAGTCTGAGGATCGGTTACAATAATTGTTTTATGTTTCAGGAACAAGAATATAAGAAATCGCCATGATAATGATGGTGAGATGTTCCTCTTCATAATGCAGAATGTCATATTTGTGACTGTAATGTGTATAATGGATGTATGACCTAAATACCTTAATATGTCAGCTGCTAGGTTTTACACCTCTGGCAGTTTTATCATTTCCCTTGTGTCTTAGGGTACCGTCACACCGTGGCATTTTCATCGCTACGACGGCACGATTCGTGACGTTCTAGCGATATCGTTACGATCTCGGTGTCTGACACGCAGCAGCGATCAGGGACCCTGCTGAGAATCGTACGTCGTAGCAGATCGTTTGAAACTTTCTTTCGTCGCTGGATCTCCCGCTGTCATTGCTGGATTGTTGTGTGTGACAGCGATCCAGCGATGCGTTCGCTGGTAACCAGGGTAAACATCGGGTTACTAAGCGCAGGGCCGCGCTTAGTAACCCGATGTTTACCGTGGTTACCAGCGTAAAAGTAAAAAAAAAAAAACCGTACATACTCACCATCTGATGTCCGTCAGGTCCCTTGCCGTCCGCTTCCCGCTCTGACTGTCTGCCGGCCGGAAAGTGAGAGCAGATCACAGCGGTGACGTCACCGCTGTGCTCTGCTCTCACTGTACGGCTGCACTCAGTCAGAGCGGGAAGCGGACGGCAAGGGACCTGACGGACATCAGATGGTGAGTATGTACGGTTTGTTTTTTTTTACTTTTACGCTGGTAACCACGGTAAACATCGGGTTACTAAGCGCAGCCCTGCGCTTAGTAACCCGATGTTTACCCTGGTTACCAGCGAACCTCGGCATCGTTGGTCGCTGGAGAGCGGTCTGTGTGACAGCTCCCCAGCGACCATACAACGACTTACCAACGATCACGGCCAGGTCGTATCACTGGTCGTGATCGTTGGTAAATCGTCATGTGAGACGGTACCCTTATCCAACAGCACAACAATGGGATTATTCTGCTCCTGTGGACTAATAGCACAGATGGCATTATTAATTTGTCGGCCCTTGGGCGCAGTGGTCATGCTGAGGCTTTTATCCCCAACAGCCCCGTTCTACTGCAGTTTTTTCTGTTTCCCTGAACAATGACTTGTAAGATGTAGTGACTGTAGAGCAGCAGGAATAGGGCAGCTGCTGTTAAAAGCTTCAGTATGACCACTATGATTGAACACAGTCTAAAAGGGCAATTAGGCCATCCAACCTTTTTTTGTATTTTGGGTGGACTCGGACAGATGGTATCCTTAGCCTCTTGGCTTATTGTATGTTTTAGTTTAATGAGGAGATTTCACCAGTTTTAGCAAGATAAACTGACCACATGATTGATTAGTGGCAGCAGAGATGAATAAAACTTATATTTTTTGCTTTTATTTCTCTTCTTGGATATGGAGATACTATCTTGTAAAATTTTAGATTCTAATTTCTCCTTCAGCTAAAGGTACCTTCACACTAAACGATATCGCTAGCGATCCATGACGTTGCAGCGTCCTGGCTAGCGATATAGTTGCGTGTGACACGCAGCAGCGATCAGGATCCTGCTGTGATGTCGCTGGTCGGAGCTAGAAGGCCAGCACCTTATTTGGTCGTCAGA
Source organism: Ranitomeya variabilis (assembly GCF_051348905.1). Taxonomy (NCBI): domain Eukaryota; kingdom Metazoa; phylum Chordata; class Amphibia; order Anura; family Dendrobatidae; genus Ranitomeya; species Ranitomeya variabilis. The sequence continues at coordinate 687,813,951 of NC_135234.1, forward strand.
TCGCCGTGTATCGTTGTGTTTGACAGCAAAAGCAACAATGCCAGCAATGTTTTACAATGGGAACCAGGGTAAATATCGGGTTACTAAGCGCAGGGCCGCGCTTAGTAACCCGATGTTTACCCTGGTTACCAGTGTAAAATGTAAAAAAACAAACACTACATACTCACCTTCGCGTCCCCCGCCATCCGCTTCCTGCACTGACTGAGCGCCGGCCGCAAAGTGAAAGTACAGCACAGCGGTGACGTCACCGCTGTGCTGTTAGGGCCGGCGCTCAGTCAGTGCAGGAAGCGGACGCCGGGGGATGCGAAGGTGAGTATGTAGTGTTTGTTTTTTTACATTTTACACTGGTAACCAGGGTAAACATCGGGTTACTAAGCGCGGCCCTGCGCTTAGCAACTCGATGTTTACCCTGGTTACCCGGGGACCTCGGCATCGTTGGTCGCTGGAGAGCGGTCTGTGTGACAGCTCTCCAGCGACCACACAGCGACGCTGCAGCGATCGGCATCGTTGTCTGTATCGCTGCAGCGTCGCTTAGTGTGACGGTACCCTAAGAAGGTGCTGGCACAGATTTGTCTCTGGGTGGCATGTACATTGTCCAGAGCTGTGTGTCCTTAAAAACACCTTTCTGTGCGGAAAAGGGAAGTGGAGCAAAGCTGACCACACTTATGATTGGCCAATATCATGCCGCGAAAAAGTACAGGTCTGTGCCAATGCTCCCTTGGTTGAAGGGGAAATTAGAATCCAAGTTGTACAAGCCAATATCTCTGTAACGGAGAAGAGAAGTTACAGAATAAAATCTGTTTTCTTCAGCTCTGCAGCCACTATTCCATGTGGCCGGTTGAACAGGCTAAAGCTGTACAGAGAGTATTGTAGTCTATCGGTGAAATCCTGACTACAGTGCACATCACCGTACAGCCGATTATTGAACTCCGAAGCTTGTGCCATCACAAATAGCAGAGCCACCAAGCGCAGTGTTTGGACTCAGCGGTGATCATCACCATAACCATGCCGCCAGCCCAAACACTCAATCTTCAGGAGCACGCAGTCCCCGGCAAGTGGGAAGCCTGGAGGCAGGGGAGCAGTGCGCTCCTGAAGATCAGTCATAGGGCAGCCCCTTGTAATAATTATTCATGAATCCGTAATTGATTCAGTTGTCATATATTGGAGTGCTGACCATTGTCTTGTTTATATTTTACAGACTCTGAGCCCTGGCAGGTAAAGTACTCAATTATTCAAATTATATTACATGAACAAATTTCCTTTTTTTCTTCTTCTTTCACTGAAAAATTTGTTTGCACTTAAACACTTCCCGTCCAAATTAAAAGGATTATTCAGCAGAATAACATTAGTCAGATGTTTAAAAAATAAATAAATAAAAATGTATGCACTTCCGTGACCTCCCGTGGGTGGAGAATTAGTGAGGTTGGATCATTTTCAAGGACGTCCTCCTGACAGCACCCTGGAGGACGTCCTCCTCCCCTTGCTGGGACAGGAAACACACGAGTTTAAAAGGTCATGTCCCACCCCCAATCCTGTGTTTTTTCCTGTCCCTGCAAGGAAAGGACGCACGAGTGAAAGCTGCAGGCTTACCGGAGCTCAGGGGGATCGTGCGGCTTGCCAATATCCTTCCCCCTGTCAAGAGGCTCAGGGCAGACACCCTCCGGAGGGGGGTCCCTCTGCTCCAAAGACCAGGAGTGGACGAGGCTCCTGGTGGCAGCCGCTCCTCCCGGTGGGAGGTCTCGGCTGCGGACGCCATCCACGCTGTGTGCGGCTTCCAGGGAGCAGCGTGGTGTCCAGCATGGCGTCTCCAGACGGAAGTGCCCAGAGACGCGTCACTTCCGGTTTTCGGCATCCGTTACCGTCACTTCCGCTAACGCTGCAAGTGAAGGGGAAAGCGTGCGTTCCAGTGTGGACCGCATATCGGCTGAAGCGCTCCTGTTCTGACACTACAAGCTGCGGGGACCTGCTACACTCGTCATGGAATCAAGTATGCCGGTCGAGGAGGTGGTAAGTGCGCATAGCGCAGACCCCTATCCGCACGTGGGAGCAGGCTTACCCCAGCGCTTATCCCTATCTTATGTCATTTAAGGATAAGGGAACCCCTGCTGGCCCCTCTGGTTCCTCGGGTCAAGTTAAGAGATCTGGCAAGGCCTCGGGGAAATCTGCTAGATGCCCTATCTGTAATGCGAAGCTTCCGGATTACCATGGGAAAACAATGTGTGCAGATTGTACGTCTAAAGGTACCGTCACACTAAACGATATCGCTAGCGATCCGTGACGTTGCAGCGTCCTCGCTAGCGATATCGTTTAGTTTGACACGCAGCAGCGATCAGGATCCTGCTGTGATGTCGCTGGTCGCTGAATAAAGTCCAGAACTTTATTTGGTCGTCCGATCGCCGTGTATCGTTGTGTTTGACACCAAAAGCAACGATACCAGCGATGTTTTACACTGGTAACCAGGGTAAACATCGGGTTACTAAGCGCAGGGCCGCGCTTAGTAACCCGATGTTTACCCTGGTTACCAGCGTAAAAGTAAAAAAAACAAACAGTACATACTCACCTGCGCGTCTCCCAGCGTCTGCTTCCTGCTCTGACTGAGATCCGGCCCTAAAGAGAAAGTGAAAGCACAGCGGTGACGTCACCGCTCTGCTGTTAGGGCCGGAGCTCAGTCAGTGTCAGGAAGCAGACGCTGGGAGACGCGCAGGTGAGCATGTACTGTTTGTTTTTTTTACTTTTAAGCTGGTAACCAGGGTAAACATCGGGTTACTAAGCGCGGCCCTGCGCTTAGCAACCCGATGTTTACCCTGGTTACCCGGGACCTCGGCATCGTTGGTCGCTGGAGAGCGGTCTGTGTGACAGCTCTCCAGCGATCAAACAGCGACGCTGCAGCGATCGACATCGTTGTCGCTATCGCTGCAGCGTCGCTTAATGTGACGGTACCCTAAGGTTGTGAGGGACGAACAACCTGCATTACTATCTGAGATGAGATCCCTTATACGTGAAGAGGTGCAGGCTTCTTTGTCCAGTATCGTGCAGAAGTCCAGTCCTATTCCCAGCCGCAAGAGGGCCAGACGGGAACAAGAACCAGAGTTTACTTCTGAAGACAAGTCTGACTCAGAAGACTTCGTCTCAGAAGAAGAGGGCGAGCTTCCGTCAGGAAGCCAGGACCACCAAAGAAAATATCTCTTCCAGGCACAAGAGACAAATGATCTCGTGCAGGCAGTACGATGCACCATGCAGATAGAAGAGACACCTAAACCACAATCCAGGCAGGACCTGATGTTCGGGGGACTTATGTCACGTCAGCAGACTGTATTCCCCGTTAGCGAACATATTAAGGCCATGATACTGGAGGAGTGGAAAAAAGCGGAATGCCGGCTGGTGTTATCCAAAGACTTCAAAGCTTGTCTACCGTTTCAACCTGAGGACCTAAAACTGTGGGAAGAAATTCCTAAGGTTGACGTCCCGGTGGCGAAAGTGGCTAAAAAGACAGCCATACCATTCGAGGACTCTTCAAGCCTGCGCGATCCCATGGATAGAAAGACTGACGTTCTTTTGAAAAGAGCCTGGGAATCTTCCGCTGCTCTAATTAAAACCAACATAGCAGCTACTTCGGTAGCTCGGTCTATGTGCCTTTGGATGGGTCAGTTAGAAGAGCACCTGTCCAATAAGACTCCGAGATCTGAGATCCTAAAGTCCATCCCTATTATGAGGTCTGCCACGGCCTTTCTGTCCGATATGACTGCTGAGTCAGTCAGATTCTCGGCTCGAAGTGGTTCTCTATCCAACGCGGCTAGGAGGGCGGTCTGGCTAAGATCCTGGTCCAGGGATAGTGCTTCCAAATCAAAGCTATGTTCAATTCCCTTCTCCGGAGCACGGGTATTCGGGCCCCCTCTAGATACTATCCTAGAGTCAGCTTCCAATAAAAAGAAAGGGTTTCCGGAGGAGAAAACTAGGAAACCTCAGTCCTTTCGGAGGGGATTCCCTTTCCGAAGACAGTCTGACGCTAGAGGAGGTAGATCCCATAGAGGATCTTATAGGGGCTCCCGTAACCAGGGCAATAGAAACAGAAGTTTCTTTTTCAGTCCCTCCTCAAAGTCTAAGCCGCAATGACGCCACACTTTTATAGGGGGAAGGCTCCGTCACTTCGCGCACAAATGGGCCCGAATCACTCAAAACAAGTGGGTCCTTCGGACTGTGTCAGAAGGCTACCGTATCGAGCTTTACTCTCCTCCGCCAGACAGCTTTATCGCACCTACGGTTATAATGCGAGACTCCCCAATGATGATAGACCTAAAGGATATGCTCTCCTCAGAGGTCATAGTGCCAGTACCACCTCTGGAAGTAAGCAAACAAATAGAAGAAAAAATCCAGCTTCCAAAAATATCAAAATTTATTGAAGATATTTTCATCACCACCAGTTCCAGTAGACCCATTATCCATAGAATCCATGTCTGAGGAGCTGAAAGAAACTCTGCGCTCAGATACATCAGAGGAATTAGTACGTTTCAGGATTGGGCGAGGGCTTTTGTGTACTTTCTGCCATCTGCCCCATTCATATACCTGATTTGTTTGATAGTCTCTTAAGTCACGTTGAAATTTATTTTTCTTGCGACTCATGATTAAATCTTCTGATTTCGATAGAGATATTTTAATGTTCTTTAATTCCTCATTATATTTAATAGTATCTTTGTTTACCAAGCTAGTTTTAATGTCATTAATTTCTGACTGAATATTTTTCAGCTTGGTGTCCTCATATTTCATAATTAATTGCATTAGCTGGATAGAGCAATTACTTAGGATCATGTTCCATTCATGCACAAACTGCTGTGAATATGTGGTGGTGGGAATTTTCTTGATGCGCAGACCTCTAGGGATCATTTCTTTTTGCACATAATTGTCCAATGTAGTAAAATCCCACCACACTTTCATTTCATTTATCATCAGTTTTTCAAGCTTACTAACGTCTGTGCTGAAAAGGTCTGACTCAGACCCATCAATTGTGGAAGATAAATCCATTGAGAACAACTGAGCAGCTTTGCGAGCTCTTTCTGGACTTTCATTCATTTTATAAAGATATTTCAAAAAACCCACAAACAAAAAAGGAGAAAAGAAAAAAATATATATATGCCTTAGAGCACAAAACTGTTTAACAAGGCAAACACTTGTTTTTACAGGCTCATGGTGTGCACGGTTTCAAAACTGGACTATAACAGAAGAAAAAAAATGTAACAAAACCAGCTCACCTACTAGGCATTTGTTGTGGGGAAGCCCGGATAACGTGCAGTCTTCACGTAAGGTAATAGAACAAATAGAAGAAAAAATCCAACTTCCAAAAATATCAATGCGATGACATCCAGAGGAGGAGATCTGAAAAGACGTTTAATGACGCGTGAAGCTTATTGGATGTTCTGCCTTAACACTTGCTATCCCATGGGTTTAAATGCTCGCAAGGAAATTATGTTTCATTACTGAGAGATTTACATTGTTCAGTTATATTATATGTTTTTTATTTGCACATTATGTATATTTTTTGTCTGTTTTTTTTTTTATTGGTTTTCCAGTTTTTTGTGACACTTTTGCGTTTTTTATTGTATATAATCACTGTTGCATCAGGTGGTGGATTGATTCACTGTGATTTTTCACAGCTGTTATTTAAACCTCATTCTGGTGCATGGTGAGCAGCTTTGAAAAAGAACTTATTGTTCGAAACATGTAGCATGCTGCCATTTCTTCTCCTGTGAACCATGTTTTTGGATCTTGGATTTTATCTTCAATAAATTTTGATATTTTTGGAAGCTGGATTTTTTCTTCTATTTGTTCTATTACCTTACGTGAAGACTGCACGTTATCCGGGCTTCCCCACAACAAATGCCTAGTAGGTGAGCTGGTTTTGTTACATTTTTTTTTTCTTCTGGAAGTAAGCCATGGTCATTACTCCTCCCTTTTCTCCATAGCAAAACCTTCCGGCGAATCTCGCACCATAATAAATCTGAAGCCTCTGAATGCCTGGGTAAGGTACAAGAGGTTCCGTATGGAGTCTATTCGGTCGGCAATTCTTCTCATAGATCAGAATGCCGTGATGTGCACTCTCGACTTGAAGAGTGCCTACTATCAGGTCCCAGTCCACCCCTCGTCTCAGAAACTTCTGAGGTTTGTGGTAGTTCTGCCATCTGGGACCTGTCACTACCAGTTCCAGTGCCTTCCGTTCGGCCTTGCCTCAGCTCCTCGTATCTTTACAAAGCTGGTATCGGAGATCGTCGCTTTCTTAAGAAATCAAGGGATCATAATAGTCCCGTATCTCGACGACTTCCTCCTGGTAGCAAGAACACCAGAGATTCTATCAGACCACAGGAACCGAACCATTTCGGTGATGGAAGAGTTGGGATGGGTCATAAATTGGCGGAAATCCGACCTAACTCCAGAACACAGGAAAACCTTTCTGGGAGTGTATCTGGACTCGATAAACAGAATATCCCTCCTACCCGAGTCCAAGCTGGAAGCAATACAGTCCCAAATTCGGCTCCTTTTAAGACACAGGGGGTCAATAAGAGTCGCCATGAGAGTACTCGGCCTAATGACGGCCTGCATTCCGTGTGTAAGATGGGCTCAGTTCCATTCAAGACCACTGCAGAAACTAATCCTTTCCAAATGGGACAGACGCCTGTCTTCTCTGGACAGTACTCTGAAGCTATCTCCTCTGGTAAGAAGGTCTCTCCTTTGGTGGACAGAACCGGAAAACCTAAGGAAAGGAGTGTTATGGTCTGCCAAGCCCCACGCAGTAGTCACTACAGATGCCAGCGCCTGGGGCTGGGGAGCTCACTTAGAAGACAGGTTCCTTCAGGGGAGATGGCCGGAGGAGTCATCCACAGCTCCTCCAACTTCAAAGAGCTGTACGCTGTTTGGGAAGCTTTGAGAAGGAACCGCCATGTCTTAAGGAATCGCCATGTCAGAATAATGTCCGACAATGTGACAACAGTCTTTCCTGAAGCATCAGGGAGGCGCAAGACACCATCCGCTTCAGGAACTGGCAGAGCGGATATTTCACTGGGCAGAAAGATCAGTCCTATCCATTTCAGCGATTCACCTGGAAGGCTCCCAGAATGTCGTCATAGACTACCTCGGCAGGAAAAGAGTGTTTCCAACAGAATGGGAACTCAACCAGGACATCTTCAAGGAGTTATGTCTGCGCTGGGGAACTCCTCTTATAGACCTATTCGCAAGCAGGAGAAATTCGAAGGTCTCAAGATTCTTCTCGCTGAATCCTCGGGATCTTCCGGAAAGGATAGACGCTCTGAGCCAGGTCTGGACGGAACCTCTCTTATGCATTCCCTAATCTAGCATTAGTCCCGGCTGTTCTCAGAAAGATCAAACAGGATCAAGCTCGTGTCATATTGATTGTTCCATACTGGCCAAGAAGGAGCTGGTTCTCCCTGCTACTGGAGCTGGCGATTGCGAATCCTGTGGAGCTTCCTCTCAGACCGGACGTTATCCACCAGGGTCCGGTACTTCACCCAAACCCAGAGAAGCTCCGTCTCTCAGCATGGATCCTGAAGGGCTCATCTTGAAGGCAAAGGGCCTGTCGAGTCGAGTGATAACGACTATCAAGTCCAGTAGGAAGCCTATTACATCGGCAATTTACCTGAAGATCTGGAAGCGATTCTGTCTGGAGGGTGGCAGGTCTGAGGTTGCGGCAGGCACTCCCGACTTACCCAGAATCCTGGATTTCCTTCAGGCTGGGTTTGACAAAGGTGTCTCAAACCTAGCACCTTGAAGGTGCAGATCTCGGCACTTAGCTCCTTTCTATCAATCCCCTAGCTTCTCACCCATGGATAGTTAGATTTATTAGAGCCACACAGAGGTTGCGCCCTACTATTAGACATTTATCGCCTTCCTGGGACCTTAATCTGGTCCTCAGGTTCCTCTGTAAGGACCTCTATGCTTCTACCGATAATATGCCCATTTCGGTCCTCACGCGTAAAACGGCATTTCTAGTGGCAATCACCACGGCTAAAAGGGTGGGGGAAATTCAGGCCCTGTGTATTAGGGACCCGTACCTCCAGGTTAGAGACGATTGCATAATTCTTAAACTGGACCCCTCACTTATCCCAAAAGTAGGAACAATTAAAAATAGAAATCAAGAAATTGTTTTGCCATCCTTCTGCGATAACCCCACTAATGCTAAAGAAATGGCCTTGCATTCTCTGGATGTCAGGCAGGCGGTCTTAAACTACCTGGCAGCCACCAGCTCTTGGCGTATTGATCCGAATTTATTCATTCTGTATGGGGGAAAAAATAAGGGTAAGAAGGCCTCTAAGGCCTCTATCGCACGGTGGATCACGTCTGTGATCTCTGAGGCCTACCAGTCACAGGGGGTCCCTCCTCCAGAGGGTCTCCATGTACATTCTACTCAGGGGATAGCTACTTCTTGGGCAGAGAGGGCAGGTGCCTCTCTAGAACAAATTTGTAAGGCCGCGACATGGGCTAGCGCCAACACCTTTTGTAAACATTATAAACTTGATGTTTTGTCTGGTCAACATACTGCTTTTGGGAGGAAGGTTCTCCAAGCGGTAATCCCACCCTGAGGAGGTGCTTTGGTACTCTCCAGGGTGCTGTCAGGATGACGTTTTTTTGTAAATAGGTATTAAGCTTACCGTTAATGATGTCTCCAGGAGTCCATCCTGACAGCACTGGTAGTTCCCTCCCTCGAATATTTATATCATGTTTGTTAAAAACCTGGCATGTATGTAACATGTTCCTAACGTATGATGTAATATGTCTGGATTCAATGTAATATGTTTGATGTCATCATTAAACTTGTTTCTCTGCATATCCTTGTAGCAGTTCTTGTTAAAACACTGAGGATTGGGGGTGGGACATGACCTTTTAAACTCGTGTGTTTCCTGTCCCAGCAAGGGACGTCCTCCAGGGTGCTGTCAGGATGGACTCCTGGAAACATCATTAACGGTAAGCTTAATACCTATTTTTTTTTTAATCTGTTATAAACCATCCTGAGCAGTGTTAGAAATATTTTTTCTTCGATGGACTACCCCACTATTTGTTTCCCAATTGAGATGATCTACTGTTTGAAAACTTATCGAATGTTTTGCAAATTATTTAATTATATTACACTATCTTTCCCACAAATAAGTTAATGCCTTGTGAAATATGAGGCAAATCTGAGGTTCATTTTAGGGAATTCAAGCCAAAAAGGCCAAATGTGGGGTTAGAAAAGCTGCATGCTTGTGTTGAGATAAGCGCACCATTTGTAGGAAAACTTGTCTTTAGTTGTTTTTTTTTTATTAATTTTCTGCTTAATAAACATCTGTACTCTGTCCCCCTGAATCATCCTGTAGTTTACATCAGAATTCTGGTGTAAGACTACTTAAAATTGTGCAAAATTTTTGTGTAACTCAGAATGATGTAACTTGGCATTCTTATACCACTTCCTCCCAGCTCCACCAAGTTTTTGAAATGTGGGTGGGATAGGGCCTGGTGTATAACAAATTCATTGTAATTTATGCTAGAAAAAGTGCTGAAAATTACATCAGTCTCTGGCTGGAGGAACGTTTCATTCATTTCTAAGATCCGTCAATATCATTAAAGGGCAGAATGATGTAGGCAAAGAGAAGCTGAATCCATCTATGTATCACTTAGATCACTGGGTTCAGTGGTTCTGACATAATTAGAACGTTTAGATTTAGCAATGCAGCAGAGCTGAGAAAGCTGTCCCCTCTCACACCAGGCTCTGTATATACAATGTCTATAGATAGTGAGCTGCTTATCACAGAATGGGACGGAGTCGGAAAAGAGCCCACATGACATCTAGTCACAGCAATGATGATCACTAGGTGATAAAACCTTCAGTGTAAGTAAACAACATCCTGACAAGTTACACATCCCTTAATTCTGTTTTTCAGATCCTACCTCATGCTGTCCTCATATTCAATTTAAGAGGCATATAGCAAATTAAGACACATGTGCCTCTTAATAAATTTGGCACAACTTACTCCAGTTTTAAAGGGAACCTGTCACCAGGTTTGGCCGATATTAGTTACGGCCACCGCCTTTCAGGGCTAGAGCATACAGCAACAGCATTCTACAAAAATAACTTTTTATTATACTCGCCTGCAGGGCGGTCCAGTCCCAGGGGTGTCGCCCTTCTTGGTCCGACGCCTCCCATCTTCCTGCGATGCCATCCTCCTTCTTGCTTCATGTGGACGACTCGTCCCTGCATCATCCACACAGTCTGGTCAGCTTTGCGCTCCTGCGCAGGCATAGTTATCTGCCCTTCTGAGGGGAGAGCAAAATCCTACAGTGCGCAGGTGCTGGGCCTCTCTCACCTTTGCCTGCGCACTGCAGGACTTTGCTCTGCCCTCAGTTCGTATCGGCCAAACCTGCAATATGAACTCTGCAAAAAGAAAATAAAAAAACAGTGGCACAATTGTGTGTTTTGTTTTTTTTTGCATGATTTCACAACACTTTTTTTTCTTTATCGCTTTATTGGGGGACACAGGTAATCATGGGTGGGTGCTGCTGTTGCTAGGCAGCTGACACTTGGCAAAAAATAATTAGCGCCTCCTCTGCAGTATAGACCCACCGACTGGAACAAAGCTCGTCAGTTGTAGCTTAGTGTCAGTAGGAGGCAGACTCTGATCTGAACTCAGATCCGTTTTATTCCTTAGGTCACCCTGTTGTGTTATTAATCTTTTCCCTTATGTTTTTCGGATTCTTCTCTTCAGGGCAACAGGGTGTAACGTCTCACCCTGATTTCCCAAGTAAGCGACCGATAAAACAGTGTGGTGCCATCCACATTGTGTACCCTCTTTGGTCTGCAAGGCAGGACCTATCCCCCTAACACTTCAAGCGTGTCTCAGGGTGGTTTGTGGCGGTTTTTCTCGCCTTTTCCCCACCTCAGCCCTCTCCTTAGAGTGGTGCCAGGAGGAAGACGGTTGTCTTGTCAGTGACACCCCTTAACCGCCACAGTCAACAGTCTTCTGCATTGTCTGGGACCAAGACGGTGCGGGTGGAGGCTCCTTATCCAGTGACACACCCCCCCCCCCGTCCTCACCTGGGGGCTCCTGATGCCATCCTCTGGATTGAGAAGAGGAAGTCAGGACCTCGATGCTTACCTGTCCAAGGCCTCCAACAATTGTACTAACCAAGGTGCAGCGGACCCAAGTTAAGATGGCAAACGGACAAGTGCAATAATACCGATAAAGCAGCCACCCTACAATCAGGAATTGGCCGCTTGGTGCACCTGTGCAAACAAATAGTCTGTATGTGGCATGTTCACACAGGAATGCAAAGTACGGTATATGGCTCAAAGCCTATTAATGACGCCATGTAGCGGGCTCACCATAATGCATCCTGTGTGAACAGAGGCCACAGTATACAGAGCCATCTGTACACTGTGGCCTCTGTTCACACAGGATGCCATACAGACTATTGGTTTGCACAGGTGCACCAAGCGGCCAATTCCTGATTGTAGGGTGGCTGCCTTATCAGTATTATTGCACCTGTGCGTTTGCCATCTTAACTTGGGTCCGCTGCACCTTGGTTAGTGCAATTGTTGGAGGCCTTGGACATGTAAGCATCTCTGCCTGTGTACTGGTGTTTTTGTTTTGTTTTTGTCTAGAATAGTGGAGGCCTTTCCTCTTATGGTGTTTTTTTAGATTAGGACTGCCAATATGTAAGGACCCTTGACGCGGGTTGGCAGCTTAAATATTGTGGCCATAATATCGACCAATACCTTGCATACTTTGTTATGTTTTTGGTGCACTGTATATTTTTCCAGGGTGTGGCTGGGCCCTAGATGGCTCTGTACACTGTGGCCTCTGTTCACACAGGATGCATCATGGTGAGCCCGCTACATGGCGTCATTAATAGGCTTTGAGCCATATACTTTGCATTCCTGTGTGAACATGCCACATACAGACTATTGGTTTGCACAGGTGCACCAAGAGGCCAATTCCTGATTGTAGGGTGGCTGCCTTATCGGTATTATTGCACCTGTGCGTTTGCCATCTTAACTTGGGTCCTCTGCACCTTGGTTAGTGCAATTGTTGGAGGCCTTGGACAGGTAAGCATCTCTGCCTATGTACTGGTATTTTTTTTTTGTCTAGAATATTGGAGGTCTTTCCTCTTATGGTGTTTTTTTTAGAAGTCAGGACCTCGGCCAGAGAGATACTCTCCCTCTTTTCTCCGAGGCCCCTCTTCAAGGAGGCAGGGTGCATTATTACAGAAATAAGAGAGTCCATGTCTCTTCCTCTAGCTCATTTTTTCGTGTCACCGGCGTCTAGCATTTAAAAAATTTAGTCCCCAGCTTTTTAGGCCTCCACTCCACCTGGAAAAGCGCTTCTCTTCTAGGAAACAGTTGGATTACTTGTATACTTTCGTGTCTGATCTCCTCAGCAAATGGGCAGAATCTTCGGCTGTGATCCCCCAGTCTTGCGCATGTCCACGAACACTGTTTTCTGTCACTCCCTGTTGGTTCCTCTCTCAAGGACTCCACTGACAGATCGAAGCCCTAGCCAAGTCTGCCTTTAAGGCTACAGGCGCCACTCTCTGTCCCGCCTTCTGTTCCACATGGGTAGCCAATTCGGTCTCACGCAGAAAAATATTTGCTCTTCGCATCTCTTGACGCTGCCAGCTGTTCCGCCCTCATCACTAGCAAAACTGTAGCCATGCATAGAATACTCTGACTCGAGGCCTGGAATGTGGCCCCTTCATCTAAAAAGTCTCTTCTCAACTCCCCTTCCAGGGATCACCTCTCCTTGGTTCTAAGCTGGATCAGCTCATCTCAGATGTCACCCGCTTTAAGAGTACCTCTTTTTCCCAACCTACATGCTTTTCAATTTAACTCCTTTCAGCAGTTTTCCTTGTTTCAGAGAGACCGGTCTCCTGCTCAGTGAGGGAGAAGGAAGCAGTCCTTCAAACCCACCCCTGCTTTGCGGCCAAAGATTCACTCTTCCAAGCAGTCAGGATCCCGATCTAATAGATTCTCTTATGCATGACGGTCACTCCCACCTGGGAATTCTTTCAGGGTGGGTGGCCGTCCTCTCTTCAAGAAATCGTGACACTCCATAGTTGATGACGCATGGGTTGGAGAGATTGTTACAACCGGCTACAAGATAGGATTTTCTTATCTTCCATCCATACGTTTGTCCCACCCTACAAGTCCCGGATTCTTTCAAGCCATCTCCTCTGGGCAGGGGTCATCTTACCCTTTCCCTCTCGAGAACACTTCTCCGGTTTCTATTGCAACCTCTTTAAGGTCCCAAAGATGCACGCCTCACTCAGGCCAATCCTGGATCTCGAACTACTAAACTGTTGAGTGCACCTCTGTCATTACAGGATGCAATCCCTCCTTTCATTGATTACTTCCAAGGAACCCAAGAAAATCCTGTGCTCTTTTGACATCCAGGATGCCTCTCCGACATTCTGATTTGCATGGTGGATCAGAGGTTTCTTTGTTCGTGGTCCATGAGGCCCACAACCAGTTCACAGCTCTTCTCTTTGCACTGGCCTCTGCTTCAGAGTGTTTATCAAGGTCAAGGCTGCCATCAATAGATAGTAATCATCCCCTACCTCAGCGACCTCCTGATCAATGGCCTGACATTCCAAGACTTTTGCAAAAGTCTTCAGATCACTCTAGACACTCTTTGGCATCTATCAGAAACATTTTCTAATATGATGGGTGCCATACAAGAAGGAAGTGATGAAGAAAAGGATATCATTAAAAATATTAATTTCTAAATAATTAATTAAATTATAGATTAGTACATGCAGACAAAAACGGGGGAACGGAACCTCCAAATACTGGGGGAGATCTATACAGCACAAACCGAAAGGACACTGTAACTTAGGGGTATACAGATCTTAATACAACTATAATTAGTGGTCCTCGCCCCTTTTGAAGAAGCTACTGCGAAACGGCGCTCGTCGGGTGCGGGGGAGCTTTAGACAGCACTTCAATCACAGTGCACAGATTTTCGATATCAACAACTGCATCTGCAGGTAATTGATTAATTATTGTGCATGTTTCCTTTCCCATTCTTACTTGTGTAATAACATGGTGGTTGAAGCTGCACTCCTGAAGGGGAGGCAGACTCCCTGTTCCAAGTCATACATGCCATGATCAAGATAAAGAAGTCCACATCCCCACGCATTTATAAAAGGACCTGGAAGGCCTTTCTCTGGTGTGAAGACAGCCACACCGCTCCCATGTCTTTTTCCTTTCCATCCATCCTGGTGTTCTTACAATCAGGGCTAGAGCCCGGCTTGTCTCTTAGTGCCCTCAAGAGTCCGATCTCCTGGCTCTCCATTTTGTTTCGACAGAATTTGGCCTCTCATCCCCAGGTCAAGACCTTCTTTCAGTAAGATGCGCTCCTAGTGCCACCATATCGTACTGCTGTGGACCCATGGCACCTTAACCTAGTTTTTAGCGTGCTTCAGAGACCTCCATTCAAACCCATTCAAGACATCACATCTTCCCTTCTCTCAATACATCATTTGCTCAAATGAATGGCATCATTCCAAACTACAACTTGTCCAACAAAGAAGCAATCCCTGCGGCCATGTCAATAGATATATAAAAAAGAGTGATTGCTCTTGGAGCAAGTGAAGGAAAAAAGAAAATGTCAAAAACGTAGTGAAACTTCCCTGCTCGCTAAAACGTCAATGTCCTGCTTCTCTTGCACACTCTTGAAGTTTCATTGAGTGACCAGAACTGAAATAATACTTATGCCATACTATTCATTGCTAATTAAACTTCAAAGACTTCTATAAAGAGCCAACCGCAATAATTGGGCATCCGAAGGTGCATGAGGTCGGCACAAGCACAGAGATGTGACCTGCTTCACGCAATAATGTTGGCTCCAATTCAATAACAGTAACCACACTGACAGTGTGTTCAATATGGTTCCAGCCAGAATATTGTTTTTTAACATGAATATGTTTTATCTAAATATGTACTGACTTTTATTATTTTTTTTTTTACTTTGTGTAGAGAGACAGAAAGAGAACAAAGCTGCAGAATACGTCTGGTAGAGCAAGGTAAGGTTGCAGATTAGTTAAAGAGTTTTTACCAAGTTTAGAAGTTATCCCCTACAATTATCTGCAAATAACAGGATAGGGAACGGGCTCCAAGTTCTTGCTGTTTTGGCAATATTTTACATGCCTTTGATGGGGGGGTATATAATTTTTTTCCTGTGATAGAGGTTTTTATGGGTCGCTGGTCTAGTGTGGCTACATCGATGACCCGATTATGATTTGGAGCGCTTATGTGGTCACATACCAGTCTTTATTGATCACCTAATTAGCAACTCTTACCAATTTAAAATTCACGTCAAAGGTGCATTTCTACTTTTTATTTATTTATACAATAAAGCGGATTTGGAGACGGGATCGATTGCTAAAATAACGCATTGGAAATCAAGAGCAGGCAATAGCTTTCTACTTGCGGGATCATGCCAAATGTCAAAAGTAGTTCCTTTGGTGAGTAAGTAAGGGCAAGAAGAAATTGCTGTGCTGACTCGGGGAACTGGAAAAGAAAAAAAAAATGCCGTAAACTGACACATCGCGGGTATTGTACATGGTTGGTTAATTAGCAATCAAGAAAGGTGAATCTTTACGTTGGGGACAATGTTAAACAATATGGGTAGCACTGTGAATAATAAAGAAGTAGAAAATGGCCATCATTAAGATGGTAAAATGATGGTTCACCCCCACCCACCTAAGAGAAAAAAGCATGCAGTTTAGGTCAATTGCTGACACCAAGTTAATTTGTGTACAGGCAACATGGCTTTCCACAAAAAGATTTATAGATGCGGCGGTCTGGTATGTTAATCATGTCAGTTTGGAACTCTGTCTCCTCCACTGCATCCGGCGTCTGTTATTGTCTGTTGGGCTAACCTTGTCTCGACGTGATGCAGCCAAAAACTGACCTCTGTGTCTGAGTTGATGACTCAATCTGAGCTTAGGTAAGTATTTTTGAATATCCCCAAACTCCCTGGATTCTGCTGCTCTCTTCCATTTTACTCTGCGTCCCTCCATTGCAGAGATAGTCATTTGCTGCTTTTGGAGCGCAGTATGTGAAATCTCTGTGTGCAGAACTGGCCGTTTCTTCAGGATTTTCTCTGTGCGATTTCACTCACTACCAGACACTGCTAATCACAGCACAGATACGTCTGAGATTGTTAGATGGTGATTGACACATACACCCTCTAAAGAACCGTCCAGTTGTTCTGCAACCAGAGATTTTACATACTGCACTCCAAAAACAACAAATGTTATTATCTTTAAAGCAAGGGAACATCAGTTATACCTGTACATATGTCACATGTAATCTTTGCTGAATTTGGAACCTTGAAGTTTGTTTCAATAATTATGTGTTATATTTCAGGAACAGTGATATAAGAAATCAGCATGATTATAATGGTGAGATCTTCCTCCTTATCATACAGAATTTAATATTTGTGACTATAATATTTATAACCGATGTATGACCTTATTACCTTAAAGGGGTTATCCAGGACTATTTACCGTAATTTTTTTAGTACGGGCCGCTAGAACGGACAGTCAGTTGCTAACTACCGGTGTGTGTTGCCTGGTGCTGATCATATTACTGATAACTGACTCCCTGCTGGCCAATTGCGGGGAGTGAGCTGTCAATCACCATGATGCCGACAGAGCAGCACAGTCTAAAGAAGAGCTGCTCTGTTAACATGGAGCACCTGAATTACCAAGCGGAGCAGTCGGTGCGGGGTTTTGCTTTTGCATGTCGGAAATGTTTTTCAAAATTTTGTGCATTTATATTGGTTTACCTTGTGAAAATAAACAAGTGAGATGGGAATATAGTTGGTTTTTATTAAGTTGCCTAATAATTCTGCACAGTAATAGTTACCTGCACAAACAGATATCCTCCTAAGATAGCCAAATCTAAAAACAAACCACTCCAACTTCCAAAAATATTAAGCTTTGATATTTGAGTCTTTTGGGTTGATTGAGAACTTAGTTGTTGATCAATAATAAAAATAATCCTCTAAAATACAACTTGCCTAATAATTCTGCACGCAGTGTATGTATGAAACTTTATGTCCCATTATGGGGAAAAAAAGAAAAGTCTTACTTTAAAAAAAAAAAGCCCCAAATAATTTTAAAGAAAAATAGAATAAACAAATAATAAAAAGACTACATAATTGATAGAGCTATAAAAACTGTCACACTATTTAAGGGTGCGTTGAAACAAAACAGTTGTGGCTGTTAACCTGATCACGATCTTTGACGTATTTGTACGTCAAGTCATGTCTCTACCTTTCACGCGGGCTCACATACCAAGCCTACATCTTTCCACACACATAACGGCCGTCGTGTGCCTTTAACCCCTTTCTGCCATCCGACGTTCTATTCTGTCCATGTGACCGGGGCTCGTATGACCATGGATGGAATAGTAGTTCAGATGCTCCCCCCGTGAGTGCGGCCGGGTATCAGCTGATTATCACAGCTGACACCTGGCACTTTAACCCCCGGAACACTGCAATCAAACAAGATCGCAGCATTCCGGTGGCATAGAGAAGCATCGCGCAGGGAGGGGGCTCCCTAAGTGCTTCACTGAGACCCTCAGAACAACGTGATGTGATCGCGTTGTTCTGAGGGTCTCCTCCCTGCAGGCCCGCGGATCCAAGATAGCCGCGGGGATCTTCCGGGTCCTGCAGGGAGGTGGTTTGTCAGCGCCTGCTGAGAGCTGGACCTGTGAAGCCTCCTTCACTGCCTGTCGGATCGCTGATCTGACACAGTGCTGTGCAAAGCGTCAGATCAGCGATCTGACTTGATACAGTGATGTTCCATCCTGAGACAATGTAAAAAAAAGTTTAAAAAAAAATATATATATAGGAAAACGGCACACAAAAAAATAGAAAAAAAGGGGGCTTTTAATGCCTGTATGGCGTGGCAACGTTTCAGACATGGTATCCTTTTTCAAGCAGTGAACATACAAATGAAGTGAGTTTATATAGCAAATACACATGTTCTTCATTAACAAACGATTATCAAAATTTACACTTTTTAATCATAAGTGCCTATATAGTCCACCATGATGTGATAAAGTGCATCAGTGCTTTTTTCAATGAACACACAGAGATATGTTAATAATATATAAATCGCATAAAGTGCATTGTGAATATGTCCAAAATATATTAAAGGGAACCTGTCACCTGAATTTGGCGGGACCGGTTTTTGGTCCGATGGGTGGTGTTTTCGGGTGTTTGATTCACCCTTTCCTTACCCGCTGGCTGCATGTTGGCCGCAATATTGGCTTGAAGTTCATTCTCTGTCCTCCGTAGTACACGCCTGCGCAAGGCAATCTTGCCCTGCGCACGCGCAGTATGCTATGCCCAACTGCGGGCAAAGCCGAAAAGCATTAGTGCGCATGCGGCGGTGCACTATGTCCCGGAATTATTTAGTTGTGTTCCAGGACATAGTGCACCGGCGCATGCTCACTAATGCTTTTCGGCTTTGCCCACAGTTGGGCAAAGCATACTGCATGTGCGCAAGGCAAGATTGCCTTGCTCAGGAGTGTACTAAGGAGGACAGAGAATGAACTTCAAGCCAATATTGCGGCCAGCATGCAGCCAGCGGGTAAAGAAAGGGTGAATCAAACTCCGCAAAACTCCTGAAAACTCCGCCCATATGACCGAAAACCGGTCCCGCCAAATTCAGGTGACAGGTTCCCTTTAAATCATCAATTAAAATACATCAGGTGTCCCAATCTAATGAAAACACAAACAAAGAAGCACACTTATGTAACACCCCTTTAGGGCTACCACGGTACACTGGGTGTTATGGGGGGTCTCACCTCTCAAGGGCGCAGTGCCTCCACCCGAATCTTGATTGGAGCTCTCTCTCTGGGGCTGCAGAAGGACTATTATCTTCTGCCAGGGGCTGATTCGGGAAGCCCCTGCCACACTCAGTACACACTCACAGGGATCAAGAGTAAAACAGTTTAACAGGTTTATTGCTATGCAGCATAACTTAGATGGATTTAAAAGAATAACATGAAATACAAATAACTGTGCTCTGTCAAGGTCATATACACATCTCACTCTAATTCTACTTCCACCCTGCAAGTATAACGTAGTAGGGTTTTTGTTTGTTTCTTCTAGTTTAACTCAGTCCAAACGTTGGGGCCCAGTTGCCGCGGATGTTGGCGCGCAAATTAAAACAGTTGGTGCACTTAGACGAATATAACTGGCAATAGTCTGGGCTGTAATGTACTCACTGTAAATAACGCTGGTAGGACCACAAGTCTCAGAAAGTCACTCACGGCGCGTCTCTAACGGTCGGATGGTTCTCTGGACACCAGCTGGGGGGCGGCCGGATTCAGTCCTTTATACGGTGGGAGTGCAGGCAGAACTCTCCAAGTTCTTGATGCAACTTGCTCCAGAGGGTAAAACAAAGTCGCACTCTCTCCAGCAGCGTGAGTATATCCGAGAGGACAGCAACCCTGCAGCATGGGGCCAGGCAAGTCCCCCGTGCTCCGTCTCTCCCAGCAAGATACCACGCTCTTCCCTTCCTCTGAATTCTTAGTTTCACTTTCTCCCCAGCTCCTGCCTCCAAGTCCCTCCTCCTCCAATCCAGGCTGTGTCATCTGACTGAAACAAGGATCCCTGGGAATTGTAGTCCAGGGGTCCTTGGGAATTGTAGTCCACTGCAGCTCAGAGGAAAATCTGCTAATGTCTGTAGGTCCAGGTATAACAGCAGCTGCAAAGCTCTTCTTAGTGTCTGTAAATCCCAGTATACCAGTAGCTACCCTAACAGTTCCCAGTGCAGGTGTTACACTTACAATTGTATCTCAGCGTGTATTAGATTGCCGGCGTCTTCCTGGAGTTACTGTGCATGTCAATGACGTCTATACCAAGACCCATAGCATTATGGTCCGCGCCTGCGCACATGTACTCTGAAGACACCGGCGCCATATTGGTTAAGGTATATTTTTCCAACAGAGGAAAAACCAATAAAGATTTCGGAAAATGAAATTAATGTGTATATTTTATTAGGCGCTAGCCTCCAACTTCCCACTAGTATTGTTACACATGAATTATCATATGTTTTGAAGACCCTTATTGTGGTCCATATCTATGTAAGGCTATTTAAAACGTCATATTCTCTTTATAGAGAAGCACTCATATTTATTTATATATATAGTCAGAGACATATCTCAATATTTACAATATCATAATGGCACCATGGTCAGGACATAAGTCCACATAAGGTCCGAGATACCCTCCCCAATTAAGTGGGGCATCACGAACCAAAACAAGGACATGGAGAACTTAGGGGGTGGACAATCCCCCATAAAGTGGACTTTATTGCCTGAACGGCGTGGCAACGTTTCGGATATAAAATTTTGCTTGAAAAAGGATTTTATATCCGAAACATTGCCACGCCGTTAAGGCAATAAAGTCCACTTTTTGATATTTTTTTGTGCTGCTTTTTCTTTTGTTTATTATATATACATACATATATATATATATACTAGATGGTGGCCCGATTCTAATGCATTGGGTATTTTAGAATATGCATGTCCACGTAGTATATTGCCCAGCCCACGTAGTATATTGCCCAGCCCACGTAGTATATTGCCCAGCCCACGTTTTATATTGCCCAGCCACGTAGTATATTGGCCAGCCATGTAGTATATAGCACATCCCAAGTAGTATATACTCACCTTCCGTCCGCAGCTGTCACCGCCGCATGTGTTGCGCTATTTCCTGCTGTCGCAGCCGTCATGAATAACCGCGGCCGTCATCACTGATCGCCGGCTTTTTGCGGCAGTAGGCCCAACAGCGTCCATGGTCCTGGCCGGCTCCGCCCTCCTCATGGTGACTCCGCCCCCTTTACAGCACTTGTGGCCGGGCCTGTATGGAGTGGGTGGGGACTCGCTGTGCATACTTACTGGCCTCCCCTGCCCTTTTGTCTATGCCCACTGGCTGGTCTCGACCAATGAATATCCGGGACAGACAGGCGGAAGTACCCCTTAGACAAATATATAGTAGATAACATATATATATATATATATATATATATATATATATATATATATATATATATATATATATATATACATACATACATACATACATACATACATACATACATACATACATACATACATACATACATACATACATACATACAGTGGGGCAAAAAAGTATTTAGTCAGTCAGCAATAGTGCAAGTTCCACCACTTAAAAAGGTGAGAGGCGTCTGAAATTTACATCATAGGTAGACCTCAACTATGGGAGACAAGCTGAGAAAAAAAAATCCAGACAATCACATTGTCTGTTTTTTTATCATTTTATTTGCATTTTATGGTGGAAAATAAGTATTTGGTCAGAAACAAACAATCAAGATTTCTGGCTCTCACAGACCTGTAACTTCTTCTTTAAGAGTCTCCTCTTTCCTCCACTCATTACCTGTAGTAATGGCACCTGTTTAAACTTGTTATCAGTATAAAAAGACACCTGTGCACACCCTCAAACAGTCTGACTCCAAACTCCACTATGGTGAAGACCAAAGAGCTGTCAAAGGACACCAGAAACAAAATTGTAGCCCTGCACCAGGCTGGGAAGACTGAATCTGCAATAGCCAACCAGCTTGGAGTGAAGAAATCAACAGTGGGAGCAATAATTAGAAAATGGAAGACATACAAGACCACTGATAATCTCCCTCGATCTGGGGCTCCACGCAAAATCCCACCCCGTGGGGTCAGAATGATCACAAGAACGGTGAGCAAAAATCCCAGAACCATGCGGGGGGACCTAGTGAATGAACTGCAGAGAGCTGGGACCAATGTAACAAGGCCTACCATAAGTAACACACTACGCCACCATGGACTCAGATCCTGCAGTGCCAGACGTGTCCCACTGCTTAAGCCAGTACATGTTCGAGCCCGTCTGAAGTTTGCTAGAGAGCATTTGGATGATCCAGAGGAGTTTTGGGAGAATGTCCTATGGTCTGATGAAACCAAACTGGAACTGTTTGGTAGAAACACAAATTGTCGTGTTTGGAGGAAAAAGAATACTGAGTTGCATCCATCAAACACCATACCTACTGTAAAGCATGGTGGTGGAAACATCATGCTTTGGGGCTGTTTCTCTGCGAAGGGGCCAGGACGACTGATCCGGGTACATGAAAAAATGAATGGGGCCATGTATCGTGAGATTTTGAGTGCAAACCTCCTTCCATCAGCAAGGGCATTGAAGATGAAACGTGGCTGGGTCTTTCAACATGACAATGATCCAAAGCACACCGCCAGGGCAACGAAGGAGTGGCTTCGTAAGAAGCATTTCAAGGTCCTGGAGTGGCCTAGCCAGTCTCCAGATCTCAACCCTATAGAAAACCTTTGGAGGGAGTTGAAAGTCCGTGTTGCCAAGCGAAAAGCCAAAAACATCACTGCTCTAGAGGAGATCTGCATGGAGGAATGGGCCAACATACCAACAACAGTGTGTGGCAACCTTGTGAAGACTTGCAGAAAACGTTTGACCTCTGTCATTGCCAACAAAGGATATATTACAAAGTATTGAGATTAAATTTTGTTTCTGACCAAATACTTATTTTCCACCATAAAATGCAAATAAAATGATAAAAAAACAGACAATGTGATTGTCTGTTTTTTTTCTCAGTTTGTTTCCCATAGTTGAGGTCTACCTATGATGTAAATTACAGACGCCTCTCATCTTTTTAAGTGGTGGAACTTGCACTATTGCTGACTGACTAAATACTTTTTTGCTATATATATATATATATATATATATATATATATATATATATATATATATATATATATATATATATATATATATATATAATTTTTTTTTTTTTTTTTTAAATTCCTAAATAAAGAGAAGATATACATTTTTCCAAAAAGTACATTTCTTTATATAAGTAAAAAAAAAAATACACACATTTAGAATCGCCGGGTCCATAACAACCCGACCTATAAAACTGTCCCACGAGGCAAAAAACAATGCTTTATTATCATACCGCCGAACAAAAAGTGGAATAGCACGCGATCAAAAAGATGGATATAAATAACTATGGTACCGCTGAAAACGTCATCTTGTCCCGCAAAAATTGAACCATCATACAGCATCATCATTGAAATAATAAATTAGCTCTCAGAAGAAAGCGGTGCAAAAACAATTATTTTTATATAAAATAGTTTTTATTGTATAAAAGCGACAAAACATAAAAAAGATATATCAAGGTATCGCTGTAATCGTACTGACCTGAAGAATAAAACTGCCTTATCAAAAGAAATTCATGAATTGCTGGTTTTTGTTAATTCTGCCTCCCGAAAATCATAATAAGAAGCGATCAAAAGTGTCATGTGCTCGATAATGGTACCAATATAAATGTCAACTTGTCCTGCAAAAAACAAGACCTCACATGACTCTGTGGGCCAAAATATGGAAAAATTATAGCTCTCAAAATGTGATGCAAAAACTATTTTTTGCAATATAACTCGTTTAGCGTGTGACAGCTGCCAAACATAAAAACCCGCTATAAATAGTAAATCAAACCCCCCTTTGTCACTCCCTTAGTTGGGGGAAAAAGAATAAAATAAAAAAAATGTATTTATCTCCACTTTCCCGTTAGGGTTAAGGTTGGGGCTAAAGTTAAGGTTAGGGTTTGGGTTAGGGTTGGGATTTTGTTTACGGGTGGGATTAGGGTTAGGCCGTCGTCACACTCGGCGTAGGGAAATACGGTGTGTATTTTACACGCGTAATACGCAGAAATTTTCCCAAAGCAGTGATCTGTATGTCATCCGTAGGCAGGGTGTGGCAGCGTATTTTGCGCATGTAAAACTCCTTACGCAATCTGTATGGCATCCGTACGGCGAGATTTTCTCGCCGGCTTGCAAAATGGACATAGAATGGATCCATGGGCTCAAATATTCGTGAAAATAAATATATATATATATATATATATATATATATATATATATATATATATATATATATATATATATATATATATATATATATATATATATATATATATATATATATATATATATATATATGAGGCATCGTGATTATTCGCTAATCCCGCCCCTGCACAGTAGCTCCACCCCCACCACACACAATCCTGCCCCCACCACATTACCACACACAATCCTGCCCCCACCACATTACCACACACAATCCTGCCCCCACCACATTACCACACACAATCCCGCACCCCCACCACATTACCACACACAATCCCGCACCCCGACCACATCACACTCGCTAATCCCGCCCCCTGCACAGTAGCTCCACCCCCCACCACACACAATCCCGCCCCCCACCACATTTCCACACACAATCCCGCCCCCCCACCACATTTCCACACACAATCCCGCCCCCCACCACATTTCCACACCAAATCCCGCCCCCACCATATTACCACACACAATCCCGCCCCCCCACCACATTTCCACACACAATCCCGCCCCCCACCACATTACCACACATAATCCCGCCCCCACCACATTTCCACACATAATCCCACCCCCCACCACATTTCCACATGTATGTATGTTAGTGAGACACATATATATTTATATTTCATACATAACTAGATAGCATAAAAGCCGGTAATTCAATTGCCAGCTTTTGCTATTTCCTTCCAAAACCCGACATGATATGAGACATCGTTTACATACAGTAAACCAGTGCTCCCCAACTCCGCTCCAGAGCCACCAACAGGTCATGTTTTCAGGTTTCCTTAATATGGCCCAGGTGATAATTGCATTACCTGGAAAGGCAAGAATTCATCACGTGTGCAATACTAAGGATATCATGAATGCATGATCTGTTGGTGGCTCTTGAGGACTGGAGTTGGGGAGCACTGCAGTATCCCCTTTTTTTTTGCATATTCCTCACTACTAATGTTAGTAGTGTGTGTGTGTGCAAAATTTTGGGGCTCTAGCTGTTAAAATAAAGGGTTAAATCGCAGAAAAAACTGGCATGGGCTCCCGCGCAATTTTCTCCGCCAGAGTGGGAAAGCCAGTGACTGATGGCAGATATTAATAGCCAGGAGAGGGACCATGGTTATTGCCCCCCCCCCCCCGGCTAAAAACATCTGGCCCCAGCCACCCCAGAAAAGGCACATCTGTAAGGTGTGCCTATTCTGGCACTTGGCTCTTCCCACTCCCGTGTAGCGGTGGGATATGGGGTAATAAAGGGTTAATGCCACCTTGCTATTGTAAGGTGACATTAAGCCTGGTTAATAATGGAGAGGTGTCAATAAGACACCTATCCATTATTAATCCAATAGTAGTAAATGGTTAATAAAACACACACACATTAGGAAAAAAGTATTTTATTGAAATAAAGACACAGGGTGTTGTAATAGTTTATTATACTCTTAATCCAGATGACGACCCTCGTTCTATAAAAAAGGAAAAATAAAAAAACAACAATATGGCCATGTTCACACGGTGCGGTTTTTGCTGCGGATCCGCATCCTTTTTCCATGCAGGTTACAGTACAATGTAACCCAATGGAAAACAAAACCCGCTATGCCGACGATCCTTTTTTCCCCTGGAAAATCCGCGCGGATTTTCTGCGGAAAAAAAGGACCATGTCAATTCTTGCTGCGGATTCCGTTGCGGGTTTCTAGCAGCACCAATAGGAAAGTGCTGTTGGAAACCCGCAGAGAAACCCGCAGAGGAATCCGCAGGAAAATCAGCAGTGCTGTTTTGCACTGCGGATTTCCAAAATCAGGACCTGAAAAAAAAAGGATAAAAAAAAGGATCGTGTGAACATGGCTTATCCCATACCTTTCTGCTGTTAGTCATGTCCCACGATGTAAATCCATCTGAAGGGGTTAAATAATTTTACAAGCAGGGGCCCGGGATGGCTGGGGGCAGATGTTTTTAACCGGGGGGGGGGGGGGGCAATAACCATGGTCCCTCTCTAGGCTATTAATATCTGCCTTTAGTCACTGGCTTTCCCACTCTGGCGGAGAAAATTGCGCAGGAGCCCACGCCAATTTTTTCTGTGATTTAACCCTTTATTTTAACAGCTAGAGCCCCCCAAATTTTGCGCACACACACTCTACTAACATTAGTAGTGAGGGATATGTAAAAAAAAAAAAAAAAAAATTGATATGAAATGGTTTACTGTATGTAAACCATGTCTCATCATATCGGGTTTGGGAAGGAGATGGCAAAAGCCGGCAATTGAATTACCAGCTTTTCTGCTATCTAGCGCTGTATGAAATATATATATTTATATATATATATATATATATATATATATATATATATATATATATATATATATAATCTATCTCCCGCTACACTATGTGTAGACATTTATTTTATCTATTCTATTCTAACCTGTCAGTGTGATTTTACTGTACACCGCACTGAATTGCCGGCTTTTCTCTAGAACACCGCTGCGTATTTCTCGCAAGTCACACTGATGGTACACTTTCATTGGCGGATTTTTTGAGCAATACGCTGACAAAACGCAGCATGCTGCGATTTTCTACGCCCGTAAAATACAGCTGAGAAATATACGGCAGATAGGAGCTGCGCCATAGAGAATCATTGGTCTGTGTGCAATGTGTAGTTTTTGCGCGCCTCATACGTCCGTAAAACTCTAGTGTGACGCCGGCCTTAGGGTTGGGGTTAGGGCTGTGTTGGGCTTAGGGTTGGGATTTGGGTTAGGGGTGTGGTTGGGGTTAGGGGTGTGTTGGGGTTAGGGTTGGATATAGAATTGGGGATTTCCACTGTTTAGGCACATCAGGGGCTCTCCAAACGCGACATGGCGTCCGATCTCAATTCCAGCCAATTCTGCGTTGAAAAAGTCAAATGTTGCTCCTTCCCTTCCGAGCTCTGCCATGCGCCCAAACAGTAGTTTACCCCCACATATGGGGTATCAGCGTACTCAGGACAAATTGGACAACAACTTTTGCTGTCCAATTTCTCCTGTTATCCTTGGGGGCTGAAAAATCATTATTGTGGGGGGAAAAAAAGGATTTTTTATTTTCACAGCTTTGCGTTATAAACTTTAGTGAAACACTTGGAGGGGTGGTGTTCAAAGTTCT
The DNA here is from genome assembly GCF_051348905.1 of Ranitomeya variabilis. NCBI lineage: Eukaryota > Metazoa > Chordata > Amphibia > Anura > Dendrobatidae > Ranitomeya > Ranitomeya variabilis. Next base: position 687,841,056 of record NC_135234.1, read on the forward strand.
CACAACACATCTAGATAAGTTTCTTGGGGGGTCTAGTTTCCAAAATTGTGTCACTGGGGGGTTTCTACTGTTTAGGCACATCAGGGGCTCTGCAAACGCAACGTGACACCCGCAGACCATTCCATCAAAGTCTGCATTCCAAAACATCACTACTTCCCTTCCGAGCCCCAACGTGTGCCCAAACAGTAGTTTTCTCCCACACATGGGGTATGCGCATACTCAAGACAAATTACACAACAACTTTTGGGGTCCAATTTCTCCTGTTACCCTTGTGAAAGTACAAAATTGCGGGCTAAAAGATAATTTTTGTGAGAAAAAATGATTTTTTTTATTTTCACGGCTCTACATTATAAACTTTAGTGACATAATTGGGGGTTCAAAGTGCTCACCACACATCTAGATAAGTTCCTTGGGTGGTCTAGTTTCCAAAATGGTGTCACTTGTTTCCACTGTTTAGGCACATCAGGGGCTCTCCAAACGTGACATGGTGTCCGGTCTCAATTCCAGCCAATTCTGCACTGAAAGTCACATGTTGTTCCTTCCCTTCCGCGCTGTGCCATGCGCCCAAACAGTGGTTTACCCCCACATATGGGGTATCAGCATACTCAGGACAAATTGCACAATAACTTCTGGGGCCCAATTTTCCTTGGGAAAATTAAAAAAATAAATCTGAAGTAATTTTAATTGTTCATTTTTTTTTTTTTTTTTTTTTTAAACGTTCCAAAAATTCCTGTGAAGCACCTGAAGGGTTAATAAACTTCTTGAATGTGGTTTTGAGCACCTTGCGGGGTGCAGTTTTTAGAATGATGTCACACTTGGGTATTTTCTATCATATAGACCCCTCAAAGTGACTTCAAATGTGATGTGGTCCCTAAAAAAAAAAATGTTGTTGTAAAAATGAGATTGCTGGTCAACTTTTAACCCTTATAACTCCATAACAAAAAAAATTTTGGATTTTGGTTCCAAAATTGTGCTGATGTAAAGTAGGCAGGTGGGAAATGTTACTTATTAAGTATTTTGTGTGACATACCATACCTTTGTGATTTAAGGGCATGAATATTAAAAGTTGGAAAATTGCAACATTTTTGCCAAATTTCCATTTTTTTCACAAGCGCAAGTCATATCAAATAAATTTTACCACTGTGATGAAGTACAATATGTCACGAGAAAACAATGTCAGAATCACCGGGATCTGTTGAATCGTTCCAGAGTTATAACCTCATAAATGGACAGTGATCAGAATTTAAAAATCGGCCCGGTCATTAACGTGCAAACCACCCTTGGGGGTAAAGAGGTTAATAACTGCGGGCGGAGCCTGCCTGTCATTACGTTCCTCCTGTGAACGCCGACACGTGGCTTGCATTCGTAGGAGATCGTGATTTTCTCTCTACATAGGAGTGCTGAAGCCCTGCTACATATATATAGCACAAGCGATCACAGCTTCAAATCCTCCAAGGCATGAGTGGGCAATTACCGTATATACTTGAGTATAAGCAGAGACCCCTAATTTTGCCACAAAAAAAATGGGAAAACTTAATGAATCGAGTATAAGCCTAGGGTGGGAAATGCAGCAGGTACCAGTAAATGTCTAAAATAAAAATAGATACCAAAAGTAAAATTAATTAAGACATCAGTAGGTTAAGTGTTTTTGAATATCCATATTGAATCAGGAGCCCCATATAATGCTCCATACAGTTCATGATGGGCCCCATAAGATTCTCCATGCAAAATGTACCCCATATAATGCTTCATAAATAATTGGCCCATATAATGCTCCATAAAGTTCATGATGGGCCCATATAATGCTCCATAAAGTTGATTATGGCCCCATAAGATGCTCCATACAAAATTTGCTCCATATAATGCTGCATATAGGTTGATTATGGCCCCATAAGATGCTCCATAGAAAATTTGCTCCATATAATGCTCCATATAGGTTGATTATGGCCCCATAAGATGCTCCATATAATGCCCATCATATCCGTTTAGTTTATGTTGATATGATTACCGTACTGTATATCTGCTGCAAAAAAAAAAAAATTACATGCCTCTCGTCGCTGCTCCTCAGCGTCGCCGGCTCTCTGCACTGACTGTTCCAGCAGAGGGCGCGCACTAACCACATCATCTCGCCCTCTGACTTGAACGTCACAATCAGAGGATACAGAAGACAGCGCGTCGGTGGAACGGAGACGGGTAAATATCGCAAGTGTCGGGGTCCTGAGCAAGTGGCTGCACAGGCACATGGCCCCCATAGTGCGCCGGTGTCCCCGCCTGCTCAGGACCCCGACAATTGTCCTGGTGCTGACCGCCGATCCTGTCACCAGCCACTGGAACACTTACCGAGGCTGCAGGGGAGCGCGGACATGTTCCGGAGACGCCGGGGACCTCCGCATTGGGACCGTGACTTGTGTATAAGCCGAGGGGGGGTCTTTTTCAGCCAAAAAAGGGGCCGAAAAACTAGGCTTATACATGAGTATATACGGTAATTTTCCCCAGGGGCCACATGAGAAACCGTGACTGTTGTGAAGGGCCGAACCAATAGGCTGAAATTTATTTCACTCAATATTAATATCGATATATTGTAATTTTTATATTATTGATTAAATTAATATTAATCTTATCACCTAATATTGAGCAGAATTAAGTATGCAGACATCCCCCTATATATCATTTGAACCCAAGTACATCTTTCTGTAAATCGTATGAGCCCCTTAAATGCTGCATGGGCCGCCCCGCACCGCCATCCCCATCTATACTGCATGTCGCCCCCATATGTAGCGCCATGTGCAGCATGTCGCCCCCATATGCAGCACTGTGCCCACCCAAACATACCATGCACATGAAAAATAAAAAAAAAACACACCACATACTCACCTCGGTTCCGTTCCCCGGCGCTCTGCTTCTCTCTCTGCCTCTGGTGCGCTGACTCTCCGCCGTACACATCTGACGCGATGAAATGACGTCAGCGGTTTCACACGCTGATTGAATGAGGAAATGGCTGGAGGCCCCTCCTCCATCAAATAAGTCAGCGCAGATGGAGACAATGAGCTGGTAGGCACGGTGCGACCCATGGACCTCTGGTTTCCAGCCCCACGGCTGTCTCGGTCTGCACTTTGCCCAGCTCTGCTCTAAGGGGACTATATTAAATACAATTTTAAAAAAAAAAAAAAGTTTTAAAAATATGAAAAAAAAAAACACATTCAATCACCCCTTTTGCCCCATGAAAAATAAAACAAAAAAAATACACATTTGGAATCGCTGCGGTCAGGAAAGTCTGATCTGTCAAAGCGTAAAATAAATTGGTCAGTAAACAGCGAGATGAGAAAAAAAGTCAAAACACCAGAATTTCTTTTTTTTTTTTTTTGTCCATCACAACATTGCAATAAAATGCGATATGAGACTATTAAAACATTGTATCTAATCCAAAATGGTATCAGTAAAAACATCAGCTCAGGAGCAAAACATAAGTCCTCACACTGCCCCACATCCCGAAAAAATGAAATGTTACGGATCTTGGAAAATGCCAACACAATCAATTTTTTTTTCTTACAAATTTCCTAATTTAATTTCACCACTTAAATAAAATAATAAAAAAAAAAAAATTGGTATCTACGTACTTGTACTGACCTGGGGAATAATATTGTTTAATTATTTTTACCATATAGAGAACATGGTAAATAAATAACCCAAACAACATATGTGGAATTGCACTTTTTTTGCAATTTCAACACACTTGGAATTTTTTCGCTGCTTTCAGTGTATTACATGATGATTATTATTATTATTATTATTATTATTTATATAGCACCATTGATTCCATGGTGCTGTACATGAGAAGGGGTTACGGTACATACAAGTTACAGATATCACTTACAGTAAACAAACTAACAATGACAGACTGATACAGAGGGGCGAGGACCCTGCCCTTGCGGGCTTACATTCTGCAGGATGGTGGGGAAGGAGACAGGAGGTTGAGGGTTGCAGGAGCTCCGGTGTTGGTGAGGTGGTAGCTTCGGTAGTGATGAGGAGGCAGCGGGGTCAGTGCAGGCTGTAGGCTTTCCTGAAGAGATGGGTTTTCAGGTTCCGTTTGAAGGTTCCAAATGTGGTTGATAGTCGGACGTGTTGGGGCGAAGAATTCCAGAGGATGGAGGATATTCATTTTGGAGAAGTCTTGGAGGCGGTTGGGTGAGGAGCAGATAAGTGTGGAGGAGAGAATGAAGTCTTGGGAGGACTGGAGATTACGTGAGGGAAGATATCATGATAACATGAATGATGTCCTTCAGAACTACAACTCGTCCCACAAAAACAATTCATCGTACGGCTATGTGGATGAAAAAATAAAAAAAAGTTATTGCTCTTGGAAGAAGAGAAAAGTGAAAATGGAAAATCGCAAATTCAGGAAGGGGTTAAATGATTGCCGATTGGCTATATGTAAGCTTGTTTAGACAGGCCGAACACCCTTCTCTTGTGCACAGAATAAATTGGTAATAGGTCGTTCTGTACATTCAGGCCTCGATTTTTATCGAGACTGGCAATTTCCTCACCAGTCTTTGAGGGAACGTGGTGGAGTCGGAGGCTCCTGATTCATGAACAGGCGCACGCGTCTTCATGAATCTGGAGTGTCCGACGAGTGGTGTGTGACATCCCAGGAATCTTGCACCAGTCATGCAAAACAGAAAACATATACGAAGTATAAATCTGTTATCTTTAATTTTACTGACCTGAAAAACAAATGAAAAATACGGTAATTCCTTAATTACTGTTAATGTGTTTATTTGCTATGCCAATTATTGGAATAAAAAAATGTTCAAACTTTGTTATTAACCTTAAAATGGTACCAATAAAAACTTCAGCCCATCACTCAGAAAACAAGCCCCCACTCAGGGCCGTAATCTGTCAACGGAAAAAGAGGTTTTCCTTGTTGCTGAGAACTCAAAGGTTCTGGAAAAGTGGCATGGCTCCCAAACCATTCAATCAAAATCCAGTCCCAAAGCCAAATGGGTCACCCCTGCCAAACTGATCTTTTGGATAGATTTGTTTGATTACTTAGTGAGTTTTTTTTTTATACCACCATTCCATCATATTCAGCACCCTTTCTATGAGATAACGTTATTTCTGTTCAATATTTTTTTTATGCAGTTGATCCACAAACTGCCATCATGCAGAATATTCAAACCGGTGATCAGCAAGAAACCACCTTCCTACTAGCGATTCATTCCGCTGTTGAAATTGAGGACAGTGAGGTCAGTACTTTTCAAAGTGACACTTAGCATCTTAAAGTAACAGTCTAAGAGATATATAAAAACATATTCACATCATTCTAGGGGTTACAGATATATGAAAATAATAAGTATCCCCAACATAGACAAATGTTTCAGGTTTACTTTTTGATTCATGTGTTGTTTTTTTTTTAGTGTGTGATAATTTATAATATTTATATTACATTTTTAACACTACATACCTCTTTGGTGATTTTTTGGATACTTTGTATCCTTTTTGGTTGCATTTAAAATAACAGTCTGTATTATAGACCAGACCTGTCATCAACAAGTTTGTTAAAAGCACATACAGCTAAGCTGATTATTATGTCATTTTAGAGTGAGCTTTTCCTATCAGAATACTACATTTTGCAGACATTGAGCCAGCAAAGTAAGCATGGGAACTTCAGCTCTGAAGTCACAGGATTGTGCCTGAATATTCCGCTTTAATGTACAGTTTAAATCGAATTGATTCAACACTCACTGCAGATGAGGTTCATTAGCAAAATTGTACAAAGGTTCTGCTGTTTGCAATAAACCAAAAGAATAATTTACATTTCTTAACATAAAATAAGTGGTTTTTCTAAATTTAACAAAAAATGTTGCATTGACTACTGCGGTGTCAGAATTACTTAACCCCTTCATACCAAATATCTTTAGTCCTTACCAGAGCACATTTGGCTATTTATGATCTGCTGCAAATGTGATGCATATCCAAACGCCAGTTTCTGGCAGTGTTCCTGAGGAATTTTAGCTTATTCTTCAAAGGTAATGGCTTCCTGTTCAGTAATATTTTAGTTTGTCGAGAGAGTGGTCCAACAAGTAAAGTGAAAAGCTCATTGTTTCCAACTTGTTCCTTGTTCATGCAGAGAGACAACAAAGGCATTTGAACGTTCCTAGTGAAACAGTTGGAAGCATAAATCACAAGTTAAGAGTTAGAGGAACACTGGCTATAGTACTTGGATGTGGCAGGCAGAGGCATGCATCACCGATTGCCACCAGATTCCTGAAGAGGATGATGGTAAAAACCCCTCGACTGACTAGAAAAGACCTGCAGCAAGATTTGGTGGTGGCAGGCTGTGAGGTGTCGGTGTGCACATGAAAGGCGCGTACTGAACATTGAATGTCTCCATGCCAAAACTCGTAATGACGTCGTGTCTGAAGGGCTGAGCAGGAACGGGTCCTGACCTAAGCCAAAAGAAATTAACGAGTCAAGTTGTTATGCATGCAAAATTGCTCACACTGGCCAAAAAAACAGACAAAACATAAGACCGCAACCAAAGCCTGCAGCATATGGAGGGCAAGATAGATTCAGTTAAGTATCAGGAAATCATAGGAGAAAACATTGTCTTCTGTGAGGATGCCGAAGCTTCTGCATTATTGGACCTTTCGAAAGGACAATGAGGTATTGTTGGAATCCTAGTCCACCAAGACTGTTGGTCAGTCGTCAGTCACCTGATCTAAACCCCATAGAAAATATTTTGTGGGATTTGAAGAATGTAGTTTCATCGTGCAAACCCAAGAAAATTAGTTAACTGGAGGCCATTGCCCAAGGAAAATGGGCTAAGATTCCTCAGGAACATTGCCAGAAGCTTGTGTTTGGCTATGCATTGTTTGCAGCACGTCATAACAGCCAAAGGTGCTCTAAGTTTTAAAGAAACTTGTTATGAAGAACATGAATAATTCTGAGACTCCCATTAGTCAGTAAGTGTGTCATTTCTCAGACTCTTCATTTCGGGACATGGGAACAATGGGTTATATGCTGCCACCAGAAGGCTGACACTAAGAATACATCTTAGAAAAAAGCTGACTTCTCCCCAACAGCCTACACCTGGACAGCCACCACCCAGCTACTCAGTTTAGCTTAGTATAGGTCAGAGTTGACTCCCAAATGCCAGGTTTATACCTTGGCTATCCTTGTCCAGTGGATCCTGACTTGTAGGTCATCGGACAGGACTGTCTCATGGGCAGAGTGATCTGTGGGCCACCGTAGTAGCCCCCTGGATCTGGAGAACCTCAATCAGGTCTTGGAAGGTCTTCAGTTCTCTCCTTTCATGCTCATTAGAGAGATCTCTCCATTGTACAACCTGAAGAAGTAGGCTATGCAGCATGGATTAATGGAGTGAAGGTGCACATGTTCATTCTCCACTATATTCATTCTCTATGGGTCTACCAGAAATAGCTGAGTGCAATACACTACTTTCTCCAGCAGTCCCGCAGACAGTGAATGGTGTGGTGGTCAAAAATGCACACCTCCACTCTAAGGAGGGGCTGCAGAACCTTGAAGTTGCTAGTATTATGGATCAGGGATAACTTGATATTTGAGAAATAACCCTTTAATTCTTTAATACTGTAATTGAAAAACTAAACCGCCTTTAAATGGGTTGTCCCATAAACCCTATCCCCATGGTAGGTAATAAATGTATGCTTGTTAAGACCCCCTCTGATCACATCAATGGGGGTTCCCGAAGTGCCCTGTGTAATGGAAATGATCTGTTAATGAGCATGTGTGACCCTTTTCCCAAAAACTGTCAATTAACTGTCTATAAGAAATATTGTTAATTTGTAGCGCAGTGATCATACATGCTCAGAACGCTTCCTTCAATCAGGTCACTTGGGACCCCTGATTTTCCAGATCAGAGGGGATTTCATCAGCCGGACTCCCAGCAATCATATATTTCTCATGTATGGATATGTGGTGAATGTTGATTATTAGACAACCCCATTAACTTGTGTTAACTGTAATATATGCAACATTGAGACTGAAAACAAAGAAAAGGTGTAAAGTTATTTTAATTACCGTAGTATCCAGTATTATTTAGCTTGGAAACTCAAGTGTAAAACTTCTCTCTGTGATCAAGATCTAATAAGAGAGAGTACAAATGTTAATGAATATATTATCTGTAAAGCACTTTGTGTAACAAATTCAATTTTTTTCACTTACAGGAAGCTCTTCCGTCCTCGTCTGGCCAGCCGTAAGTTTTTAGAGTATAAATATACAAGGGTGTATTCACATGTTGCAGAAATTTCTGTGGCTGTCCTATTCTGAATGGCATTTGCAAAAGTTTCTACAGTTTCACTCTACTGAATGGAGTTGTATTGGCTGCAAGCACATGGATTTCTGCAATATCTGCCCCTTATAAATCCACCCTAAGATTGTGCAAATAGTGAAATGCAGAATATATTGTAACCTGATTTGCATGCTCCAGATTTGCTAGCTAGATTGTGAGCCTGTTACATTTATAACAGTTTGAATTAAAGCTTTATTCATCACATTTAGCCATACATCAGATGCATATGTCAGTATATTAAGAAGTATATACATACACCCTTAGGAATACAAATACAAACTGGGTAATTGCCCCGGGCTCCCACTCCCCAGTGTCTACAGCAGGAGCCACACTGATAATGCTATTACCGTCGTAGCTTCCAATGTGGAGGCTTCTTTAGGACCTTTGGTGATATCACAATCACTGTGGAAGTCAGAAGAACTCAGGGGGGAGATGGACTGGTGGCAAGTCCTCTAGTGTGTGTGTGTGTGCGCTCGCATCTGCTTTTGTATCAGTCGGTATGTGTGTCTCAGTTTGTGTCATTGTGCCAAGAATGTATGGGCTCCTGGTGGCATATAATAGTGTCATCAGAATGTATGAGCTCCTGGTGGTATATATTGATGAAGATATCAAAATGTGGGCTTCTGGTGGTATATGTTAGTGACAACATCAGAACGTGTGGGCTCCTGGAGGAAAATATTAGTGAGGACATCAGAATTTATGAACTCCTGGTGGTATACAGTGAAGGAAATAAGTATTTGATCCCTCGCTGATTTTGTAAGTTTGCCCACTGACAAAGACATGAGCAGTCTATAATTTTAAGGGTAGGTTATTTTTAACATTGAGAGATAGAATATCAAAAATAAAATCCCGAAAATCACATTGTATAAATTTATTTGCATTTTGCAGTGAGAAATAAGTATTTGATCCCCTACCAACCATTAAGAGTTCTGGCTCCTACTTACAAGTTAGATGCTCCAAATCGGCTTGTTACCTGCATTTAAGACAGCTGTCTTACATAGTCACCTTTATAAAAGACTCCTGTCCAGACTCAATCAGTCAGATTCTAACCTCTACAAAATGGGCAAGACCAAAGAGCTTTATAAGGATGTCAGTGACAAGATCATAGACCTGCACAAAGCTGGAATGGGCTACGCTGGGTGAGAAGAAGACAACAGAAATACAAAATGACTGTCATTTGACATCGATCTGGGGCACCATGCAAAATCTCACCTCTTGGGGTATCGTTGATCATAAGGAAGGTGAGAGATCAGCCTAAAACTACACAGGGTGATCTTGTTAATGATGTCAAGGCAGCTGGAACCACAGTCACCAAGAAAACCTTTGCTTACACACTACGCCGTAAAGGTTTAAAATCCTGCAGTGCCCGCAAGGTCCCCCTGCTCAAGAAGGCACATGTGCAGACCGTCTGAAATTTTCCAATAAACACCTCGATGATTCTGTGAGCGATTGGAAGAAGGTGCTGTGGTCAGATGAGACAAAAATTGAGGTCTTTGGCATTAACTCAACTCGCTGTGTTTGGAGGAAGAGAAATGCTGCCTATACCCCAAAGAACACTGTCCCCACTGTCAAGCATGGAGGTGGAAACATTATGTTTTTGGGGGTGTTTCTCTGCTAAGGGCACAGGACTACTTCACCGCATCACTAGGAGAATGGATGGAGCCATGTACCGTAAAATCCTGAGTGACAACCTCCTCTCTGCCAGGACATTAAAAACGGCTCGTGGCTGGGTCTTCCAGCAAGACAATGACCCAAAACATACAGCCAAGGTAACAAAGGAGTGGCTCAAAAAGAAGCACATTAAGGTCATGGAGTGGCCTAGCCAGTCTCCAGACCTTAATCCCATAGAAAACTTATGGAGGGAGTTGAAGCTCCGAGTTGCCAAGCGACAGCCTCAAAATCTTAATGGTTTCGAGATGATCTGCAAAGGAGTGGACCAAAATTCCTCCTGATATGTGCACAAACCTCATAATCAACTACAAAAAATGTCTGACTGCTGTGCTTGCCAACAAACAAGGGTTTTGACACCAAGTATTAAGTCGTGTTTGCCAGAGGGATCAAATACTTATTTCTCACTGCAAAACGCAAATAAATTGATATAATTTATACATGTGATTTTCTGGATTTCATTTTTGATATTCGATCTCTCAATGTTAAAATTAACCTACTCCTAAAATTATAGACTGTTCATGTCTTAGTCAGCGGGCAAACTTACAAAATCAACAAGAGATCAAATAATTATTTCCTTCACTGTATATTAGTAAGGACTACAGAATGTATGAGCTCCTAGTGGTATATATTAGTGAGGATATCCGTATGTAAGAGCTCCTGGTTAGTATACAGTCATGGCCAAAAGTGTTGGTACCCTTGAAATTGTCCCAGAAAATTATTGCAATTACACTTGTTTTGTTATACACATGTTTATTTCACTTGTGTGTACTGGTACAGCACAAAAAAAAACAAAGTGAAATTGGACATAATTTTACACAAACCCCCAAAATTGTTGGCTCCTTACCAAAATTGTGAGTAAGCAATTTTATATCAAGCATGTGATGTTCATTCAAACTCATCTGTGGCAAGTAACAGGTGTAGGTAATGTGAAACTCACACCTAAAACCACATAAGGCTACGTTCACATTTGCGGTGTGCGCCGCAGCGTCGCCGCCGCAACGCACAGCGCAAATGTGAACACATGCACAACGCTGCTTTTTGCGCCGCATGCGTCCTTTTTTCCATTGATTTTGGACGCAGCAAAAATGCAACTTGCTGCGTCCTCTGCGCCCCGACGCGGGCGCCGCAGGGACGCATGCGGCGCAAAAAGCAAGTGCACCGCATGTCCATGCGCCCCCATGTTAAATATAGGGGCGCATGACGCATGCGGCACCGCTGCGGCGCCCGACGCTGCGGCGCCCGCCGCGAATGTGAACGTAGCCTTAGGCTACTTTCACACTAGCGTCGGGCTCGGCCCGTCGCGGTGCATCGGACCGAGGTTCCCGACGCTAGCGTTGTCTCCGCCGCACAACGGGGGCAGCGGATGCATTTTTCCAGCGCATCCGCTGCCCCATTGTGAGGTGCGGGGAGGTGGGGGCGGAGTTCCATGTAGCGTTTTTTGGTCCCGACGGTCCGCCACAACACGGCGCAACCGTCGCACGACAGTTGCGACGTGTGTCAATCCGTCGCAATACTGCAATGTGGCGGATTGCAGTTAACGCTAGTGTGAAAGTAGCCTAAAAGGGAGAGAAGTTTACTCACTTTGCATTGTGAGTCTCTATCTGCCACACTAAGCATGGAGCTTCTTTTTTTTTTTTTTTTTCTTTTTTTTTTTCTGTATGGATGTCCTGAAGGAGTCGGTGTGACTCTGAAACGTGTTGACAATAAATCAGCATTTTATACCTGAAGTGGATGTCATTTCATCAGTAAGCGCAGAAAACTTCCATTGCCCTGGCATTTTTTTTCTTTGACACTGTCGTATGGAAGATGCAGAATCTTGACTACAATTCTTCATAATGGCTGTCACACACAACTCAATGAGGGGAGCTCATTAACCCCTTCTCTTTTTTGTGTTACTTGGATAAGACCCTATTTCACTTTTGGATTTTATTAAGCATGGAGAACAGAAAGAGGATTAGCTAACTGTCTTAAGTACTTGTAACAATCTCAAGGTTACAAGTCCATCTCCTGGGATTTTGATGTTCCTTTGTCCACAGTGCGCAACATAATCAAGAAGTTTACAACCCGTGACACTGTAATTAATCTACCTGGATTGGATGGCTGAGAATAATTTGATGAAAGGTTGCAGCGCAGGATAGTCTGGATGGTGGAGAAGCAGCCCCAAAGAAATTCAAGCTGTTCTGCAGGCTCAGGGTGCATCAGTGTCAGCACGACCTATCTGTCGACATTTGAATGAAATTAAACATGGTGGAAGGAGACCCAGGAGGACCTCCGTGCTGACACACACACGTAAGAAAACTAGGCTGCAGTTTGCCACAATGTACTTGAGTAAGCCAAATTCCTTCTGGGAAATTGTCTTGTGGACAGATGAGACCAAGATGGAGCTTTTTGTTAAAGCATATCGTTCTACTGTTTACTGTAAACGGAATGAGGTCTACTAAAAAAAGATCACACAACCTACAGTCAAATACTGTGGAGGTTCAAAGTTGTTCTGGGGTTGTTTTGCTGCCTCTGGCACGGGGTGGCTTGACTGTGTGCAAGGAATCATGAAATCTGTAGATTACCCTCAGAGTTTGGGTTGCATTGTAGTATCCAGTATCGGAAACCTGGGTTTGCCTCCTAGATCATGGGTCTGCCAGCAGCACAATGACCACAAACACTTCAAGAAGCACCCAGAAATGGATTGAAACAAAGCACTGGAGAGTTCTGAAGTGGCAAGCAATGAGTCCGGATCTAAATTCCATTGAACACCTATAGTGAGGTTGGGAGAAGGCACCCTTCAAATATAAGTGATCTGGAGCAGGTTACAAAAGGAGAGTGGTCAAAAATTCCAGTTGAGAGGTAGAAGAAACTTGTTGATGGTTCTAGGAAGCGATTGATTGCAGTTATTTATCCCTAAGGGTGTGCAACCAAATATTGAGTTGAGGGCGCCAACAATTTTGTCTGGACCATTTTTGGAGTTTTGACTGAAATTATGTCCAATTTGCCTTTTTATTTTTCACTTTTTTGTTGTTGTTCTTCCAATACACACAAAGGAAATAATCATGTATAACAAAACATGAGCAATTGCAATAATTTTCTGGGAGAAATACATCATTTTCTAGTACAATTTCAAGGGTGCCAACACTTTTGGTCGCGTGTGTGTGTGCTTGGTGTATACATATGTGTGTTGTTGAGAAATAATCTTTTATCACTTTATATAAATGACCTTTCTTAAAAAAGAAAAATCCACAGTGAAACACTATGGAAATCTCCAGTAAAATATGCTGAAGGTTTTAAAATCTGCAAAGGGAAACTACCCTTCATGTAAAATAATCTCTTGAGGCAGAGTTATCTTCCAGGCAGCGTCCTGCGCCGGCGCACTATGTCCCGGAACACAGCGAGATACTTCCGGGACATAGTGCGCCGGCCCATGCGCACTAATGCTTTTCGGCTTTGCCTGCAGTTGGGCAAAGCATACTGCGCGTGCCCAAGGCAAGATTGCCTTGCACAGGCGTGTACTACGGAGGACAGCGAATGAACTTCAAGCCAATATTGCGGCCAGCATGCAGCCAGCGGGTAAGGAAAGGGTGAATCAAACACCCGAAAACACCGCCCATCGTACCGAAAACCGGTCCCACCAAATTCAGGTGACAGGTTCCCTTTAAAGGGAACCTGTCATCTGATTCATGCTGTCCCGGTTGGCTCTTCTCAGCACAGCTGTAGGTGATTGAAAAATCTCTCCCATAGCAAGAGACTTGTTAATAGTCTAGAAAAGTTCGTAGAGAAGCTGATCCGGGTTGGAGCTGGGCTTGTCTATTCTCCAGCTATGGTCTCCGGCTATATTTTCTCTGTAATGCTCCACAATCATGCAGCCAGAATCTGATTCATGCTCTGAGGTTTGGTCAGCATGAATCAGAGGGCAGATTCCCTATTAAACATTGTACACACAATGCGGAATATATGTAGTCAAAACTACAAGCGAGGCATGACGTGTCCGTCTGCAGAAACGATCCCTGAACAGAGGCATAGCAAAATAGCTAGAAGTGTCCAGTCACTTGGCCAATAGAGCTTACATTTGTGTTATCGAGAGGAAAGTCTGTCATTGTATTTGTTCGTATATAGTATTTTTTACTTAAAATGTAAAAAAGCAAAATGCCAAAATTATAGAATTATTTCAGTCATTATCCTCTCAACATTTAATTTACTTCCAGCATGAGCTCAGGCACAAACTCAGAAGAAAGTGAATCTCTACTGAATCCAAAAGTGAAGGACTCTTTCTCGCTCAGTGAGTACTGTTGTGTTTGCTTCCATAGGTGATACTGATTTATTTCACCCCATCTCTAAGCCTGGATTACACCAATTAGTAACCATGATTCAGAATACTGTTAAAAATGGTCTAACCAAATATATTCTCCAAGGTATACAGTGTACAGTTCCATGAAAATATCGTTAACCCTTTAATGCAAAATCACACTCTTTCTGTTGGCCTGTTTCTTGAGCTCTCCACCAAATCCCTCACAGCAAAATTACAGGGTGATAATGGGTTGCTGTGGCAACCAAAGACCAACAGTGGCCTTCAGGTCCATTATCGGTGAAAACTTAATGGATCTTGAAAGAGTCGGAGTTTAAGGGGGACCTGCCCATCGAAAACGGAGATAATACCCTGCACTACATTAGTACTGCAATTACTTATCTATGTAATCAATGGATTGCATGTTAAATTCTTAAATATTGCTGAAAAAAAAAATCATGTTTCCCAATAAAAAGTGTCTTCATCTGGAAAAAATCCCCCCCCCCCCCCCCAAAAAAAACAAAACACATATTTGGTATTGCCATGTCCATAGCAACGAATATACGGCTACGTTCACACTAGCTTTGTTTTACAGTACCAACAAAGTGTGAGATTTCAGAAATCTCATGTGCACAGCTTGTTTTTTTATCATCTTGTTTTTGTGATTTACATGTTTTTTTTGGCACAATGGAGCATGTCACTTCTTTCAGCATTTTTCACCCAATGAAATTGAGTGTTGAAAAAACGCTGAAAAACGCAGGTATCAGGTTTTGCTGTGTTTTGTGCCAAAACCTGATTCTATACAACAGGGACTTTATTTTTTCTACACTAAACTTTATCAGCATGCACAAGACACAAATCTATCATGCCAAAACCGCCGCAAAAAAAAAAACGCATCAAAAACTCAGCAAGAAAAAACAACAAAGAAAACATACTTTTTTTTTTCTGCAGTTTTTCCTGCTAAGATCAGGTTTTGCTGCAGAAAAAACACTGAAAAAATGCCCAGTGTGTAAAACAAAGCTAAATTTTCTGTTTTTGCTCAACCCTGCTCCTCGATAAAATGAAATAAAAAGTTATCAAAAAGTTTGTATGTATCCCAATATTGCGTTAAAAAAGCAAAGCACTTTATAAAAAAAAAAATGGCTGTCAGAATATAAAGACGCCCCCACCCTTTCCAGATTTGTTTCCTTTTTTTTAAATTAATTTTCCTATAAAAAATACGAAGTTATATTTTATCTTACATAGTGAGTGGTGGTAAAAACAAAAATAAGTGCCAGAATTTGTTTCCTGTTCCCCCAAAAATGCAATAATAGATGATTGAAACGTCTTATGTTCCCAAGCAAAAAACAAACCATCCTACAGCTCTCTGTGGAAAAAATGATATGTTATGGTAACAAAAGAAAATACTATTTTATAAAGTACTAGATGGTAGCCCGATTCTAACACATCGGGTATTCTAGAATATGTATGTAGTTTATTTATGAAGATTTTAGAATAATACATTAAATACAAAGGATTTACATTAAATACAAAGGACTGCACCTGTCGCTGATTGTTCGCGGCCGGCCATGTAGTATTTAACAGGCCGCGGAGTGTATAGCACAGCCCGCGGAGTGTATAGCACAGCCCGCGGAGTGTATAGCACAGCCCGCGGAGTGTATAGCACAGCCCGCGGAGTGTATAGCACAGCCCGCGGAGTGTATAGCACAGCCCGCGGAGTGTATAGCACAGCCCGCGGAGTGTATAGCACAGCCCGCGGAGTGTATAGCACAGCCCGCGGAGTGTATAGCACAGCCCGCGGAGTGTATAGCACAGCCCGCGGAGTGTATAGCACAGCCCGCGGAGTGTATAGCACAGCCCGCGGAGTGTATAGCACAGCCCGCGGAGTGTATAGCACAGCCCGCGGAGTGTATAGCACAGCCCGCGGAGTGTATAGCACAGCCCGCGGAGTGTATAGCACAGCCCGCGGAGTGTATAGCACAGCCCGCGGAGTGTATAGCACAGCCCGCGGAGTGTATAGCACAGCCCGCGGAGTGTATAGCACAGCCCGCGGAGTGTATAGCACAGCCCGCGGAGTGTATAGCACAGCCCGCGGAGTGTATAGCACAGCCCGCGGAGTGTATAGCACAGCCCGCGGAGTGTATAGCACAGCCCGCGGAGTGTATAGCACAGCCCGCGGAGTGTATAGCACAGCCCGCGGAGTGTATAGCACAGCCCGCGGAGTGTATAGCACAGCCCGCGGAGTGTATAGCACAGCCCGCGGAGTGTATAGCACAGCCCGCGGAGTGTATAGCACAGCCCGCGGAGTGTATAGCACAGCCCGCGGAGTGTATAGCACAGCCCGCGGAGTGTATAGCCCAGCCCGCGGAGTGTATAGCCCAGCCCGCGGAGTGTATAGCCCAGCCCGCGGAGTGTATAGCCCAGCCCGCGGAGTGTATAGCCCAGCCCGCGGAGTGTATAGCCCAGCCCGCGGAGTGTATAGCCCAGCCCGCGGAGTGTATAGCCCAGCCCGCGGAGTGTATAGCCCAGCCCGCGGAGTGTATAGCCCAGCCCGCGGAGTGTATAGCCCAGCCCGCGGAGTGTATAGCCCAGCCCGCGGAGTGTATAGCCCAGCCCGCGGAGTGTATAGCCCAGCCCGCGGAGTGTATAGCCCAGCCCGCGGAGTGTATAGCCCAGCCCGCGGAGTGTATAGCCCAGCCCGCGGAGTGTATAGCCCAGCCCGCGGAGTGTATAGCCCAGCCCGCGTCATATCCCTATAAAAAAAAAAAGAATTAAAATAAAAAATAGTTATATAGTCACCTTCCGTTGGCCCCCGGATCCAAGTGAAGCGGTTACCGACGCTCCTCGCACGCTCCGGTCCCAAGAGTACTTTGCGGTCTCGCGAGATGATGACGTAACAGTCTCGTGAGACCGCTACGGCATCATCTCGCTAGACTGCAGTGCATGGAGCAGTCACCGGAGCGTCTCAAGGAGCTGGGAAGGCCTGTTCCTGATCCGGGGCCGACGGACGGTGAGTATATAACAATTTTTTATTTTTTTTATTATTTTTAACATTAGATCTTTTAACTATTGATGCCGCATAGGCAGCATCAATAGTAAAAAGTTGGTCACACAGGGTTAATAGCTGCGGTAATGGAGTGCGTTACCCACGGCATAACGCGGTCTGTTACCGCTGCCATTAACCCTGTGTGAGCGCTGACTGGAGGGGATTATGGAGCGGGCACTGACTGTGGGGAGGAAACAGCTGCTATTTTGCCGCCGGACTGTGCCCGTCGCTGATTGGTCGTGGCCATTTTGCCGCGACCAATCAGCGACTTGGATTTCCATGACAGACAGAGGCCGCGACCAATGAATATCCGTGACAGACGGAAGTGACCCTTAGACAATTATATAGTAGATTTTATTTTGTGTGTGCAAAGTAGTAAATCTTAGCCGGAACACCTTGAAAAGTTGAAAGTTGACAAAAATGTTGGCGCAACCGAACTTTTCACATTTTCACTCCAGTTGGGACCCTGAAATGTAATTTCAGGAGAGCTTGCAGCAGAATGTCCTTTTGCCTCTAGCTCGTCCTCCTCCCTCCCCTCTTCATAGAACTTTTAAAGCACCAACTGTCCTCACCTATCTCCGTAATGGGAAAGTTCAGGAAGAAAAAGCTGATTTCACTGATAAGATACATTACACATTTTCTTATTTTCATTGAGTAGTGGAAAAAAAATTAGTTACTCTTAATCAGAATATCAAATTTACAAAAATATAAAAAAGCCAGAATTGCTGCTTGATTGTTTTTTGTTTTGTTTGTTTGTTTTTTGTTCCTTTCACGTCCCAAAAAGCATAGTAAAAAGTGATCAAAAAGTTGTATATAAATGTATTTTATGTATTTCCTTAAGGTGGATTTCCAAAAAGAAAAAAGAAATATACTTTAAACAGAAAACCTAGTAAGCAGGTATGCCTGGTTTAGCGCTTCACTGTACACGAAAGTATTGAATTTTTAAAAGGTAATGTCCACTTTGAGGGCAATCTCCTCACCATGTGATGAAGGTAGCAGCAGTCAAGTAGTATAATCCTTGACTGACCACCTCACTTTTACACAGATGTTGAATATCATTGTTTGCTATTGGACATAGTCTGTCAGCAGGTTTTTGCTATTTAAAGGGAACCTGTCGGCAGGATTGTGTACAGTAACCTACAGACAGTGTCAGGTTGGTGCCGTTATACTGATTACAATGATACCTGGGTGATTAAATCTGTCTTGTGGTTGTTGTTGTTGTTGTTTAAAGGGAATCAGTCAGCAGGATTGTGCTAAGTAACCTGCAGACAGTGTCAGATTGGCGCCATTATACTAATTAAAATGATACCTGGGTGATTAAATCGGTCTTTTGGTTGTTTAATGTTTGATTTTTGTTAATAATATTCCCGTCCTCCAGAGTGGCCTGTGGGGGTCTTCATGTGGTGCTCTGATTAGGTATTTACCAGTATGATTCTGACAGGTCACTGATCCCTCACTGACCTGCCCCCGTTTTACATAATAAATATATATAAATATATATATATATATATATATATATATATATATATATATATATATATATATATATATATATATATATATATATATATATATATATATATATATATATACCGTATTTTCCGGCGTACAAGACGACTTTTTAACCCCTAAAAATTGTCCCAAAAGTCGGGGGTCGTCTTATACGCCGGGTACGGCGTGTGCAGGGAGCGATCCTGGATGATTCCCAGGGTCTGAAGGAGAGGAAACTCTCCTTCAGGCCCTGGGATCCATATTCATGTTAAAAATAAAGAATAAAAATAAAAAATATGTATATACTCACCCCTCTGAGAAGCCTGGCTCTCACCGCTGTCAGCGTCTGCCTCCGTTCCTAAGAATTGCGAGCGTGAAGGACCTTTGATGACGTCACGGTCAGGTGACTGGTCACATGAGCGGTCACGGACCAATCACAGGCCAGTCACCTGACCGTGACGTCATCGAGGGTCCTTCATGCTGCAATTCTTAGGAACGGAGGCAGACGCTTACACCGGTGAGAGCCAGGCTTCTCAGAGGGGTGAGTATATACATATTTTTTATTTTTATTCTTTATTTTTAACATGAATATGGATCCCAGGGCCTGAAGGAGAGTCTCCTCTCCTTCAGACCCTGGGAACCACACGCTGTATAAGATGACTGGGCGTATAAGATGACCCCAGTCTTATACAGCGGGCATATCCCAAATTCCATATTTTATATGGAAAAGTTGGGGGTCGTCTTATACGCCCAGTCGTCTTATACACCAGAAAATACGGTATATATATATATATATATATATATATATTTATTTATTTTATTTTTTTATTTTTTTTTTAAATCCTCTTCAACCTGAGTATTTGTTGCTGATGTTTCTATAGGAGGGGATGCTCTGTAATTGAAATATGTGACCTTGTTGGACATTGTAATGTCTGGACTCTGTTTGTTGTTTGTTTGAATTTCATTAATAAAAATCTGATTTATAAAAAAAAAAAAATTGTTTAAAAAGTAGATTTCCAACCATGTTGTTTTTCCCTCATTTTTTTGCGACAATGGTCAGGACTCGCCAAAAGTAAGTTTGTATATTTATTCTCCTAGTAGTAGAACAAGATACTAAACATTTCTATACTGCTTTGCACCAAATCAATATTTCATTTGCACCTGTCATCACTCCGATTCTTAGCTTCTAAACATTTTAGCCCCCGATAAATGAAGACTGGTGCTTTGCGCGCCATTCTTAATGCAGAGCGTGCTTAGAGAATCCTTCATTCGCTGTATGCCACCATAAGGATTTTATGCCAGTCAGAAACTAGAGTAATTTTGCTGTAATGTACTCCATTTTTGATGATGATATTCCAACCACTTTTCAAAAAGATGGAGGACAAGCATAAAAACGTTAAAAGTTGGGAAAAAAATGTTTTAACAAAAAAATTGTATTGTTAGAAACCATTTAACTCCAGAATTTTGGCGCAATCTGTTTGATGAAAAAGGTTTTATGATCACAATTTGTCTTGGGGAAAGGTTGTGTTTTATGCTATGGTGAGGCCATCCCACCTGAGGCTTGAAGAAGCTTAGAAACTTTTTTTGTTTTAGTGTCGCTACCTACAACAAATAGTGCATGCAGCCCTAGACCAATGATCTACAATTGCTGGAAAATTTTAACAGGCTATCAGGAGAAATTTAAATATTTTTTCTTATGACAGCTTCAAGAAATTCTACAGAAAATTACATCAGAGGAAAAGAAAGAGTTATCTCAAATTTATTCTGAGCTTGGTGGTAAGCAGAGACATTTACACTTGTTTAGGGCCTATTCACATTAACCAGGTTTACATACAAGTGCTGTCCGAGTGTAGCACAGTCAGCAAAACGCTGACCCATTAGTCAAGTCAATGAAACAATGTATGTATATCCGTACAGAGAAAATCATAGCATCTGTTATTTTTTTCCAAGATTTGGATGCCCTTATTTAAAGTCAATAGGTTCAAGAAAAGTATAAAGCACTTGGACACAAAACTGATTCAAGTTGAATAGAAAATACCGGTTTTTTTGGACTATAAGACGCACAGGACCATAAGACGCACCTAGGTTTTAGAGGAGGAAAATATTTTAAAAAAAATTGAAGCAAAAAATGTGATCACTGAGCACTGTTGTAGGAGGAGGGGGTGCTTCTGACACTGTTATAGGGGTAATATCCCCCAATTCTGTACTAATATCCCCCATCCAGGTAGATATGACCCCCATCCTGGCACCCCTATCCTGGTATACATGGCCCCCCATCCCGGTATACATGACCCCCCTATCCTGGTATACATGGCCCCCATCCTGGTAAACCTGCCCACCCCCTTTCCCGTACCCATCCTGGTAAACATGGCCCCCATCACGCTGCACACATAAATAAAATAAACATTTCTACTCGCCCTCCTTCCTCTACGTCCAACATTGCGACCTGTTCTGATGCCAGCAGCTGATTTCAGCGTGCAAGCAGTGCATGATGTCAGGACCATGCGCCTCCACACGCCGAGGTCATAAAAATATTCACTGCTCTCCACGTCCGGGACTATGGGAGTGGAGAGCAGTGAATATTAATTTTCTTTAATAACTGGCACACTGTTGGCCACAGCCTCCAGCTCCTGCAACGGTTGGGCGATCATGTGTGCCTGCTATTAAAGAGAGGGAATATTCACTGCTCCACATAATCCCACCCACCTCTTAGTGCTGGTTTCAGTGCATAGACGTGGGCGGGACTATGAGCGTGGGGAGCAGTGAATATTCATTTTCTTTAACAGCGGGCACATTGTTAGCTCCAGTCACTGGCTCCTCCCTCCTTTGACTCCGTCCGCCGACGCTGCTGCTCACCCCCTCCTCCTCCATCCACAGCTACTCTATAAGTTATATAATACATCCGGACTTTAAGACGCACCCCCCCACTTTCCTCCAAAATTGGGGAAGGAAAAAAGTGCGTCTTGTAGTCTGAAAAATACGGTAATCTTTTTTTTTCACTGGTGAAAAACAGACAAGTTTTACATTGCTTGTCTCACTGCAGCCTAAATAATTCATTTTTTTATGCAGATTTAAATTAAAAAAAGTTTTTACAAAATCTATTTTTGTTTAACTAACAGGATCAGAGTCGTATCTAACTACAGAAATGGATGTAACATCAGACAATCAAAATGTAAGTTTTGTGGGTTTGCCCACTTCTACAAACAATTACTTTTTTTTAAATTTTAGCTGGGATAACAGAGACTTTACAATTACCCCTGCAGTACACACCTGTGGACTTTATGTATCATTTAATATTTAAAATAGGAAAGATGCAAAGGTACAAAAAGGTTCAAAAAAGTTAACAATCTATGCTTGATAGTGTCCCTTACAGGGCTGAAGGTAAAAATCCTGTTTAAATTTCTTGAAACCTGGCTCTCCACTGCATTTGGGAAAGAGGTCTTATCTCCCCAGTTTGCATGAAAATGCGCCCATGGAGATCCTGCCAAACCTCCCCAGCCAAGGGTTCCTCCACGTCCAACTGCTCTCATGCACTATAGCAGGAATTTTTTATGTTCTGTTTTCAATCAAACATATAATTCTGGAATAACCTAATTTGAGTTATCTGAATTAATCTCTGGACTTAAATTAGCTTCTATTTCCTCGAGATAAATGTCTGTTTAGTATATTGGTGTTGCTTACCAGATTTTGTATGTATTCTTTTTTTTTTTTTTTTTTGTGAAAAGAGGGCAATATCTATATGAGGGTTAATGCTGGTGTCCGTGAATTTGAGACTCCAATGAACGGACTGGTTGCAGGTCTTCCATCTCAGGAATTGAAGCTTGAGGGAGATAGTTTGCATAGTCCTGGTGCACTCTGAGTCGCCACACATCTCAGAATCTTTGGGTGTAGCTGGATCAAGATGCTCGAAGGAAATCGTCAAACCACGCGCTGTCAGGCGATTCCACAGAAATTAGTTTTATTCAACATGGAGTAAGGTTATCCATATGCTGCTGCAATGTGTTCTATATGTTTACAGACTTGTCAGAGGAAAGTTTACATGCCAAAAATGCAATTCTGTGACTCTTGGAGGAAAAGGTGCAAAGTCTTCAGGAGAGAATAGGTACACTGAAGCTTATCAAAGAAGATGAAGATTTCCTTGACAGAGCAGAAGAATCATTTCAGAATGTTGCAGTAGAACTTTTCAGTGTTCCTGCAGCAGCTAATGACAGGGTAGAAATAACTATTCAGAATGTTCGAAGGGAAGCACCTTTCAATGTACCTGCGGATGAAGAGAAATGGAAGCTTGTGATCCAAAGAAGCAGTAGGATGAGGAAGGCAGTCAGCATCTATATCGCTGAAGAATCTCTACCAGGTTCTCATGCAGGACAAATATGAAGATCTACATCAAAAAAGTTCTTTGCCCACAAAGAACACACCAGTAAGAAATCAGAAGCCTCTTGAAGGGAGAAAAAGAAGCACTATGGTGAAGAAAAGGAGAGTGATTGTCGTGGGGGTTCCCTACTGAGAGGAACAGAAGCCGCTATCTGCCGACCGGACATTACTTCGAGTAGTGTTCTGTCGTCCAGGTGCAACATAAAACATCTTTATTCCAGAAAACTCAAAACAAACAGGTAAGCGATATCCTCAGGTTCGCAGCCGGGTCCTCAAATCAGTCCGTGTCCAAGCCTGCTGCCGTGGACAACTGCACCTCCAAATAACTCTTGGATGCATCCACAGCTTTGAAGTCCCTGGCTCTGTGTTCAACTTCACACAGGCCTGGGTTGCAGAGTCTCCCTCTTCAGCTTGCAAAACGCTGACACAATCAAGACAAAACTGAGAGTTTAAATGGGCATTGTGGACATAGAGCCACTCCCAAAACATGGAGTGGAGGGAGGGATTTGCCCCACTACCAAACCTGCAAATTCCTGTAAAAATTAAATCCCATGTCGGGTTTTCCTAAAATCTGACTTGGTCAACTACGTTTGGTGTAATCACAATGCGCTCCAGGGGGTTTAATATGTCTTTGTATGCATCATGGAGGAAATATAGCAGCCCTCATAAGTGATTTTTCCCTGCCTCACAACAGCCAAAACAAAAATATGCTGCTAATGATTTTTTTAAGAACTCTGCTATTAGAAGTGGAAATAAAGAAAAAAAACAACAAATGAATGAAATGCTCTATTTTGATTCAGAAAATTTTCAAGAGAAACGGACTACAAACTAAAATGTGTCTATACAATTGCACAGATCATGGGAAACAAACAAGGAGAATTGGAGCTGCTAACAAAGGAAGAGAGATATGTCCTAGGCATCGCTGAAACTTGGTGGGATGACACATGATTGGAATACAAACCTTGAAGGCTGCAACTTATTTATTAGAAACAGGATTTTAACAAGAGGAGAGGAGGCATTGCATTGTATGTTAGGAAAATGTATATCTCCACAGTACACCAGTGCAAACAGATAATCTGTATGTGGCATGTTCACACAGAAAATACAGAGCATAGGGCTCAGCCTATTAATGGTGCCATATGGCGGGCTGGCCAGTGCTGACTATAATGCATCCTGTGTGAACAGAGGCCACAGTTTACAGAGCCATCTAGTGCACTTTATATTTTTCGGGGTGCAGCTGGGCCCTAGATGGCTCTGTAAACTGTGGCCTCTTTTCACACAGGATGCATTATATTCAGCATTGGCCAGCCCACCATATGGCGTCATTAATAGGCTGAGCCATATGCTCTGCATTCTCTGTGTGAACATGCTACATACAGATTATCTGTTTGCACTGGTGTACCAAGCGGCCAATCCCTGATTGTAGGCTGGCTGCCTCATGGGTATTATTGCACCTGTGCAGTTGCCATCTTAACTTGGGTCCGCTGCACCTTGATAGTGCAATTGATCAGAGGCCGTCACAGGTAAGCAGCTTTACTACTAAAAAACATCTCAGTAAGCTCACTAATGAAAGCATTGTTTTTTAGAACAGCCTTTAACAATATCTGAACTTGAACATGCCCTGCAGTCTTTACCAAATGAAAAAGCCCCAGGTTCTGATGGCCTGCCAAGGGAATTTTACAAAAAATATTATGATCTTTTGCTCCCCAGGCTGTTGAAAATTGTCCCAAATGCATTGCAATTAGGCCAACTGCCGAGTTCTATGAACAAGGCAATAGTTGTTCTGTTAAAACCAGGGAAAGTCTTTGACAGAGGCATTTAACCCCTTAAAGACCGCTGATACGCCTTTTAAAGGCGGCAGTTAAGGGTACGTATTCCTCAGTGCTGCTTTTTAACGGCTCTGAAAAAGAAGAAAGAAGGTATAGCACCCCCAACGTTGGAAAATCACCACCCCGGATGTTGTGATTCAGCTCGATTTTTACCGTGCCCAGTGTTGCACGACCACCGTTATTCACCCAAAAAAAAAAGGTCCGATTTTCTATTTATTTCCCCCTCCTCTGATATGATCTAGCATACCAGAGGAGCGAGAAATAGTTTCCTTTTCCCCGGTAACTCCGGAGTACTCAGGCCCTGTTCCCCGGCTCGAAGTGTCTTATTCCGGGAGGAAAATGAGATCTGCCAGCCAGCACCCGGCAACAAAAGGAGATTTTTCCTGTTGGTTCATTTTAATCACTGTGATAGATGGTATCACAGTGATCAAAATGAAAATGAATTTGTAAATCAAACCCTGATTTATCACCCCCTTAGTTAGGTAAAAATAATAAAATAGAAAAATTTTATTTTTTTTCGGTTAGGGTTGGGGTTAGAGTTAGGGTTATGGTCGGGGTTAGGTTTGGGTTGGGGTGTTGGGGTTAGGGTTGAGCTGTAACTGTTGGGATAAGGGCTGAGATTAGGTCAGGGGTAGGGCTGTCTTTAGGTTGGAGTTAGAATTGGGGGGTTTCCACTGTTTAGAACACAACATGGTACCCGACTTTGATTCCAGCCAATTTTGCGTTCAACAGTCAAATGGTGCTCGTCCCTTCTGAGCCCTGCCATGTGCCCAAACAGTGGCTTTCCCCCACATACGGGATATCGGCATACTCCGGAGAAATTGTGCAACAAATTTTGTGGTTCATTTTCTTCTGATACCCTTGTGAAAATTTTAAAAAATGGTTTGGTTCCAAAGTAAATTTTTTGCGAAAAAGGTGAAATGTTATTTTTTTCCTTCCACATTGCTTTAGTTCTCGTGAAGCACCTGAAGGGTTAATAATCTTCTTGAATGTAGTTTTGCGCACTTTGTGGGTTGCTGTTTTTAGAATGGTGTCACTTTGGGGTATTTTCTGTCATATTTACCCCCCAAACTCATTTCAAATGTCAGGTGTTCCATAAAAAAATGGTTTTGTAAATCTTGTTGGAAAAATGAGAAATTGCTGGTCAACTTTTAACCCTTATAACTTCCTAACAAGTAAAGTAGACATGTGGAAAATGTTATTTATTTACTATTTTGTATGATATGACTCTCTGATTTAATGGCACAAAAATTAAGTTAGAAAATTGCAAAATTTTCAACATTTTTGCCAAATTTAAATTTCTTTCATAAATAAAAGCAAGTCATATCAAATAAATTTTACCACTAACATGAAGTACAATATGTCACAAAAAAAGGGGTTGATTATCTAAGTCAGTTATGGAAAAAGGTACACCATCTAAAGGGCAGGTCACCAGCATATACCGCCGCCTTCCGAATTCATTCTTAGTGCAATTTCCAATAGAAGCCAAACAAAAATGTAAGGAGGGTAAATGGAATGCAATCATGGAATTGATACCCAAGTTGTCCCTCAGTAAGGCTCGACACTTCTCACAAATTATTCTTAATAATAAGAAATAGAGCACACCTAGCTTCTTAAATAAAATAGCAATCTGTTCTGATGCAACTTGTCCTGTGTGCCGTATGGAGGACTCTAATTTGATGCACGTCCTTTGGGAATATACTGGGAGGGGATTCTGATCATCATTAAAAGGATCTATAATATCAAGTTTATGCCAAGATATGTATTTTGAAGTTGTTAGGCTTGAATTCCATTTTGTTTTTGTCCAGATGGGGATTTCTTGAATTTTATTTTGGGCAAAGAAACTTATTGCATCTAGATGGGTTTGGTCCTTTCCCCCATCAATGACTGAAAAAAACCCAGCTCAATAGTATTACTAGAAAGGAAAAATGGCTATATAATGCTCTAAATTAGTCTGAGAGGATTCAATGGAAATATAAAAAAAACTTTAATAAAGTTCTGAGATATGTATATATTTTTTAAAATCATTAAAATCTAAATTTTAAAAAAAGCCTTATAAGTTTGTGTTGCCATAATCGTACTGACTGGAAGAATGTTTCCAGGTAATTTTTGCCATGCAATGAACAATGTGAAGACGAAACTCACAACAGTGGCAGAATTGCGTGGAATTTTTTTTTTTTCACTGCCGTGTTGGTGTCATAATGCTACAATTTGTCTTTAAATAAAACTAGCCCTCATACGGTTATGTGAAAGGAAAAATAAAAAAAGTTATGGCTCTTGGAAAAAGGAGAATAAAAAACCTATGCTCAAACAAAAAATCACCCATTTCTTAAAGCGAATCGGTCAGTAGGATTTTGCTCGGTAAACTACAAACAGTGTCAGATCGGTGCAGTTATACTGAGTAAAATGATACCTGGGTGATGAAATCAGTCTTAGGGTATGTGTCCACATTCAGGATTGCATCAGGATTTGGTCAGGATTTTACGTCAGTATTTGTAAGCCAAAACCAGGAGCGGGTGATAAATGCAGAAGTGGTGCATATGTTTCTTTTATACTTTTCCTCTAATTGTTCCACTCATGATTTTGGCTTACAAATACTGATGAAAAATCCTGACCAAATCCTGATGCAATCCGGAACGTGGACACATACCCTTATAGTTGTTGTTTAATCTTTAACTGAAAACTACAAATAATGAGTTTCTCGTGCTTCAGGGTGACCTGTGGAGGGTCTTTGTGGTGCTCTGCTTGCATGTGCATCTGAATGGGCTTGTAATGGGTCACTGATCCCTCACTGACCTGTCCCCTATTATACGTAATGCATATAATATTGAGGGGCTACAAAAAATATATATATATATTCAGCAAAATGATGCCGGCAGCAGTGCCTGTGCAGCAGCATGCATCGCATTAGGCATATAATATGGTAATGTAAAAAATATAATGAGAACTTAATCAAAATAGTGGCAGCGCATGCGCAGTAGCAGCTTTCTGATAGATTCTACTACGCAAGCGCTGCCCCCATTTTGCTGCAGCCACATTTTTTTTTCCAGCAAAATGGCGGCACGCAGAGTAGCATCTACTACTTGCTGGTAGATGCTACTGTGCATCCGCTGCCACTGATTTGCTGGAGAAAAAAAGTGGCTGCAGCAAAATGGCGGCGGCGTTTGCGCAGTAGCATTTATTGGAGCGCAATAGATGCTACTGTGCAGGAGCATTTGATTATGGGTTTTTTTTTTGACACAATATTCTATGCAGTATGTAAAGTAGGGGGCATGTCACTGAGAGTTCAGTGACCGGTCATAAGCCCATACAGATTAATAGCTAACCAGAGCACCACATGAAGGCCCCCCACAGGCCGACCCGGAGCACGAGCAGATCATTAACTGAAAACTACAAATACAGGTTAAACTGCAACAACAAGATGGGTTTCATCACCCAGGTATCATTTTAATCAGTATAACTGCACCGACCTGACACTGTGTGTAGTTTACTGAGCACAATCCTGCTGACAAGTTAGCTTTAAGGTGTTAATAAGACCTTGCAGCGTTTCAGATTGCTGGTGTTTGGGGACATCCTAAAACCAATCTTGTTTTTTCTTGCAGGGTGAAATGACTACAGATAATCCTATGAATACCGATGTTACCGAAACCTCAACATGTTCAGACAGTTCTGAAGGGGAAAAGACTCCGGAGAGACTGCCCGAAATTAATGTGCAAGGTATTCCCTCAGCATACTCTTCCGAGAGAGAACATTTCACAGATGAACAAACTGTCTCATCACAAGCTGAGAAAATACCAGACAGAGTGTCGAAGAGTTTAGCTAAAGGACAAAAGAGCTTAAACAATGTGATTTCTATGCTCAGTAGCACATTGTCCTCAGACAGCGATATATTAGACAGATCAGGTATGAGTACACTTGATGCAGCTCCATCGTCAGCTTCTAATAAGTCTATAACAGATGAAACATCGCTAGAATGTTCTGATTTATTTAATGTCCAACTTGCTAAGGACCTTGAAGCTCAAGGAACTTCTGAAACCCATCCTTCAGGGCATACTTCCATGACAGAACCTGAATCCATTCTCTGCTCTCCACTTACACTGGAGAAGGGTGGGAGCAAGTCTGAAGTATCTACCAGCATCAGTGATGCCTCAGTGGAGGAAATGGAAAATGACTTGTCAACATCTCCGCTCTCTAATGGAGAAATCGTCCCTGTGGCAAGTTCCAGTAATGTTAAAACATTGCTTAATGAAAAAGCACAGAATAAAAGAAGAAGTTCTAATATTGCCAGCAAACAACAGATAATAGCATTCTCAAAAAATCTAGGTGTGTGACTCCATTTACATGACGGTCTGACAATAAGTCTCAGATAACTACTGGAGATCTGTGTTAGTCCCTATGGAAAAGGTCCTAGACTGGGAGCTTTTCCTATTCATATGGTTGTATTTATAGTTAATCACTAATTTCTAAAATAGTTTTCCTCTGCAAGATTTGACTATATTATTATTTTACATAAATGTATTGTATGGGCAAATATTTATTGTTTTTGTCATTTTATATATTTTTAAAATTTTTAATTTTCTTTTATTTCAGGGACTCTTACTGAACAGTTCAGGAGTTTTGTTCCACAGGTAACTGAATTCCTAGAGAACCACTTTATCGGCATAACAAACACTTAAAGGGAATGTGTCAGCAGGTTTTTGCCATGTAATCTGAAGATAGCAGGAGATGGAGACTGAAACACAGAATTTGGGGATATGTCATTTATTACACTATGTGGTGGTGTTTACTTGTAGTGAAGGTTTTATCACTTTTGGTTAGCATTGCCCTGACTACATAAGTCCAACCATGCACCCTCCTCCTGTGATAAGCAGCTCACGGTCTATAGACATTGTATATACAGATCCTGGTGTGGGCGGGGTTAGCTTTCTCAGCTCTGCTGCATTGCTGACTCTAAAAGCTCTGATTGTGTCCAAACAGCTGCACACAATATACTAAGTGATACATTGCTGGAATCAGGGTCTCTCTTTTTACATTATGCTGCTCTGAGATGAGGTACCAAAACCTGCTGACAGATTCCCTGTAAGGCCCAATCCAGAAAAGATAAAAATCAATTGAACCCCTCAATTTCAATGGGTACAACTGACCATCTAATTTTATGGGGGTCACCTAACTCTCCCCGACCTTATGATATCAGGGGAGGAAAACGATCAAAGTGTTCGAATTTCAACTGCTGATCCTTTTGCTTGGCAGGGAGAATATCTGCTGCCAGATAAGTCTGTTAGCCACTCTCTCGTGGGGAACACAGAACCACCCGGCCGAGCATTCCTGAGTATTGGAAGTCGAGGAGATAGCTGTCAACCAAACGATTTTTCACCTGACCGCTATCTAATGTGTGTGGCCATCTTTAGTCTTAGTTATGTGTGTAGATGGGGATACTGATGCGCATACACAATGAATGAAGGCATACCCACCAATCAGACATTTAACCAAACCAGGCACAGCATCCTTGACCCTTTTTTGAAAGGGTTGTCCCTTTTCAGGAAAATTTCTCTCCCACTCTGTTAACTATTAAAAAGCCAACCAAGTATTACTTACCCTCACCAGGTCCATAACCAGCTCTCCTCTGCTGCCCCGATCACAGTTGTTTGGCTGCAGTATTGCTCAGCAGCCCTGCCCCTGTAAATGGCACAATCGGCTCTGAGTTGCTGATCTCACTGATTGGCTGCGACTGTCATTGTGATGTCAGTGCTGCAGACGATAAGATACTGGGCCAACAGCAGAGATCCTGTGGACCTGGGGAGGGTAAGTAATATTGCGTGTTTTTTTGTTTGTTTGTTTTTTTTAACAGATAACACAGCCTAGAAGAGATAATTTTCTGAAAGGAGATAATTAGTTCATATCATTGAGTATTTCCTGATGTCTCTCTTACGGATGGAAGAAAAAAGGACGGTCTTGGCCTCTTTCAAGATCTTCTGACATAAGTCTGACAACACACTGGTTCTGACAGCTGCCGAAGGCACCAGGTTTAGACAATTCTATCGTGTATAACGATGTTATATAAGCGAGTCAGGAGACCTCCTGTACTATACAAGGGGAAGATCATACAGATAACATCAGTGTAGGGAGAGACGAAAGAATCTGTAGTGTTTAGAAATCCCACACGGCAGCTTCACTGTTTGCCTGCCACGCCGGAGTGGAGATCCCTGTAGTACAGGAGAGCATGTGCACACGCCGGAGTGGAGATCCCTGTAGTACAGGAGGGCATGTGCACACGCAGGAATAGAGATCCCTGTAGTACAGGAGAGCATGTGCACACGCTGGAGTGGAGATCCCTGTAGTATAGGAGAGCATGTCACACGCTGGAGTGGAGATCCCTGTAGTACAGGAGAGCATGTGCACACGCTGGAGTGGAGATCCCTGTAGTACAGGAGAACATGTGCACACGCCGGAGTGGAGATCCCTGTAGTACAGGAGAGCATGTGCACACGCCGGAGTGGAGATCCCTGCAGTACATGAGAGCATGTGCACATGCCGGAGTGGAGATCCCTGCAGTACATGAGAGCATGTGCACATGCCGGAGTGGAGATCCCTGTAGTACAGGAGAGCATGTGCACACTCAGGAATAGAGATCCCTGTATTACATGAGAGCATGTGCACACGCCGGAGTGGAGATCCCTGCAGTACATGAGAGCATGTGCACATGCCGGAGTGGAGATCCCTGCAGTACATGAGAGCATGTGCACATGCCGGAGTGGAGATCCCTGTAGTACAGGAGAGCATGTGCACACTCAGGAATAGAGATCCCTGTATTACAGGAGAGCAATGTGCACACGCCGGAGTGGAGATCCCTGCAGTACATGAGAGCATGTGCACATGCCGGAGTGGAGATCCCTGTAGTACAGGAGAGCATGTGCACACGCCGGAGTGGAGATCCCTGTAGTACAGGAGAGCATGTGCACATGCCGGAGTGGAGATCCCTGTAGTACAGGAGAGCATGTGCACACGCCGGAGTGGAGATCCCTGTAGTACATGAGAGCATGTGCACATGCCGGAGTGGAGATCCCTGTAGTACAGGAGAGCATGTGCACACTCAGGAATAGAGATCCCTGTAGTACAGGAGAACATGTGCACACTCAGGAATAGAGATCCCTGTATTACAGGAGAGCAATGTGCACACGCCGGAGTGGAGATCCCTGCAGTACATGAGAGCATGTGCACATGCCGGAGTGGAGATCCCTGTAGTACAGGAGAGCATGTGCACACGCCGGAGTGGAGATCCCTGTAGTACAGGAGAGCATGTGCACATGCCGGAGTGGAGATCCCTGTAGTACAGGAGAGCATGTGCACACGCCGGAGTGGAGATCCCTGTAGTACAGGAGAGCATGTGCACATGCCGGAGTGGAGATCCCTGTAGTACAGGAGAGCATGTGCACACTCAGGAATAGAGATCCCTGTAGTACAGGAGAACATGTGCACACTCAGGAATAGAGATCCCTGTATTACAGGAGAGCAATGTGCACACGCCGGAGTGGAGATCCCTGCAGTACATGAGAGCATGTGCACATGCCGGAGTGGAGATCCCTGTAGTACAGGAGAGCATGTGCACACGCCGGAGTGGAGATCCCTGTAGTACAGGAGAGCAATGTGCACACGCCGGAGTGGAGATCCCTGCAGTACATGAGAGCATGTGCACATGCCGGAGTGGAGATCCCTGTAGTACAGGAGAGCATGTGCACACGCCGGAGTGGAGATCCCTGTAGTACAGGAGAGCATGTGCACATGCCGGAGTGGAGATCCCTGTAGTACAGGGAGCATGTGCACACGCTGGAGTGGAGATCCCTGTAGTACAGGAGAGCATGTGCACACTCAGGAATAGAGATCCCTGTAGTACAGGAGAGCATGTGCACACGCCGGAGTGGAGATCCCTGCAGTACATGAGAGCATGTGCACATGCCGGAGTGGAGATCCCTGCAGTACATGAGAGCATGTGCACATGCCGGAGTGGAGATCCCTGTAGTACAGGAGAGCATGTGCACACTCAGGAATAGAGATCCCTGTATTACAGGAGAGCAATGTGCACACGCTGGAGTGGAGATCCCTGTAGTACAGGAGAACATGTGCACACGCCGGAGTGGAGATCCCTGTAGTACAGGAGAGCATGTGCACACGCCGGAGTGGAGATCCCTGCAGTACATGAGAGCATGTGCACATGCCGGAGTGGAGATCCCTGTAGTACAGGAGAGCATGTGCACACTCAGGAATAGAGATCCCTGTATTACAGGAGAGCAATGTGCACACGCCGGAGTGGAGATCCCTGCAGTACATGAGAGCATGTGCACATGCCGGAGTGGAGATCCCTGTAGTACAGGAGAGCATGTGCACACGCTGGAGTGGAGATCCCTGTAGTACAGGAGAGCATGTGCACACTCAGGAATAGAGATCCCTGTATTACAGGAGAGCAATGTGCACACGCCGGAGTGGAGATCCCTGCAGTACATGAGAGCATGTGCACATGCCGGAGTGGAGATCCCTGTAGTACAGGAGAGCATGTGCACACGCCGGAGTGGAGATCCCTGTAGTACAGGAGAGCATGTGCACATGCCGGAGTGGAGATCCCTGTAGTACAGGAGAGCATGTGCACATGCCGGAGTGGAGATCCCTGTAGTACAGGGAGCATGTGCACACGCTGGAGTGGAGATCCCTGTAGTACAGGAGAGCATGTGCACACTCAGGAATAGAGATCCCTGTAGTACAGGAGAGCATGTGCACACGCCGGAGTGGAGATCCCTGCAGTACATGAGAGCATGTGCACATGCCGGAGTGGAGATCCCTGCAGTACATGAGAGCATGTGCACATGCCGGAGTGGAGATCCCTGTAGTACAGGAGAGCATGTGCACACTCAGGAATAGAGATCCCTGTATTACAGGAGAGCAATGTGCACACGCTGGAGTGGAGATCCCTGTAGTACAGGAGAACATGTGCACACGCCGGAGTGGAGATCCCTGTAGTACAGGAGAGCATGTGCACACGCCGGAGTGGAGATCCCTGCAGTACATGAGAGCATGTGCACATGCCGGAGTGGAGATCCCTGTAGTACAGGAGAGCATGTGCACACTCAGGAATAGAGATCCCTGTATTACAGGAGAGCAATGTGCACACGCCGGAGTGGAGATCCCTGCAGTACATGAGAGCATGTGCACATGCCGGAGTGGAGATCCCTGTAGTACAGGAGAGCATGTGCACACGCTGGAGTGGAGATCCCTGTAGTACAGGAGAGCATGTGCACACTCAGGAATAGAGATCCCTGTATTACAGGAGAGCAATGTGCACACGCCGGAGTGGAGATCCCTGCAGTACATGAGAGCATGTGCACATGCCGGAGTGGAGATCCCTGCAGTACATGAGAGCATGTGCACATGCCGGAGTGGAGATCCCTGCAGTACATGAGAGCATGTGCACATGCCGGAGTGGAGATCCCTGTAGTACAGGAGAGCATGTGCACACTCAGGAATAGAGATCCCTGTATTACAGGAGAGCAATGTGCACACGCTGGAGTGGAGATCCCTGTAGTACAGGAGAACATGTGCACACGCCGGAGTGGAGATCCCTGTAGTACAGGAGAGCATGTGCACACGCCGGAGTGGAGATCCCTGCAGTACATGAGAGCATGTGCACATGCCGGAGTGGAGATCCCTGTAGTACAGGAGAGCATGTGCACACTCAGGAATAGAGATCCCTGTATTACAGGAGAGCAATGTGCACACGCCGGAGTGGAGATCCCTGCAGTACATGAGAGCATGTGCACATGCCGGAGTGGAGATCCCTGTAGTACAGGAGAGCATGTGCACACGCTGGAGTGGAGATCCCTGTAGTACAGGAGAGCATGTGCACACTCAGGAATAGAGATCCCTGTATTACAGGAGAGCAATGTGCACACGCCGGAGTGGAGATCCCTGCAGTACATGAGAGCATGTGCACACGCCGGAGTGGAGATCCCTGTAGTACAGGAGAGCATGTGCACATGCCGGAGTGGAGATCCCTGTAGTACAGGGAGCATGTGCACACGCTGGAGTGGAGATCCCTGTAGTACAGGAGAGCATGTGCACACTCAGGAATAGAGATCCCTGTAGTACAGGAGAGCATGCAGAAGTATCCTAGATAGTGATGAGCGAAAATACTCTTTACTCGAGATTTCCTGAGCACGCTCTGGGGTCCGCCGAGTATTTTTTAGTGCTCGGAGATTTACTTTTTCTTGCCGCAGCTGAATGATTTACATCTGTTAGCCAGCATAAGTACATGTGGGGGTTGCCTGGTTGCTAGGAATCCCCACATGTACTTTATGCTGGCTAACAGATGTAAATCATTCAGCTACGGCAAGAAAAACTAAATCTCCGAGCACTAAAAAATACTCGGAGGACCTCTAAGCATGCTCGGGAAATCTCGAGTAACGAATATATTCGATTATCACTAATCCTAGAGTCACAGAACACATTCAGTATGTATTGAGGGGATCACCACACACCTGTGACACTAGAAGCCGGTTGTAAACTGCATATTTGGTGGTGTGAAAATGACTGGAAACTGACATTTCAATGTTTTGTGTTTTTTTTTTTTTTTTTTTTTTTTTTAATAATTCTTGACAAAGGTACCCATGGTCCTTAAATTTGTCCACTTCTTTCTCTGTAACAATTTTATAGTTTTTTAATGTATGTAGCTGGCATTCCTGTTGCGTTAATGTGCAAATAGCCTCTTCAGAGAGGAAGAGGATAGGAGCTCTAGAACCACCTATTGGAAGTAGTGACCCCAAGAGTTAGTTTTAACCCCGTAACAAGCATGACGTTGGGTAAGAAGCCAAGCCAGAAACTCCATTTGCTGACACGTGGTGGATTGGAGCAGGAGATATGATTTGGCAGGGTGTGGTGCCTCTGAGACAAGGTTTAAGGCATAAAGTTTCTCCTTGTGGAGAGAGCCAAGTCTATGTAAGGAGCCTTAGGATTGCTACATTCAATGGCTGGCAATAAAGTTACTGTCTTCTTTCTCTAAATAATGTATATTTATTTGTCACCAGGATTTTATACCCCAAAGTTATGGCATGTAAGTAAAGGTGCATTAGTACTGATTAAAGTGAATCTGTCAGGAGGATTTTGCTATTTAATCTGAGAACAGCGTAATGTAAGAGCAGAGAGTCTGATTCCATAGATGTGCCACTTATTAGGCTGAGTGCTTTAGTTTCAATATAATCAGTGTTTTATCATCAGGAGATTATCACTACAAGACTAGGTCTCATGTGCGGGCCGGTCAGGCTAATCTGTAACCACACCCCCACCACTGATTGGCAGCAGGCTGGCAATGTACACCGTACATCGGTGGTTGCCAATCAAGGGTGTGGGCGAGGTTATACACAGCTCAGCATTCTGACTACTGCTAAATCTATAACAGAAAACATGGAATTTTATCAAACCTGCACCAACTAATCTAGTAAGAGATACATCGCTAGAATCAGGGTCTCCACCCCTACATCATGCTGATCCCAGATTACATATCAAGAAACTGCTGACCAACTCTCTTCCTTACCTTGCTTGCAGAAAATAATTTTGCTGTATTAGAGAAATCTATAGGTGAAACTGTATGCCATTGAATTGCAAGTGCAGTTGTTGTTGGGCGTTGCACTTGACGCTCTCCTGTCCTTTTTCCCTATTCGCCACCTGCTGCCTGCAGGAAGCACTGTGCATATTGGAGAAAGGGAGAGAGGACGGAGAGCTGGAAGGGCAGTGCCCTCCCACTGTCTTTGTAACTCACTAGCATACAATTTCAACTATGGATTCCTCTAAAACAAAAAAAATGATTTCTACAAGAAAGATAAGAATTTAATCAGAATTAAAGCGCCTTTATACACATGCCCTTTGTTTAGGAAATAAATATCCTGATGACAGATTCCCAAAATAGTTTTGCATGGCTTATAAGTCTCCTTACGCTGCTCGGGACTCTCCACAAAGAGAAACGTTTTCCCTCAGATTCTCTGTCAAAGGTCTCTCACCCAGCCAAATCAGATTTCCTGCTTTGCACTGATGTGGGGCAAATACCCCGAAACATGTGTCTACAAATTAAAATTTCTGGTTTGGCTTGTGGCAAGGATCATTAAAGGGTCCATATTGACTTTTAGGATTGTTACATCAAATAGTTGGCGCTGAAGCTCCACTCCTCCTCTTCTCTGAAGAAGGCTATTCACACTATTTTTTTTTTTTTTTTTTATTAATACCAGTGTTTTTTCATTTAGTTACAAAGTACTATAAATTGTCAAAGAAGAAACACAGCTACGAGTGGTGAACAAAATGGAGATGGTAAATATTTATTACTATGATTTTTAATGTTAAATGACATGTCCAACACACAAAGTACATTTTAATCAATAGATCTTGAAAAAATAATTTCCACAATTGGATGTGTTTTTTTTTTTTTTTTTTAATTTTCTGTACTGAGATCTTATAAATGTGCTCCTGGGGAGGGAGCAAAAGAGAGTGTACAGACAGGACAGCACGGGATCACAGCTGATTTATTATGTGAGATAAAACCTTTCCATGCTGGTTTTTAACCCCTTTCCGACATCCTGTATAAATGTATTGCTCAAGTCAGTATTGGTTGTATGAGTGGGCTCACATCTATACAATGTAGCAATCTTTAAAAGTCATCATCGACCCCTTAATGAGCTTTGCCACATGACCAAGAATTGAAAGCCAGAAACTTAATTTGCAGATACGTGTTTCGGGGTATTTGCCCCTCATCAGTGCAAATCAGGAGATCTGATTTGGCTGGATGAGAGCTATGAAAAGGAATCTAAGGAGAGCGTTTCTCTTTGTGGCGAGTCCTAAGTAGCATAAGAAGACTTACAAGGCTATGTGTACACGTCAGGAATGTTTGCATAAAGTTCCTGACAAAAAACAGACTTTTTCCGCAGAAAATGCGCACTTGTTTTTTTTGCAGATTTTTAAAAAAAAATTTCTGGAGCTTCCCCAATTGAGTAATATAGATGGAAAAACGTGAAACATCCGCAAAATTAATGAACATGCTGCTTTTTTTTTCTGCGATGCTTTCTTTTGCAGAAAAAAAAGCAACATTTGCACAAAAATTGCAGATTGCGTTCAAACTATAGGATTCTTAATGGACGCGTTTTATTTTGCGGTTTTTATAGCGAAAAAACGCTAAAAATCCTGAATGTGTGCACATACCCTAAACCATCCAATACTATTTTAGGAATTTAAAGGGAACCTATCAGGATTTTTATTTCCTAAACAAAGGGCATGTATATAAAGGCGCTTTATTTTAAATCCTTATCTTTCCTGCAGAAATAAATTTTTGTGTTTTAGAGAAATCCATTTAAAATTGTATGCTAATGAGTTACAAGAACAGTGGGAGGGCACTCTACTTCTAAGGGTACCGTCTCACAAAACGATTTACCAACGATCACGACCAGCGATACGACCTGGCCGTGATCGTTGGTAAGTCGTTGTGTGGTCGCTGGGGAGCTGTCACACAGACAGCTCTCCAGCGACCAATGATGCCGAAGTCCCCTGGAAACCAGGGTAAACATTGGGTTCCTAAGCGCAGGGCCGCACTTAGTAACCCGATGTTTACCCTGGTTACCATCGTAAATGTTAAAAAAAAAAACACTACATACTCACAAACCGGTGTATCCAATAGCTTGTTCTACTACGCATATATCATTCTAGAAAACAACCTCAGAACCTCAGAATTCCCTCCCGTACAACTAGATAATATTTTTTTTTTTTGCAGGCCAGGCCATCTCTAAAGGATCACCAAAGCCTACTACAAGTGATCAGCAAGTAAGTATGTGTGAATTTATTTTTCCGGCTTTTGTATAGTATTAAGGAATGTTAATTGGTAACATAGGTGTGTGTGTGTGTATATACATACAATCATGGCAGAAAGGTGTTGGCACCCTTGAAATTGTCCCAGAAAATACAATATTTTTCACAGAAAATTATTTTAATTTCACATGTTGTGTTATACACACGTTTATTTCCTTTGTATATATTGGAACACTAAAAAAACACAGAAAAAAGGCAAATTGGACGTAATTTCACACAGAACCCCAAAAGTACTCTTACCCACAATTTTGGAAAGGCGCCAAGAATTTGGTCAAGTCACTTTGTTTCAAGCATGTGATGGTCATTCTCGCTCACCTGTGGCGAGTACCAGGTGTGGGCAATATGAAAATCACACCTGAAACCAGATAAAAAGGGGAGAAGTTGACTCAGTCTTTGCATTGTGTGTCTGTGTGTGCCACACTAAGCATGGAGAACAGAAAGAGGAGAAGAAAACTGTCTGAGGACTTGAGAACCAAAATTGTTGAAAAATATGAAGATTACAAGTCCATGTCCAGAGATCTTGATGTTCCTTTGTCCACTGTGCTTAACATAATCAAGGAGTTGTCCAGTAAAGAGAAAAGGCAGCACTCGCCGTACTGGTCGCTTGTTCTTTATTCAAGAGCAGATAAAACACATAGCGGCAGGGAGAAGAGATGGAGACAACGAGGGACTGTTAAATATGCTTATTTTGCACATTTATTTACTCAGGACTCTTTATCAGGTGCGATACTCTTAAAGAAAAAATGTTGTGATCTTTTCATAAAAATTGTAGTGGTTTATTGGATTGTCCACAGAAAAACCACATTGCAGCAAAACATAAAATAGGTGACATAGTTACGAACAGATTGTCCATTTGTCTATATCAGCGTTTGTTCCTCATCTTTCCTGAGATGGTAAAAAGCATCTGTCTGTCATGGAGTTAAAGTCATCATGGCTACCAGTTGTTCATTCCTTCTGTGTTGTCTGGAGTCCGTGGAGAATGATGGAGAAGCAGGCAGGAGGTGACCCCACGTGACAGCCTCCCCTCCTCCTAAGAGCTGTGATTATAAATGTGTCCCACAGACCACGTGTTATCTCTATATGGCGTTGACTTATACTCTGAGCTATATATACAGAAATAGCTTTTTGTAATGTCAGTGAAAGGCAATGTGCTCAGTACAGAATTGAAAATAAGAATAATTCAATTAATAATTAATATTTAACAATTCCCCCTTTTGAGGGTGACAGACATTGATTTGAACCCTCAAAGTAGATATATTGATAATAAGATCTTCTTTTCTTCTTCTTTGGCAAAATAATTTAGTAATAATAATAATATTGTTATATGTACTCAATAACATAATGATATATAAATTCATGTTATGGGAAGCCGTGACCAATATTCATATAAAATATATAATTATACTACCCTATACATAATTGAAGCATCTCAGGTCTGATGTCATCTGGTCTTCATCTTGATGTCTTCTTCTTGGTTCTTTTAAAGTAATCTTTATTATAATTCTGTAAATATTATAGAAACCATGTGTCACGTGTCAAAAGTCCATAAATTCAAATGTTGATAAGAAAACAAAGTCCATAGATGAAATGTAGCTTTAATATCTGTGCAGTGTCACCTGGACACACCTGGACTTACATTGGCTCGTCTTGGAAATCATCTGGAATCCTCCATATCATCTGCACTGGTCTTGGAACAGGTGTGACATCTTTGGTCAGCACAGCAAGGGTTAAATTGACTCTTCCTTGCTAATCATAGCACCATAGCCAGTCCTTAGTGCACAGGATACATGTCAAGATTGTTGGGTCTTGACAATTACCTTATTGTTCACCCGCTTTCATGGAAGTCTTATGGGTGATAGGAAACCACTGGAACATGATAAAACATAATAACACAGTTCATCTTAGCATTATAGGCTCATCGTCCTTTCCAATTGTGGTTGTCAGTTTAGATACTGTACTCATAGTTGTCAGTGATGGATGCTGCAGTTGTGATTGTCAGTGGTGACATGAATTGCAATTGACACAGTCTATTATTCAGAAATCATAACATTGTTACCTTATGGAACGAACTTCTGGATAACGTCTTTTTCTTCTTGCAACTTTTAAAAATCAATTGAATTTAGAAATATGAAAAGTCTTTATTAACGTTACTTCAGTATCTTGATTGAAGTCTTCATTCCCTATTCTATACCAAATCTGGTAATTTACCTAACCTGTAATGTACCAGCATACCATAGCAATCAATAATATCCATATAATTATCAGAATATTAATATGGAATTCATATTTGGAAAAATAAAATAATAATAAATAATACATTAACCATATTCTTCATATGATAGAACATTTTTATGTCATAAGTGTAATTTCTTTTTTTAACCCATAGATGTCAGTGTGTTTTTTTATGTAACAAGTGTTTCCATCTTTATTACTAAAAGTTTATTAATAAATTATATTTAATAGACCAATAATATGTAAGAATGTATAGCCATGAACCAAAATAAGAATATATGAATGAGTGAAAGAATTGTTGTATTTAACTCAGAATTGAAACATTTCTCTTATAATGAAACCATATGATCACTATATTTAACCCCTTCCCGACCTGTGACACAGCGTATGCGTCATGAAAGTCGGTGCCAATCCGACCTGTGACGCATATGCTGTGTCACAGAATGATCGCGTCCCTGCAGATCGGGTGAAGGGGTTAACTCCCATTTTACCCGATCTGCAGAGACAGGGGGAGTGGTACTTTAGCCCAGGGGGGGTGGCTTCACCCCC
Source organism: Ranitomeya variabilis (assembly GCF_051348905.1). Lineage (NCBI taxonomy): Eukaryota > Metazoa > Chordata > Amphibia > Anura > Dendrobatidae > Ranitomeya > Ranitomeya variabilis. The sequence continues at coordinate 687,882,737 of NC_135234.1, forward strand.
CCGTGGCTACGATCACTCTGATTGGCTGTTGAAAGTGAAACTGCCAATCAGAGCGATTTGTAATATTTCACCTATGAAAATGGTGAAATATTACAATCCAGCCATGGCCGATGCTGCAATAGCATCTGCCATGGCTGGAGACCCCGATCTGCCCCCACCCCACCGATCGCCTCCCCAGTCGTCCTTTTTGCTCCGATCTCCGTTCCGCTCCCCTCCTCCCTCTTGTCGGCTCCCCCGGTCCTCCTGTCCGCTCCCCAGGTCCTCCGATCCCCCCCCCCCCCCGTGTTCCGGTCCCACCCCCCCATACTTACCTAGCTCCGATGTCCCTCCCGGTGTCCGGCCGTCTGCTTCATGGGCGCCGCCATCTTGGAAAATGGCGGGCGCAGTGCGCCCGACGAATCTGCCAGCCGGCAGATTCGTTCCTGCACATTTTGGTCGCTGTGATAAGTTCTATCACAGCGATTAAAATAAAACAAATAGTAAATAAATCACCCCCTTTATCACCCCCATAGGTAGGGACAATAATAAAATACAGAAAATATAATTATTTTTGTTTTTCCATTAGGGGTAGGGTTAGGGGTAGGGTTGCACTTAGGGTTGCACTTAGGGTTGCACTTAGGGTTGCACTTAGGGTTGCACTTAGGGCTAGGGTTGCACTTAGGGTTGCACTTAGGGTTGCACTTAGGGCTAGGGTTGCACTTAGGGCTAGGGTTGCACTTAGGGTTGCACTTAGGGCTAGGGTTGCACTTAGGGTTGCACTTAGGGTTGCACTTAGGGCTAGGGTTGCACTTAGGGTTGCACTTAGGGTTGCACTTAGGGTTGCACTTAGGGCTAGGGTTGCACTTAGGGTTGCACTTAGGGCTAGGGTTGCACTTAGGGCTAGGGTTAGAATTAGGGTTAGAATTAGGCTATGTGTACACGGTGCGGATTTGGCTGCGGATCCGCAGCGGATTGGTCGCTGTGGATTCGTATCAGTTTTCCATCACGTTTACAGTACCACGTAAACCTATGGAAAACCAAATCCGCTGTGCCCATGGTGCGGAAAATACAGCGCGGAAACGCTGCGTTGTATTTTCCGCAGCATGTCAATTCTTTGTGCAATTCCGCAGCGTTTTACACCTGCTCCATAATAGGAATCCGCAAGTGAAATCCACACAAAAAACACTGGAAATCCGCGGTAAATCCGCAGGTAAAGCGCAGTGCGTTTTACGTGCAGATTTTTCAAAAACTGCGGAAAAGTCCACACAAATCTGCAACGTGAGCACATAGCCTTAGGGTTGGAATTAGGGGTAAGACTAGGGTTAGGGGTGTGTTGGGGTTAGGGTTGTGGTTAGGGTTGGGATTAGAGTTACGGGTGTGTTGGGGTTAGTGTTGGAGTTAGAATTGAGGGGTTTCCACTTTTTAGGCACATCAGGGGGTCTCCAAACGCGACACGGCGCCACCATTGATTCCAGCCAATCTTGCGTTGAAAAAGTAAAATGGTGCTCTCTCCTTTCCGAGCCCCGACGTGTGCCCAAACAGTGCTTTACCCCCACATATGGGGTACCAGCGTACTCAGGAGAAACTGATCAACAACTTTTGGGGTCCAATTTCTCCTGTAACCCTTGGGAAAATAAAAAAAATCAGGGCTAAAAAAAATTTTTTGAGGAAAGAAAACGTATTTATTATTTTCACGGCTCTGCGTTATAAACTTCTGTGAAGCACTTAGGGGTTCAAAGTGCTCACCACACATCTAGATAAGTTCCCTTGGGGGTTTAGTTTCCAAAATGGGGTCACTTGTGGGGGGTTTCTACTGTTTAGGCACATCAGGGGCTCTGCAAACGCAACGTGACGCCCGCAGAGCATTCCATCAAAGTCTGCATTTCAAAACATCACTACTTCACTTCCAAGCCCCGGCATGTGCCCAAACAGTGGTTTACCCCCACATATGGGGTATCACCATACTTAGGAGAAACTGGACAACAAATATTGGGGTCAAATTTCCCCTGTTACCCTTGGGAAAATAAAAAATTCAGGGCTAAAAAAAAATTTTTTGATAAAAGAAAAATTATTTTTTATTTTCATGGCTCTGCGTTATAAACTTCTGTGAAGCACTTGGGGGTTCAAACTGCTCACCACACATCTAGATTAGTTCCTTGGGAGGTCTAGTTTCCAAAATGGGGTCACTTATGGGGAAGCTCCAATGTTTAGGCACACAGGGGCTCTCCAAACGCGACATGGTGTCCGCTAATGATTGGAGCTAATTTTCCATTCAAAAAGCCAAATGGCGTGCCTTCCCTTCCAAGCCCTGCCGTGCACCCAAACAGTGGTTTACCCCCACATATGGGGTATCATCGTACTCAGGACAAACTGGACAACAACATTTGGGGTCCAATTTCTCCTGTTACCCTTGGGAAAATAAAAAATTCTGGGCTAAAAATCATTTTTGAGGAAAGAAAAATTATTTTTTATTTTCACGGCTCTGCGTTATAAACTTCTGTGAAGCACTTGTTGGTTTAAAGTGCTCACTATGCATCTAGATATGTTCCTTGGGGGGGTCTAGTTTCCAAAATGGGGTCACTTGTGGGGGAGCTCCAATGTTTAGGCACACAGGGGCTCTCCAAACGCGACATGGTGTCCGCTAACGATTGGAGCTACTTTTCCATTCAAAAAGTCAAATGGCGGGCCTTCCCTTCCGAGCCTTGCAATGCGCCCAAACAGTGGTTTACCCCCACATATGAGGTATCGGCGTACTCAGGAGAAATTGCCCAACAAATTTTAGGATCCATTTTATCCTGTCGCCCATGTGAAAATTAAAAAATTGAGGCTAAAAGAATTTTTTTGTGAAAAAAAGGTACTATTTCATTTTTACGGATCAATTTGTGAAGCACCTGAGGGTTTAAAGTGCTCACTATGCATCTAGATAAGTTCCTTGGGGGGTCTCCTTTCCAAAATGGGGTCACTTGTGGGGGAGCTCCAATATTTAGGCACACGGGGGCTCTCCAAACGCGACATGGTGTCCGCTAAAGATTGGAGCCAATTTTTCATTCAAAAAGTCAAATGGCGCTCCTTCCCTTCCGAATTCTGCCGTGCGCCCAAACAGTGGTTTACCCCCACATATGAGGTATCAGCGTACTCAGAACAAATTGGACAACAACTTTCGTGGTCCAGTTTCTCCTTTTACCCTTGGGAAAATAAAAAAATTGTTGCTAAAAGATCATTTTTGTGACTAAAAAGTTAAATGTTCATTTTTTCCTTCCATGTTGCTTCTGCTGCTGTGAAACACCTGAAGGGGTTAATAAACTTCTTGAATGTGGTTTTGAGCATCTTGAGGGGTGCAGTTTTTAGAATGGTGTCACTTTTGGGTATTTTCAGTCATATAGAACCCTCAAATTGACTTCAAATGTGAGGTGGTCCCTAAAAAAAATGGTTTTGTAAATTTTGTTGTAAAAATGAGAAATCACTGGTCAAATTTTAACCCTTATAACTTCCTAGCAAAAAAAAATGTTTCCAAAATTGTGCTGATGTAAAGTAGACATCTGGGAAATGTTATTTATTAACTATATTGTGTCACATAACTCTCTGGTTTAACAGAATAAAAATTCAAAATGTGAAAATTGCTAAATTTTCAAAATTTTCGCCAAATTTCCATTTTTTTCACAAATAAACGCAGAAATTATCGACCTAAATTTACCACTAACATGAAGCCCAATATGTCACGAAAAAACAATCTCAGAATCGCTACGATCCGTTGAAGCGTTCCTGAGTTATTACCTCATAAAGGGACACTGGTCAGAATTGCAAAAAACGGCAAGGTCATTAAGGCCAAAATAGGCTGGGTCATGAAGGGGTTAATGAAGCAATATTCTTGTACTAGACATTACTTTATTAAATATTGATTTTTTTTTTCCTTCTTGAGAGAAAAAATAAAAATTAAAAATAAGAATGAAGTAAGAATAAAAATTAAAAATGAATAAAAATTAGAATAAAAATAAGGCCTTTATATATTGATGATAAATGCATAGGTTATGTCTCAGTAACACATTCCCTTAATATTTCCATTCTCTAGATGTTTTTTGCTCTTGTCATAACCTTGGATTACCAAAATATTGAAATTATGCAACTTTGCATATAATACCCTTCATTAGAGTAAAAAAAATGACTTTTATAATACTCAATGTTGTTATACCCAAAAATACCTTATTAATATTTTTATTTATTAAAATGTGTGAATAAGGCTAGGGTCACATTGCGTTAGGGCAATCCGTTAAGCGCATAGCGCTAGCGGGTTGCGCTAACGCAATGCTTCCCTAGGGTCCGCGTTCGGTGTCCCCGCTAGCGCAGATCCCCGATCTGCACTAGCGAGGAACGGACCTCGGGCGCGCCGCGGACGCTGCAAGCAGCGTCCGAGGTCCGTCACTCAAATGACGCGACATCGCTAGCGCCCGCCCAATGTGGGCGGGCGCTAGCGACGCGCTCACTATTACAGGCTATGGCGGCGTTAATGGACTACGTTAACACCGCGTTATGCCGCGGTGTAACGTAGTCCGTTAAACGCGGTCACATAACGCAATGTGACCCTAGCCTAAGAGGTATTGATGAAATGTGGTGATGTAATCCAGGATCAAAAACAATTTCCCCCTTAATACCAAAACATATTATATGAAAAAATTAATTTGTAAAAACCAAAATTAAAAATAATTATTTTATAAAAATTATTTTATAACTGTCATTTCAGCTTGTGCCATATATTTGTTTGAAGATATGTACCTATATATGTAACCATTAAAAAAACACTGAATACCATAAAATTATCATTTGGAAAAAATGTTCTAAATGTAGATTTTCTTGATAAACCAATATTGATGTGTGATTGTACTTATTCACTATTAACTAAATCAAGAAATAATAATTACTAAAGAAATATAGAAATATTTGAGTAAATAATATTTCATAGAATACTATGAGGCCTCTCATACTGTACATACAAATTCCACCTTGTTCACTCTTACGTTACGTTCACTCTTAGCAGCTGCTCATACACTCACCTGTCACTCAGACTGTGACACACATAGAAGTTGAAACTACATATTTCACATGCAAAGAATAAGAGTACATGTATATTAACCCAAATTATTGTATCCTAATTATCAATGCGCATTGTAAACTATTAAATTTAATATTTCTTTGAATATACCCCAAATACACATTACTGTTATGAACTGGTGGCCTAGGAGCAGCATGAGACGTACTCTGGAGAAGGTGGTACCTGTACTGACCGCAGGCCCTGAACTTAACACCGCAACTAGAAGTAGCCATGGGATGTACTTAACACGGCCTAGACACCTCGACACAGCCGGAGGACTAAAATACCCCTAAAGATAGAAACGGGAAAACTATCTTGCCTCAGAGAAAATCCCCAAAGGATAGACAGCCCCCCACAAATATTGACTGTGAGAGGAGAGGGAAATAACATACGCAGACTGAAAACAGAATTTAGCAAAGGAGGCCACTCTAGCTAAATAGAAAGGACAGGACAGAGTACTATGCGGTCAGTATTAAAAGACTAGAAAATATCCACCACAGAAAATAAAAATCTCCACATCTAACTAAAGATATATGGAGGGTATTTCTGCATCTCCAGAGATTCCAACTTAGCTGAATAAATCCTTACACAGACAAAGCTGGACAAGAAAAAACATAGAAATGCACTGAACTATAAGGCCCACAGCATGTGGACTGCAAAAACAAAGCTAGAACTTATCTTTGTAGATTTGAACTGCATAGCAGGAGAAACCAGGCAGATATGTGAATCCTCCAAAAAACAATGGACAACTGGCACTGTTGTGAACTCTGTTCTCGAACTCCCTCCTGTGGTCAGGAATGGTACTTCTGTGAGTTCTGTCCGTGGACTCCCTCTGGTGGCTGAAAATGGAGCTGCTGGTCTTGAAGTGGCTTCCTCAGCTGCATCGTTTAGGACTGTGCTGGTTCCTCTATTTAACTCCGCTCAGATCGTTACTTGATGCCAGCTGTCAATGTATCAGTACTGGTTCAGATCTCTCTTGGATCTCCTGATGACCTGTCTACTTCAGCAGAAGCTAAGTCCCTGCTAAGCTCATTTGTTCATTTGTGTGCTGAATATATTTCTTAGTACCTGTTAAGTTTCTGTCCAGCTGGCTATCATGATATTGTCTCGCTAGCTGGAAGCTCTGGGTTGCAGAGTGGCACCACCGCACCGTGAGTCGGTGCGGGGGTCTTCTTGCTCACTCTGCGTGGCTTTTTGAAGTTTTTTGTGCTGACCGCAAAGATCCCTTTATCTATCTTCTGTCTATTTAGTAAGACCAGGGTGGATAAAAATCAATGTTTTTTTAAAAAAATCAAAAAAATCGGATTTTTTTTATTTAAATCGGATTTTTTTTATTTAAATCGGATTTTTTTCAATAAACTGCTTTTTGAGGAAAATATTTTACCATCCAAAGGTTCTTCCATCATGAGATAAAGCTGAGTTGTTTAACTCAGTAGAATAAAGGCTGTATATGTGTAACATTCACAATGCCATGCTCTTCCAGAGGTTTCTGTAGGATGCTGACTATCCAACAAGTTTGGGCATGTCAACTGAATGGAAAAAGAAACTAAACCAAAAGTGAAACCAAGCTAGAAGTGTGGAATTAAAGGGGCAGTATGAACAAAATGTGGAGGCTATTAATAGTTTATACAATTAAGACATGCTGCTTTTTAAGACACCTACCTATTGCCATATAGTAAAACAAAAAAGATTTTTACTTACTTTGGGGTCCCCCCCTCACCCTGGCGTTAGATCGTTGCCCCTAGTTTCGTCCGTGTAACTATGGGCGCACATGCGCACTGCTCTCACTTCTCATTTTAATCGTGATTTATATTAAAAAAAACCTTTTGATTTAAATCATGATTTAAATCGGCGTGATTTAAATCAATCCACCCTGAGTAAGACTGGCCTCCTTTGCTGAATCCTGTTTCATTCCTGTGTTCGTGCCTTCCTCTTAACTCACTGTCAATATATGTGGGGGGCTGCCCTTTTCCTTTGGGGAATTTCCTGAGGCAAGGTGAGGCTTTATTTCTCTTTAGGGGTAGTTACCTCTCAGGCTGTGAAGAGTCGTCTAGGCAGAGTCAGGCACGATCCACGGCTAATTCTATTGTGTATGATAATAGGATTAGGGTTGCGGTCAGCAGAGTTCCCACTTCCCAGAGCTCGTCCTATTTTGCAGTTTGACTATCAGGTCATTCCAGATGCTCCTAACCACCAGGTCCATAACAGGCACTGACTAAAGGATCTAGCCAGACTAAATAGCCCAGTCAGAATTGGTAATAAGTGGAAACACCTGATGATTGCTGAGATCCAAAGGAGCAGCAGTACCACTTATAACCACCGGAGGGAGCCCAAGAACAGAATTCACAACAGTACCCCCCCCCCCTTGAGGAGGGGTCACCGAACCCTCACCAGAGCCCCCAGGCCGATCAGGACGAGCCAAATGAAAAGCACGAACCAAATCGTCAGCATGAACATCGGGGGCAACAACCCAAGAATTATCCTGGCCATAACCCTTCCACTTCACCAGATACTGAAGCTTCCGCCTCGAAAAACAAGAATCCAAAATCTTCTCAACCACATACTCCAAATCCCCATCAACCAACACCGGGGCAGGAGGATCAACAGAGGGAACAACGGGCACCACATATTTCCGCAACAAAGATCTATTGAAAACATTAAGGATGGAAAAAGAGGCTGGAAGGGCCAAACGAAAAGACACTGGATTGATAATCTCAGAAATCCTATAAGGACCAATAAACCGAGGCTTGAACTTAGGGGAAGAAACCTTCATAGGAACATGACGGGAAGACAACCAAACCAAATCCCCAACCCAAAGCCGGGAACCAACACACCGACGACGGTTAGCAAAACGCTGAGCCTCCTCCTGAGACCACACCAAATTGTCCACCACATGAGCCCAAATTTGCTGCAACCTGTCAACCACAGAATCCACACCAGGACAATCAGAAGGCTCAACCTCCTCTGAAGAAAAACGAGGATGAAAACCAAAATTACAAAAGGGCGAAACCAAGGTAGCCGAACTAGCCCGATTATTAAAGGCAAACTCGGCCAATGGCAAGAAAGCCACCCAATCATCCTGATCAGCAGACACAAAGCATCTCAAATAAGTTTCCAAAGTCTGATTAGTTCGCTCAGTTTGGCCATTTGTCTGAGGATGAAATGCAGAAGAAAAAGACAAATCAATGCCCAGCCTGGGACAAAAGGCCCGCCAAAACCTAGAAACAAACTGGGAACCTCTGTCGGACACAATATTCTCCGGAATGCCATGCAAACGAACCACATGCTGAAAAAACAACGGAACCAAATCAGAAGAGGAAGGCAACTTAGGCAAAGGTACCAAATGAACCATCTTAGAAAACCGATCACAAACCACCCAGATAACCGACATCCTCTGGGAAACCGGAAGATCTGAAATAAAATCCATAGAAATATGCGTCCAAGGTCTCTCAGGGACCGGCAAAGGCAAAAGCAACCCACTAGCGCGGGAACAAGTCCCACAGGACTGCACAAAAGAACGCACATCCCGTGACAAAGAAGGCCACCAAAAGGACCTACCAACCAAATCTCTGGTACCAGAAATCCCAGGATGGCCAGCCAACACAGAACAATGAACCTCAGAAATCACTCTACTAGTCCATCTATCAGGAACAAACAGTTTCCCCACTGGACAGCGGTCAGGTTTATCAGCCTGAAATTCCTGAAGAACCCATCGTAAATCAGGGGAGATGGCAGAAAGAATCACCCCTTCCTTCAGAATGCCGACCGGCTCAAGGACCCCAGGAGAATCAGGCAAAAAGCTCCTAGAGAGGGCATCAGCCTTAACATTCTTAGAACCCGGAAGATACGAGACCACAAAATCAAAACGTGAGAAAAACAGGGACCATCGAGCCTGTCTAGGATTCAGCCGTTTGGCAGACTCGAGAGAAATCAGATTCTTATGATCGGTCAAGACCACAATACGGTGCTTGGCCCCCTCAAGCCAATGTCGCCACTCCTCAAATGCCCACTTCATAGCAAACAACTCCCGATTACCTACATCATAATTGCGTTCCGCAGGCGAAAACTTTCGAGAAAAGAAGGCACACTGTTTCATCAAGGAACCATCAGAATTCCTCTGAGACAAAACGGCCCCTGCCCCAATCTTAGAAGTGTCAACCTCAACCTGAAATGGCAGAGAAACATCCGGCTGACGCAACACAGGGGCAGAAGTAAATCGGCATTTAAGCTCCTGAAAGGCAGAAACAGCCGCAGAGGGCCAATTCGTCACATCAGCGCCTTTCTTAGTCAAATTGGTCAGGGGTTTAACCACACTGGAGAAGTTGGCAATGAAACAGCGATAAAAATTAGCAAAGCCCAAAAATTTCTGCAGGCTCTTCACGGATGTGGGCTGAACCCAATCATGAATTGCCTGAACCTTAACCGGATCCATTTCTATAGATGAGGGAGAAAAAAATGAAGCCCAAAAAAGAAACCTTCTGCACTCCAAAGAGGCACTTAGACCCCTTCACAAATAAAGCATTATCACAAAGGATCTGAAATACCATCCTGACCTGTTTCACATGAGACTCCCAATCATCGGAAAAAATCAAAATGTCATCCAAATATACAATCATGAATTTATCAAGATAATTCCGGAAGATATCATGCATGAAGGACTGAAACACAGATGGAGCATTAGAGAGCCCGAATGGCATCACAAGGTATTCAAAATGGCCTTCGGGCGTATTAAACGCAGTTTTCCATTCGTCACCCTGCTTAATACGAACAAGATTATATGCCCCTCGAAGGCCAATCTTAGTAAACCAACTAGCCCCCTTAATCCTAGCAAACAAATCAGAAAGCAAAGGCAAAGGGTATTGGAATTTGACCGTGATCTTATTCAAGAGGCGATAATCAATACAGGGTCTCAAGGAGCCATCCTTCTTGGCAACAAAAAAAAATCCCGCTCCCAATGGTGAAGAAGATGGCCGAATATGCCCTTTCTCCAAAGACTCCTTAACATAACTCCGCATGGCGGCGGTATGTTCTGGCACCGACAGGTTGAAAAGTCGGCCCTTAGGGAACTTACAGCCTGGAATCAAGTCAATAGCACAATCACAGTCCCTATGTGGAGGAAGGGAACTGGACTTGGGCTCATCAAATACATCCTGGAAAATCCGACAAAAACTCAGGGACTTCAGAAGAGGGGGAAGAGGAAATTGACATCAAAGGAACGTCATTATGAACCCCCTGACAACCCCAACTAGTCACAGACATAGATTTCCAATCTAACACCGGATTATGCACCTGTAACCATGGAAAACCCAGCACAATAGCATCATGCAAATTATGCAACACCAGAAAACGACAATCTTCCTGATGGGCTGGCGCCATACACATGGTCAGCTGTGTCCAAAACTGAGGTTTATTTTTAGCCAAAGGTGTAGCATCAATACCCCTCAAAGGAATAGGGTTCTGCAAAGGCTGCAAGGGGAAACCACAACGCCTGGCAAATTCTAAGTCCATTAAGTTCAAAGTGGCGCCTGAATCCACGAATGCCATGACAGAAAATGACGATAATGAGCAGATCAAGGTCACAGATAACAGAAATTTAGGTTGTACAGTACTGATGGTAACTGAACTAGCGATTCTCTTTGTACGCTTAGGGCAATCAGAAATAACATGAGCAGAATCGTGCAGTAAAAACACAACCTATTCTGGCATCTGAATCCTTGTCGTTCAGCTCTAGACAAAATCCTATCACACTGCATAGGCTCAGGACTCCGCTCGGAGGACAACGCCATAGTGTGCACAACTCTGCGCTCGCGCAAGCGCCGATCAATCTGAATGGCCAAAGACCTAGAATCACTCAGACCAGCAGGTGTGGGGAACCCCACCATAACATCTTTAACGGCTTCAGAAAGACCCTTTCTGAAAATTGCCGCCAAAGCATCCTCATTCCATTTAGTCTGCACAGACCATTTTCTAAATTTCTGGCAATACGATTCTGCCACTTCTTGACCCTGACACAGGGCCAACAAGGTCTTCTCTGCATGATCCACTGAATTAGGTTCATCATACAATAACCCTAGCGCCTGAAAAAAGGTGTCTACATTAAGCAAGGCCGGATTCCCAGATTCCAGGGAGAATGCCCAATCCTGAGGATCACCACGCAGCAGGGAGATGACAATGTTAACCTGCTGAATGGGATCGCCAGAGGAACGTGGTTTCAGAGCAAAAAACAGTTTACAGTTATTTTTAAAGCTCAAAAATTTGGACCTGTCCCCAAAAAACAAATCAAAAGTTGGAATTCTAGGCTCTAAAACCGGAGTCTGAACAATATAATCGGAAATACCCTGTACTCTTGCAGCAAGTTGATCCACACGAGAAGCCAATCCCTGAACATCCATGCCAGCGCCAAACTCCTGCGCCGCCCAGAGGCAAAGAGGGAAGAAAAGACAAAACAGGCTACAGAAAAAAAATGGCTCAGCACTTTTCTTCCCTTCTTCTGAGATGCATTTAACTCATTGTTGGCCAGTTGTACTGTTATGAACTGGTGGCCTAGAAGCAGCATGAGACGTACTCTGGAGAAGGTGGTACCTGTACTGACCGCAGGCCCTGAACTTAACACCGCAACTAGAAGTAGCCATGGGATGTACCTAACACGGCCTAGACACCTCGACACAGCCGGAGGACTAAAATACCCCTAAAGATAGAAACGGGAAAACTATCTTGCCTCAGAGAAAATCCCCAAAGGAAAGGCAGCCCCCCACAAATATTGACTGTGAGAGGAGAGGGAAATAACATACGCAGACTGAAAACAGAATTTAGCAAAGGAGGCCACTCTAGCTAAATAGAAAGGACAGGACAGAGTACTATGCGGTCAGTATTAAAAGACTAGAAAAAATCCACCACAGAAAATACAAATCTCCACATCTAACTAAAGATATGGAGGGTATTTCTGCATCTCCAGAGATTCCAACTTAGCTGAATAAATCCTTACACAGACAAAGCTGGACAAGAAAAAACATAGAAATGCACTGAACTATAAGGCCCACAGCATGTGGACTGCAAAAACAAAGCCAGAACTTATCTTTGTAGATTTGAACTGCATAGCAGGAGAAACCAGGCAGAGATGTGAATCCTCCAAAAAACAATGGACAACTGGCACTGACTAAAGGATCTAGCCAGACTAAATAGCCCAGTCAGAATTGGTAATAAGTGGAAACACCTGATGATTGCTGAGATCCAAAGGAGCAGCAGTACCACTTATAACCACCGGATGGAGCCCAGGAGCAGAATTCACAACACATTACCTAACACTTTGTAAAACATTCTATAGATAGGACTAATAAGAACTTGACTTTTGACTGTAAAGGCTGAGGGCTTCAGAGGCTTCTTCTTTCTAAGGTTAAAAGTTTTAAACTGAAACACCTGTTGTGACATGTCATGCAGTAAATACATATTATCATGCAAAGGGAAAAACAAGTTTTAGATTATGTTAAAAATGTTATGTTTAAAAATTTACACTACACAAATTTTAGATTGTTAGTTATGTCTTTTTTTCTTTTAAGTGTTCAATATATAAAATGATGCACTTCCAGTGTAAATAGATATAAATCCATGTAAGAGTTTTTTTTGTTCAATTCCTGCTTTGAAATGAAAATTCTAAGGAAAAAATAAAAGATAATTTAAATATCAAATTCATACAAAACAATTTAACCTTCATGACCTTGGGATTTTCCATTTTTCCGTGTTCGTGTTTTGCTCCCCTCCTTCCCAGAGCCATAACTTTTTTATTTTTCCGTCAATATGGCCATGTGAGGGCTTTTTTTTTTGCGAAACAAGTTGTACTTTTGAACGACATCATTGGTTTTAGCATGTGGTGTTCTAGAAAACGGGAAAAAAATTCCAAGTGCTGTGAAATTGCAAAAAAAGTGCAGTCCCACACTTGTTTTTTTGTTTGGCTTTTTTGCTAGCTTCACTAAATGCTAAAACTGACCTGCCATTTTGATTCTCCAGGTCATTACGAGTTTATAGACCTCTAACATGACTAGATTATTTTTTTATCTAAGTGGTGAAAAAAAATTCCAAACTTTGCTTAAAAAAAAAAAAAAAAAAAATTGGGCCATTTTCCGATACTCGTAGCGTCTCCATTTTTCATGACCTGGGGTCGGTTGAGGGCTTATTTTTTGCGTGCCGAGCTGGCGTTTTTAATGATTAATGATTCCACGTTTGTGCAGATACGTTCTTTTGATCGCCAGTTATTGCATTTTAATGCAATGTCGCAGCGACCAAAAAAACGTAATTCTGGCATTTCGAATTTTTTTCTCGCTACGCCGTTTAGCGATCGGGTTAATGCTTTTTTTTATTGATAGATCGGGCGATTCTGAACGCGGCGATACCAAATGTGTAGGTTTGATTTTTTTTTTTTACTGATTTATTTTGAATGGGGCGAAAGGGGGGTGATTTAAACTTATCAGCAAAACTCTCAAATATCTCTGAATTTCTGCACACATGGATTTTATCATCATATGCAGGAATGATTTTGCATAATTTTAACAAGTTTTTCCTAGCGTTAATTTTGAGTTGGGCACCTGAGTCGTCTTCTATTTTTAGTGGCCCTTGTACATCTGTTCATTGTACATCATCTTTATCAGTTCTCATGTCTCTTTCTATGTTTCCTCCATCTTGTTTTACATCATGAGACACAAGGTCACCTCGAGTGGCCATTACAGACACGTGCCTCACATCTTGTTCACTCTCCACATTACAGTCCATCTTGGGAACCTCACTACATTCCTTAGAAATTCTTTCTACAGTCTTTTTTGGATTTCTCTGAAACAAACTTATTATTATTATTATTATTATTATTATTTATTTATATAGCACCATTAATTCCATGGTGCTGTACATCAGAAGGGGTTACATCAAAATACAAATATCACTTACAGTAGACAAAACTAACAACGACAAGCTGGTACAGAGGGAAGAGGACCCTGCCCTTGCGGGCTTACATTCTACAGGATTATGGGGAAGGAGACAGTTGGTCGAGGGTTGCAGTAGCTCCAATAGTGTTGAGGTGGCCGTGTGGTCTTTACAGGCTGTAATCTTCTTATGAAATACATCAACCAAATGTAAAATATTTTTCAGTTTCTCTTTTTCTCTAGATATTAGCTTAGAATCTATCTTTAGATTTGCTATCTAAGGGTATGTGTCCACGTTCAGGATTGCATCACGATTTGGTCAGGATTTTTCATCAGTATTTGTAAGCCAAAACCAAGAGTGGGTGATAAATGCAGAAGTGGTGCATATGTTTCTGTTATACTTTTCCTCTAATTGTTCCACTCCTGGTTTTGGCTTACAAAAACTGATGAAAAATCCTGACCAAATCCTGATGCAATCCTGAACGTGGAAACATACCCTTACATTCTGCATATAAAGAAAGCCAAAATATTTCTATGTTTTTAGACTTTTCACCTAGAGATAAAAATTCCAGGTGACTTGACTTAGTATATGAATTAATTAAATCCATTTTTCTTACCTTGAAATATCTCAGCTTGTAGTTCCTTTGCTGGACAACACTGGGCTCTGATCATCAGCACGTCTGTTTTCAGCACTTGTAATGCTAGTGCTTGACAATCCGTCTGGCACCTGTTAGTCTCACTCATAGGTTCTCTGTGTGATTCTTGTGACTTGAAGTTTTGTAGTGGAATTCCTGAAAACATGCAAAATTGACGTTAAGCGAAGCTCTTCTGCTCCCCTGTGTGCAAGGAGAGGGAAATTCACGCAAAAATTGCACAAAAAAATCAAATCTGGCTGGCTTGGCCAATGTTAAATATGCTTATTTTGCACATTTATTTAATCAGGACTCTTTACCAGGTGCGATACTCTTAATGAAAAAATGTCATGATATTTTCATAAAAATTGTAGTGGTTTATTGGATTGTCCACAGAAAAACCACATTGCAGCAAAACATACAATAGGAGAAATAGTTACGAACAGATTGTCCATTTGTCTATATCAGCGTTTGTTCCTCATCTTTCCTGAGATGGTAAAAAGCATCTGTCATGGAGTTAGTCATCCTGGCTATCAGTTGTTCATTCCTTCTGTGAGTTTTCTGAAGTCCATGTAGAATGATGGACAAGCAGGCAGGAGGTGACCCCCACTTGACAGCCCCCTCCTTTTCCTAAGAGGTGTGATTATAAATGTATCCCACAGATCACTTGTTCTCTCTATATGGTGTTGACTTATACTCTGAGCTACATATAGAGTAATAGCTTTTTTTTATGTCAGCGAAAGGCAATGTGCTCAGTACAGAATTGAAAATAAGAATAATTCAATTAATATTTAACAGGGACTATGGGTGTTTCGCGCTGCAAGCGCTTCCACGGATCCACTGTTTATTCTGCTGGCACCCTGATCACCGCACGTTAATACATCGGACTCTTGAGGAGCTGTCTGTCATGTGCATTGTGACCGGTTTTTGTTCCTGGTGCCGGGTATACTACGTCCTCTACCCACTGGCCATAATCAAGAAGTTTACAGCCCATAGCACTGTAGCTAATATTCCTGGATGTGGACAGCACAGAAAAATTGATGACAGGTTGCAACGCACGATAGTGGATAAGCAGCCCCAAAGAAAGTTCCAAAGAAATTCAATCTGTCCTACAGCCTCAGGGTGCATCAGTGTCAACAAGAACTATCCGTCAACATTTGAATAAAATGAAACCCTATGGCAGGAGACTCAGGAGGGACCCCCCTGCGGACACAGAGACATGAAAAAGCTAGACTGCAGTTTGGCAAAATGTGCTTGAGAAAGCCACAATCCTTCTGGGAAAGTGTTTTATTGACAGATGATACCAAGATAGAGGTTTTTGGTAAAGCACATCATTCTACTGTTAACCATAAACAGAATGAGGCCTACAAAGAAAAACACAGTACCTACAGTCAAATATGGTTGAGATTTAAATATATTTTGGGTTGTTTTGTTGCCGCTGGCTTTCGGTGCCTGGACTGTTCAAGGCTTCCTGAATTCTGAAGATTATCAAAGGATTTTGGGTCTCAATGTACCGTCTAGTGTCAGAAAGCTGGGTGTGCGTTCTAGGTCATGGATCTTCCAGCATAATAATGACCCCCAAACATACTTCAAGAAGCTCCCAGAAACAAAGTGCTGGAGGGTTTTGAAGTGGCCAGCAAAGAGTCCAGATCTAAATTTCATAGAACACATGTGGAGAGATCTTACAATTGCTGTTGGGAGAATGCACCCCTCAAAATATGAGACCTGGAGCAGTGTGAAAAAGAAGAGTGGTCCAAAATTCCAGCTGAGAGGTGTAATAAGCTCATTGATGGTTATAGGCAGCAATTGATTGCACCTATTCCAAAGGGTGTGCAACCTGAAGGTGCCAATACATTTTCCAACACCATTTATGGGGTTTTGTGTGAAATTCAGTCCAATTTGAATTGTGTGTGTGTGTGTGTGTGTGTGTGTGTGTGTGTGTGTGTGTGTGTGTGTGTGTGGTCCAATACATACACAGGAAATAAACAAGTGTATAACAAAACATGTATAATTGCAATAATTTTCTGGGAGAAATACTTCATTTTCTGGAACAATTTCAAGGATGCCAGCACTTTCACCCATGACTGTATATATTTATGTTAACTCTACAGGGAGAAGTCATTGAGCTGAGGCGACTTCGTAACAGTCAGGGCTGGATTGAGAAGAGTAGGCAAAGTAGACGACTCCAATCAGTCAAGACGTTACCTGTGAGTCACTGGATTTATGTGTACTGTATTTTCCTATAAGACATAGTTGTAATGTTGGCCTTCATATACTAGATATTGTTCAGTAATATGGACTTTATAGTGCTTATGTGTTAATATGTTATTTTTAAGGTGTCTACACTTCTCTATTATGATCTAGTGCTTTTGTCAATAATCGTGCAGTCACTCGTTTGTAGGGTGAAATTATCTTTCTTTATCGCTTCATTGGGGGACATGGGTGCATTCTGCTGTTGCTAGGAAGATGACACTAGGCAAAAAAAGGAAAATGCCTCCTCTTCAGCAGTATACACCCACCGTCTGGAACAAAGCACATCTGGTTTAATTAGTGTCAGTATGAGTCAGACCTGGATCTGATCATAGATCCGTCTTTTTCCATTACAGGTCACTTGTTGTGTTGTATTAATTTTTTTCCCTTTCTATTTCAGGTTTTCTCCTTCTACAGGGTAACAGGGTGCACATTTCTCACTTTGTTTTCCCTAATCGTGTGTGACCAAGAGCGCAGTGTGGTGTCACCCACATTGCCTACTCTCGGACCCACAAGGCAGGACCTGATCCCCTGTCGCAGTCATTGTGCTTGAGGATGATCCTCGGTGGCCGGTCCTGGCCTTTTACCTACCCCACCCCCCTCCTCGGAGCGGGCTGGGAGGAAGACGATGGTCACCTTGGTTGACCTTCCCCCTTTCTTGTAAGGGGTTGACACCATCTTCTGCCCCGTCCGGAGACTATGCGGGAAGGAGGACCCCTTTTCTCCTAGTGACCCTCATCCATCCCAGAGCTCCTGATGGCCTCACTGGTGAAGAAGGATTCAAGGCTCACCTTTACAGGTATGTCTCTCTTCTGTCCCCAGCAGCTTCCTGCCTCACCGATCACCCGCGAACGGACGCCGCACAGCATATGGTGGTGCTGAACGGACGCAGCCATTTTCTTCAGTCCCGGCTAGGGCTTCATTAATGCCCCTCTCATGTAACTGCGCCCCCTTCCCGACCTTTTCTGCTTCTCATGCGCTATTTCCGGAGGGTGCACTCCTGTACCCAATCAGAGGGTTGGTTCTACCCTCCTTCCATCCTTGGTGGATTGAGCCATGCCCCCCGTACTGCGTCCTCATCAGCGTGTGTATTCCTTGCGCACTTTTCCTCCTATCACGGGGCTTCCTTTCCTGCCCTCGGTGGCACAGCCAATAGAAGAGATCCCTTCTCCCTGATACTGGCCGGTGAAATCAGCCGGCCACACCCACCGTTTCGCATGGTGCTTCTTCCACAAGCACGATGCACAGCCTGCTTCCTCCTGCATCTCCTCGCATGGTGACTCGCTCCATATCCACTGCGGACATCTACAGCTATACAGGGGGACACTGCCAACCACAGAGTCTTCTGCCTGGTCGTTGTTGGCATCTGGTAGGCCCTGTTTTTTCCCTTTACCTACCTAGCCCTCCTCAGCAGTATCACCAAGGCTCAACTTATGCCCCACCATAGGGAGGCCTCTTTCTGCCCTACAAAACCTACTATTCTTCATTATGCCTGTTCCTTCTGTAAAAAGAAGTGGTCCTCGGGTCAACCTTCTTTTTGTCAGTCCTGCAGCCCTTCTACTATGTCTGCATCACAGGAGCTTCCCACTGCCTGGGACAAGAGCACATCCCTTCATCTGGAATGGGCTGTTGCTATGTCTCAATCGGTCTTCTACCTGACAAAGGTGTTAAAGTCCCTGGTCCAGGTCCTAGAGCGTCTACCAAACCTGTCCGCCGCCACCAGTGCCCTGAACGCCTCCCACGGTGATTCGCATGCACCTGACTCCACGACCCTCAGAAGGACAGATCAGGTGCAAAATCTAGGAAGCGAGCTCTTTCCAGTTCCCTATCCAGCTCCCCGGGTCCCTAAACATCTTCCAGGATGCCTGCCTTATCCCGTGCCCTCTCTTCGGAGACGACTTTTGGGTCAGATGTGGATTCCCGGTCTGAGTCCGATACGGATCGGAACTCCAAATTGCAAGATATGGTTAATAGCTTTATCTTAGCGATTAGCCAAACTCTTAATCTGAAAGAGGATGAGGCCCCTGCCCAGGAGCACGCCCTTTCCTTCGAACGGGTAAATCGTCCTTACCGGAAGTTTTCCATCCACAGGGAATTTAAGGCTATAATGTCTAAGCACTGGTAACACTCTGAAAACCGCTTCCTGAGAAGGAAGCCGCTTGATATTCCTCTATGCGTTTAGTCCATACCTTGTTAGTAAATGAACTGAGCCCCCCTACCGTTGATACACCAGCCTCTCGTCTGTCTTCCAAGACCATTTTGTCTTTGCCAGATGGAGTATCTCTCAAGGACTCTATGGATAGGCAGATTGAATCCTTGGCCAAGTGAGGTTTTGATGCATCAGGCGCTTCCCTCTGTCCCATTTTTGCTTCCACCTGGGTAGCAAAATCTATGTCTACCTGGGCAAGAATGCTTCGTCAGGGTATTCTAGTGGCAGCCTCTCCTGATGAGTTGGCAGACCAGATTGCCAAGGCCGGCAAGTATCTGTTGACAGCTTCCTTGGATGCGGCCAGTTGTTCCACCCGGGCTACCAGCAACATCGTTGCCATATGCCGCATTCTCTGGCTAAAAGCTTGGAATGCGGATCCACCATCTAAAAAGTCCCTCACTAAACTCTCCTTCAAATAATCTCAGATGCTACTGGAAGTAAGAGCACTTCCCTTCCCCAGCCTAAACCTAAACGCCCTTTCAATATTAAGAAATTGCTTCAGTTTCATCCCTTTCGGCCTTTCTCTCCATCAGGGACCTCCTCCCATCAGGACTGCTCTCCCGCTCAAATGGAGAGGAGGAAGCCGTCCTTCAAACCAGCTCCCCACTGGCATCTGAACGGTTGCTCCTCCAAGCCCTCAGGGTCTTGCTCCAACAGGTTCTTCTTGGTGTGACTGGTCACTCCCACCTGAGAATCTCTCCGGGATGGAACGCCGGCTTCTTCTCTTCCAAGATGCCTGGTTGTTGGTGGTTGATGATACCTGGGTCAGAGAGATCGTGACTTCAGGTTACAAAATCGACTTTTCTTCTCACCCAGGGAGACGTTTCTGCCAGTTTCGCCCTCCAAGGTCCCAGGTATTCTTCAGACTGTCTCTTCCCTGCGCAAACATTTTTCAGGGTTTTACCCGAATCTCTTCGTGGTCCCGGTGAAAGATGGGTCTTTCTGTGCAATTCTAGACCTCAAACGTCTGAACCGTCACTTTCGGAGCCATCATTTCCGGATGGAGTCCCTACGTTAAGTAATTGCCTCCATAGAGCCATGAGAATTTCTCCTTCGCCACATTGGGGGACACAGGACCGTGGGTGTATGCTGCTGCCACTAGGAGGCTGACACTAAGTGAATACACAAAAGTTAGCTCCTCCTCTGCAGTATACACCACAGAACCAGTTCATGTTTGTCCATAGGAGGCACCCTGGGGTCTGCTATTCATACCATACCTTTCTTATGTTTTATATTTTTAATATTTCTTTAAACCCTTTTGTGCAAGAGGAAGACTGGGGCGACAGACCCTTTCAAGGGGCCGATCTCCCCCCACCAACAACAGGCGAGCACGGCGAGTGTCTCCTCCCCTGCGACGTGGGATGCCATGCCTGAGCTATACTAGGGGCGACGGTTCCCTTCAGGGTGTCGATCTCCCCGCACCAACAACAGACGGGAGCACTGAGTCAACCTTCAAGCGCATGGAGTGGCGCACCCATATATCCTCTCCTGAGACGTAGGATGCCATGCCTGGACTGTTTTTTAGAGGCGACGGGTCCCTTAAAGGGCACCGATCTCCTCACACCATCAATAGACGAGCACATGGGGTGTCGCCTCCACGTATCCTCTCCTGCAGCCAGACCTAATGCCTGACAACCACCCCTGTTCACTTGGGGGCTTGAAATCTGTGGATGTACAGAGGTACTCTTTTTGCCATTCGAGCATCCCCCCACTGCATCACCGCTACTTTGCGAATGATGCAAGGAGGCGGATGGTTCCTCTCCACTTCTCTCTTAAGGGGATGGTGGATCAAGTGTTCATCACTTTAACTTAAAAAAGGGGAGAAGCCAGCGCTGCTTATCGTCAGAACGCAATACATAAAGTGCACATGCACATATTGATTTCTAACTGTTTTTCAAAATGAGACATTTAGCAAACCATTGATCAATTTTTTGAGCCACCCCGCCACGCCAATGCTTCTTCATAATGGGGCAGTTTTACTCTACGTTTTTTATATTCGCTGTGCCATTACAGCCTCCTAAATGTATTAAAAGCAAGACCACATTAAATGCTAACTGTACCTGAAGCTTTTATGAATCACTTCCATGGCGCCAGAAAGGGCAAGCACAGATAAAAGTTGACCAGGTCTGGACATAGATATTTCAGGTACAACCTCCATACTGCCTAACCACCACCACAGCTGAAGGGTGAGACAGGCTTGGCGTGGCAGGGTGGCTCAAAGAATTGATCAATTGTTTGCTAAATGTCTCATTTTGAAATACAGTTAGAAATCAATATGTGCACTTTATGTATTGCATTCTGACCATAAGCAGTGCTGGCTTGTCCCCTTTTTCATTTTCATCACTTTAACCTTACACCATCCAAAGACCGCAGCGACAGCAAGAGATATTTATCCTGGCCTGCGCATTCTACCGCCCGGCAACCCCTCTAAATAAATAATATATAATCTTTATTTTTATATAGCGTCATATTCCGCAGCGTTTTACAGTTTGCGCACATTGTCATCGCTGTCCTTGATGGGGCTCAGAATCTGTAATCCCTATCAGTGTTTTGGAATGTGGGAAGAAACCGGAATGCCCCGAGGGGACCTGCGCAGACACAGGGAGAACATGCAAGCTCCTTGCGGATGTTGTCCTTGCTGGGATTTGAACCCAGGACCCCAGCGCTGCAAGGCTGGAGTGCTGTCCACTGAGCCACCGTTCTACCCCTTACCCTTCATGGGTTGCTAAAGTAATGGGTTCCTGTTCGGAGACCTTAACTACTTCGATTCAGCGGAGGCATTACAGCTAGCCAATCAAATTTCTCGAGCAGGAGACTATGTAGTCCATGCATCTTTGGACACTGTTAGTTGCGCAGCGCTGTCAGCCGCAAATGCCATTACATTCAGAAGGGCATTGTGACTCAGAGGATGGAAAGCGGACTCTGCATCCAAAATAGCCGCTGACGTCACCCACTTACCAGAGTGATCAATTACGTTCCCCACGCACAAGGACAGGAAAAGTTTGACCGATCCTGGACCTCAAACTTCTAACAAGTTTTTCAAGGCCTGCCATTTTTTTGATGGAATCCCTCCATTCAGTCATTACATCTATGGGAAAAGGTGGAGTTACTGGCATCCATTGTCATTTGAGCTGTTGATTTCCATTTCCTAGTTAAGGGACCGTCCTTCCAGCACTGTGCTGAGTCCGTCTCTCTCACTTGCGTTACCCTTCCTCATCTAGGCTGGTGGATAAATTTAAACAAGTCTTCCCCATTTCCAGCCCAACAGATATCCCTTTGGAGGATGATCCTGGCCCTCGTCCCCTCATTCCATCCAATTTGTTACGAAGATTCGGCGGAAAATGGTGGCAGCGATGGAAGTACTCCCTTTTCTCTCCACTTGTCTCTGCGGGTCAGTCAGGTTGCAGATGGTGAACTGAGATCCTCCCTCAACCAAGGGAGATCCTTTCTTCCGGTTTAATGGCTAGTAGTGGCTACCGATTCCAGTCTGTTGGGCGGGGGGAGCGTCGCCTCACTGTTTTAAGCCGCCAGTGAACTCGGGAACTCCCGATCAATGTTTTTTGGAGATCCGAGAGATACGGTTAGCCTTACAGCAGTCTGTAGCTGTCTCCTGGCGGTCACCCCATTCGAAGTCTATCGGATAAAGCCACGGCCGTGGTGTACATCAATCATCAGGGGGTACTCGCAGCCGGGCAGTCACACTTAGGCCACTCACATTCCCTGATGGGCAGAGGCCGATCACTCTCTGATCTTGGCGGTGCAAGAAAACTGGCTTCCTCAGCTGCCAGCCTCAGGTGAGTGGGTTCTCCATTCAGAGGTTCTCCAACAGATCTGCCTTCGCTGGGGATCTCTCGAGGTAGATCATATGGCGTCCAGACTGAATGCCAAAGTTCTCGAGCTCATAGTTCGATCTCGAGACCCAAAAGCCATCGCAGTGCATGCTCTTGTTCTCTGTCGTGCTAGTTCTGTTTCCCTCTTCCGCTTCTTCCGAGAACCTTTAGGTAAGGAAAGGATCTCAGTGATTTTCGACGATCCAAACTTACCACGTCAGGCGTTGTTGCGGTACTAGTACCATTTGTCGCTATCTTTTTCTGGCGATTGTCGGATCGTCCAGATCCACTCTCCAGGGACCATTTTGTCACCAGAGCCCAGGGGTCCCATCTTTCTCAACTTGGCCGTTAAATCCTGGGTTCTGACCCAGGTGGGACTCTCATAACTAGTTGTCAGTGACTTGTGCTTGTAACTCCACTTCAGTACCCTTTTTACTTGGGGCAGGAATCTCGGACACCTTCCCCATTTTATTTTTTTTTTCTTTAAAGCAATCTGGATTCAAGCCGGTCGCTCTGCTCGCTGAAAGTCCGGATTTTGGCTTTTTCGGTCTTAGTGCAACAAAGCTGCAACTAAGGATTCCAAGCAGGGAGCTTCGCATGTGGTCCTTCCCTATCACATACTGCTAGAGGTTTGGCAGCTTAGCTGTTCCTGGGAGTCGTAGAGAAGACTGCTTTTGATCCCTTTCATGATCACATTTACTGGCATGGAAGGTCACCTTTTTTTTTGCAGCTGTCACATCATTCTGGCGAGTTTTCAGAGCTGGCCGCTCTGTCCTTTTCAGATGTTTTTTTTTGTCCTTATTTCCATCGAGGCAAAGTTGTCCTCAGGCCGTACTTGTCCCTTGTTGCCAAGGTGGTATCGCCTTCCACTGTTACGAGAACATTGTTCTTTCCTTCTTTTGTTCAGCTCCAGCTCACAAGGTGGAACGGATTCTCCATGCTCTGGACGAGGTGAGTGCTCTGAGAAGGTATGTATCGAGGATGGCGTCGTCGGGCTTTCTGATGGTCACAGGAAGGGTTTAGCCGCTTTGTCGGCTATGATAGCCAGGTAAATTACTTCTACCATCCAGGAGCCCTTCTGTGTCAGAGGTCAGCTTTTCCCACCAGGGCTCTAGGCACACTCCACTCGATTGGTGGGGGCTTTCATGGGCCATTCGGCATCAAGCATCTGCGGAGCAGGTTGCAAAGCAGCGACCCGGTCTAGCCTGCACACTTTCTCAATGTATTACAATGTCCCAGCAGATGCGGGCCTGGGTAGATGAATTTTGCAGGCAGCGGTAGCGCGTCTTTAGACAGTGGTGCCTGGAGTTTACTCTGTTATGTTA
Organism: Ranitomeya variabilis; assembly: GCF_051348905.1. Lineage (NCBI taxonomy): Eukaryota > Metazoa > Chordata > Amphibia > Anura > Dendrobatidae > Ranitomeya > Ranitomeya variabilis. The sequence continues at coordinate 687,906,957 of NC_135234.1, forward strand.
TTTCCCACCCAGGGACTGCTTTGGGACATCCCACGGTCCTGTGTCCCCCAATGTGGCGAAGCATAAGCATAAGTGCTAGTCCATCAATCATGGGAGTAGGTAGGATAGATATATATATTTTAAACCATTCATCATCTAAGTGCACATGTAATCCATAGAGCCTATGCTACTCCATATCTTATGTGCTTAATAGTGATTAGCGAATATACTCGATACTCGAGATTTCTCGACCATGCTCAGGGGGTCCTCAGAGTATTTTTTTAGTGCTCGGAGTTTGTTTTTAACGCCGCAGCTAAATGATTTACATCTGTTAGCCAGCATAAGTACATGTGGGGATGCCCTAGCAACCAGGCAACCCCCACATGTACTTCTCCTGGCTAACAGATGTAAATCATTCAGCTGCGGTGCTAAAAACTAAAACTCCGAGCACTAAAAAATACTCTGAGGACCCCCGTGCATGCTCGAGAAATCTCGAGTAACGAGTATATTTGCTCATCACTAGTTCCTACCCATGCTGCCGTTCCGACAGGACACACGCGCCACTCCGCCACAGAGTCGCGTTTCTTGTTTGCTTTTTCAAGGTGCACACCTTGAAAAAGCTATCGCGAAACATGTGTAGGTGGCATGGGTAAAAACTTTTAAGAGATGGGGTAGCATAGGTTCTATGGATTATATGCGCACTTAGATGTTGACTTGTTTAATTTATATATATCCATCCTACTTACTCCCATGATGGATGGACTAGCACTTATATCATGCTTATGCCCGTTGTAGCCAGGACACTTTAGCCACTATCTACCAGATCCTGTTGCTTTTTGTGTCTCTAGTACCAATTTTGTACATTGTGTATATTATATATTTTTTGCATTAATGTCTTTGTATCAATTATGTACTTAATTAAATTTATACCTTTTTACGTAATTCTGGACTTAGTACTCCGATTTATTTTGGTTCTTGGCTGGGTAGGAAGGTGTTGCGACGGCGGTTGCACACCACCTGACCTGAGTCTGTTTTTCTTTTGCATCTTCTTCGTTTCCCACCCTTGGGACTGCTTTGGGATGTCCAATGGTTACCTGTGTCCCCCAATGAAGCGGGAAAGAAAGAGGGATTTTTGGTACTCACCATAAAATCTCTTTGAGCTTTCATTGGGGGACACAGCACCCTCTTGAACTGTTTGTACCTATAATGGGCCTACGGGTCTTTCTTTGTTGGGTTGATACATATGTTGAGGTTTTGGTTGCTTCTGCTTTAACACTATCTGATGTGCTTTGTGCCACTCGGTGGGCGTAAACTGCTGAGGGGGCGTTTTTGCACAAATTGCCCCAGAATTCTAGAGCGTTTAGCTTGATAAATGTGCCCCAATATTATTTCTTACTTGAACAGTGGGGTTATTTGATAACTGCCTGTCTTTATAGTTGTTGGTGCATAGCGCTAATGTTCTATGTATATACTATGTTGTCTTTGAAATTGGTGTAAAAAATAATTAATTAGATAAGATGTCTAACTGCCAATGAGAAATGTAGATCCAAGCTGCCACTAAGGAAAATTAAAAAGTTGCAGCTCTAAAATAAAAACAAGTGATATAAAAAGGAAATAAATGAAATATTAATGGGGTTGTCCCATTTCGGAAAACTTTTCCCGCAGGCAGAGTTGGCTTTAAAAAAAATAAACAAACAAACAAACCAAGCTTTACTTACCCTCCTTGGTCTAGCACTGTGTGTGTCTGCCGCTACCCCAGTAGATGGTGTTTGGCTGCAGTGGGAACTCCACATTCACAGCACTGCAATCAATCACTGAGTAGAGCTGAACTACCTATCTAGGGTAAGTGTTGGCATAAGTAAAGCATAGTTTATTTTAAAAGTTAATGTTGCCTGCGGGGTAAAGTCTGAAATGGGACACATTTTATTTATTTATTTATTTATTTTTAAGTCTACAAATTTGGCAAGCTTATTTCTTACAGACTTTACCATTATGTATTTTCAGACGGAGAATAAACTGCGTGAACCTTTGAGAAATCGAGGAACTTCAGGTATTTTTTGTGGATAGCTTCCAGATAGCTACTATTTTTCAGTTTTATCTGGATTTAATTTTTCTGACACTGACTGCCGACTAATATTACAGTCGCTTTCCAGACTGAAGCTCATGTGTGATTGTCACCGTATCTCATTGGCCGCAACAATCTCAATATCTGACATATCTTCATGCCACTATTGCAGTATATAGTAGTAATAACAAGAGAAGTACAAAGATGGCAACTCATTGGCACCTCGTGATTCTTAATGGAAAAAAATGTCAATACCTCAGCCATTTATACAGCGCTCACTTAAAGCAGATCTGGCAGCAGATTTCATGAAACAAACTGCATACATTAATAGATTTGTAAGACCTGATGAGGCTGGTGTACTTTAACACATAATTGCACAACAATTGTGTTATGGATTTTCAAAGACTGGACCTATGTAATATATTTTCATATTTAATTGCACTTATTAAATACAAGCAGATCAGTGGGACCTGATTCTGAGACTCGCTTAAAACTCCACCGTACGATTCGTCCTTCCAAAAAACAAGCCCTCATAAGGCTATATCAGCAGAAATAATAAGTTACTTCTCTTGCAAGAAGAGGAGGAAAAACAATGGCTGCGGTGGGAATGGGAAAAATATGAAAATGCTGCTTCTCAATTTTGATAATGAGACGATAGTTTATTTTACGTAAGACTAACTACATGTAAAATTCTGACAGATGATCCCATAAGGAAAAAGGATCTGCTGTGTCTGGAAAAAAAGGAGTCAAAGAGAAAGTTATTCCAGGATAGTGATGAGCTCTTGCCAAACATGTTACCCCAGCAGTAAGTATCTCATCATATCGTTAACCTGATAACTTATTACATTTACCACTTTGTCCTCTATGACAGAGCTACTCACGTGATGGATCTTAGTAAGGCTACGTTCACATGTCCAGTAATCATCCGTTTGAATAAATCTAGCAGCAATCAATTGGCAAAAAAAGTTGAGCAGACACCAATTTTTTTATCCGGTAAAAAAAAAAAATCTGATTTCAACTGGATCCTTTATTTTTTTTTTTTTTTATTTTTTTTTTAACATTGAAGTCTATAGATCTGTTAAATATCAATCCATTTTTCTTCCATTTGAAACGGATCCGTTTTTTGCTTACTGGATCAGACTCAGTTAGTATATAGTATAAGGAACAGATACGTTCAGGCATTACTAAGTGGATATAAATTAATAGTGGAGTTCGATGTTAGTAGTTAATATTAGTACCTCAATAGGGGTGGATGAGTTCCCCTTTAATAATTAGTGTTTTTGGCAGGAAACTCTTCATTTTTCAACTACTAAAATTTAGACCAAGATGTACTGTCAGTTCACTGAGTGATAGCATACTGCCCATAGAAGTCTGTGGAGAGAAAAGGGACAGAATAGTGACTGAGAGGTGGAGAAGCACACAAAAACTAGAATAGTGGGTGTTTTACGGTGGATATACAGCTTTTTAATTTGAGGGGGTGTTCTATAGAGCTAGGGTAGCAGAATCTCCTCTCCTGTGCATGGAGTGTAGTGGAGACATTATAGCACCTAGTCAGTAAAAACTGGATGATGGAGCATAAATCTACGTTCGGACTCAAAACTGAATTAAGGATACCAGACTAATTCCTCTTTTTACGTTTAGAGCTGAAGTAAAGCCACCGAAACAGCAGGAGATTCCCGAGAACCAAGATGATGATACCTCCACGGAAGAGTCATTGCTGGAAGAGACTGAAACTCCAAGGTCAGAGGTGAATGAACCAGTGTTAGGACACTATTCTGGGCCTTCTGAGAGGATCACACCAGTTAGAAGGCGGTTGAACAGTCTCTTTGCCAGGAATAGAAGCCAGAGAAGTTTTCAACATGAAAGAGTTGAAGATCTGGATGATATGGATGGATTTGCCCTTGCAGTTGCAGGACAATGTCGGCAAATGCCAGTGGACAGGCAGGCCAAATACATGTCCTATGTCTTCGCTTCTGCACACTTATTTCGTTCATCTTCAACTCTGCCTAAAGTTGAAGTATTAATAGCCAACCTTCAGACTGAGCTGGATAGATTTCAGGAGTCCTCATCCTGTGGTGCTTATGGTTCATCGGATTAGTTCAATTTTGAAACAAAAAAGGGACAAGAAAACACAGAAAAAGTTGTCATTTTTATTTTTTACTGGATATTTGTAGAAACCAATAAGTTGACACAACGGTCAGAAAGACAATTAGTCAGAAAGCCGAGTGCATATATGACGAGTACCAGAGAAAGTAGAGTTGCAATAGATTATCAAAAGGCCTGTGTTCCCCGAACAGTTGCTTCGAAACAACAGTAACAGGACACAACACCGTACAGTTCGCTAACATGCTGCACGTCAGAACCATTACAGATCGCCAATGAGTCCGCATCACGAATTCAGCTCTTGTAAATACTATACATCCGATGCCTGTGATTTAATAAACTGTATAAACCATCTACTTGTGGTCAAGCATTAATTTGGGATGCTTTTGAAATGGAGTGGTGTAGCTGGGCAACCCCTTAAAGGTTGAGAAGAAAAGTCTGCACTTACTCTGTGACTGCAGTGTTGAACCATGACAGTGTGTGATGCGCACACAGTCACAATTTCCTTTTATTCCACAGATAGCCGCATGTATGTGATTTACACACTTGCAGTCATGTTCCATCTAGACTACTCTGCTTGAGCATTGTGAATCGGGGGAAAGTCGGCACATGACTGCAAGCATGTAAACCTCATATGTGGAATCACGTGATACATGTTAATAACTTAGAATGCTTTTACTTATTGACCCTTTACCGCCGAGCGCAGCTCCATTCCTGGCAGATGATGGCTGTTTCACTCAGCCATCATCTGCCTCTACCAGCCACGAGTTTTGCTCTGTCCACAAAGCATTTTCACTATACTGTTTGTGTGCCCCGGCTCATCATTTCTGTGCAGAGGAAGCTGTCAGTCCTGGGGCGTGGCTGAAAATTGGTGGCTCCCAGCAGGAAATAAGTTAATTTCTTTATCTCCAGGTAGCCCCACTTTCAGTAAAGTGGCCAGGCAGCATTGTAACATTATTTAATGCAGTTTAACCCTATATCTGCAGGTAAATAGTATATTTTGAGGGGACTGGTTCTGTTTAAAGCGGGATAAATGCTTTTTTCATTTTTTATTTTTTTATTTTATTTTTTTAGGATCGCAATCAACAGCAGTAACCTTTTTTTTTATTTCTCTTGACCTAGCCATATGAGTGGTAGTTTTTCTTTTTGTTTTTTTCATTAAAGTTGTATTTGTTAGTGGCACAATTTTGGGTGTACATATAACTTATTCATGGAAAGAAATAAAGAAAAAAAAGCTTTTTTTTTTTACATTTTAAATTTGATGCTATTCACTGTACTGCACAAAGAATGTTATGTCAGCCAGTAGAATTATATTGATACCAATTTATATGCTTTTTTGTGTGTGTATTTTACCATAATAAATATACTTTGTAAAAAAAAAAAATATATATATATATATATATATATATATATATCTCTATCTATATCTTTATCTTTTTCTTACCTGGGTGTCCTATAGCAGTGTATTCCTTTCTGTATTCAAGAGGGGTTCTCTTGTCCTTCGGGGTAGAAGACTGGGCTGACTGTATACATTTTTATATGTTGTCAAACAGTAAAAGCAGTTTTACGATGTTGGTTTGTCTGAATGGTATTGGTGGTTCATGGCACTGTATCCTCCATTACATACCTCCTTCTGCTTTGTTATTGCTACTGACCTGATCTTTTACTCCAGGAACCGGAGGCAGGAGCCTTGTGTGTGTGTGTGTGTGTGTGTGTGTGTGTGTGTGTGTGTGTGTGTGTGTGTGTGTGTGTGTGTGTGTGTGTGTGTGTGTGTGTGTGTGTGTGTGTGTGTGTGTGTGTGTGTGATCAAGTATAAAGTCAAGGTGAAAAGCAGGCAATCTATGCATACAGAACGCCTGGTGTCCATTCCGAAGCACGCTTCCAGAGGTGCATGCCCTGATGTAATTCCTGTGGGCACATGCGCTGGCAATGACGACAGTGGTGTGTCCTATTTAAAGCGCCACTGCCTGTTAGTCAATATGCTCTTGCCTGGCAGCTGTTCTCTCTGTTTGCAGAGTTATTTGGGTGCCTGTGGTTGATGTGAGCCCCTACACAAGGTATTTATCCTGCTAATGGTGTGATTTTGCTTTTTCCTAAATGTCTGCTCCTCAAAAAAGAGAAAACCTAGAGTCTGCTTTTCCTGTGAACAGCAATTAGCCGATGACTTGGTTAAAGACATACTCTTTTTTTTACTTTTCTCAGCTGGTTTAAGAATGAGTTGCCTGATGCCTTTCAAGAATTTCAGAGTTCTGCTAAAAAAAAGAAGCAGCATAGAGGATAGTGTCTTCCTCATCATCAGCTGATTCAGGGGGTGGTGGCATATCAGATACTTCTATGGAGGACCTGTACTTTCTGCTCAGCGAGTCTGCATCATTCAGACCTACAGATCGCACGGCAAAAAAGCAGAGAGTGTTTTATCATCTTCCAGTAAATAAGATGTTTTTTCAGTATACCCCATTGTGAATTAGCGTCTGCAAAAGGAGTGGGCAAAGCCAGAGCAAAAGTTGGACCTAGGAGTCTGATTCGGGGCTAAAAGTGAATCTTAAAATTACAGCATGCTGGGATGCACATTCTAAGGTGGACCTGGCAAACGGCTAGACTGTTGAAGTAGTTTTTCCATCAGAAGAGTCTTTTCTTCTAAAGGACACAAAGGACAGGAAGGCAGTTTTCTTTCTGATAAATATTTTATATGGCTTCTGCCTCTTAAAATCACCTTACCATCTGTTCCAGTTGCCGAGCTATGAGACTTTGGCTTAGCCAGTTGTCCAATGATTTGAACTAGGGAGTGAGAAGGGAAGAGATTCTGGATAAACAGCCAGTTATGAAATTTGCCGTGGACTTTTTATGTGACACTCCCTTTGATATCCTGAGCTGCTTCTCAAGAGCTTAAATTACAGCCGATTCTGAGTGTTGTGGATAAAGCAGTGGACGGGTGACATTCCATCTAAAAAAAACATTTTTGTTCCCTTCCTTTTCAACCTTCAGGTCTTATTGGTCCACATATAAAAAAAGATACTCAAATCACTGAGTGAGGGTAAGGGATTCTCTTTTCAGCAACCTAAGGGTACCGTCTCAAAGTGGCACTTTTGTCGCTACGACGGTACGATCTGTGACGTTCCAGCGATATCCATACGATATCGCTGTGTCTGACACGCAGCAGTGATCAGGGATCCTGCTGAGAATCGTACGTCGTAGCAGATCGTATGGAACTTTCTTTCGTCGCTTGATCACCCGCTGACATCGCTGGATCGTTGTGTGTGACAGCGATCCAGCGATGTGTTCGCTTGTAACCAGGGTAAACATCGGGTTACTAAGCGCAGGGCCGCGCTTAGTAACCCGATGTTTACCGTAGTTACCAGCGTAAAAGTAAAAAAAAACAAACAGTACATACTCACATTTCGGTGTCCTTCAGGTCCCTTGCCGTCTGCTTCCCGCTCTGACTGTCTGCCGGCAGGAGCAGAGCACAGCAGTGACGTCACCGCTGCACCGCTGTGATCTGCTTTCACTTTACGGCGGCAGTCAGTCAGAGCGGGAAGCAGACGGCAAGGGACCTGAAGGACACCGGAATGTGAGTATGTACTGTTTTTTTTTTTTTTTTTACTTTTACGCTGGTAACCAGGGTAAACATCGGGTTACTAAGCGCGGCCCTGCGCTTTGTAACCCGATGTTTACCCTGGTTACCCGGGCCCTCGGCATCGTTGGTCGCTGGAGAGCGGTCTGTGTGACAGCTCCCCAGCGACCACACAACGACTTTCCAACGATCATGGCCAGGTTGTATCGCTGGTCGTGATCGTTGGAAAGTTGCAGAGTGTGACGGTACCCGAAGAGAACTCTTAAGCCATTTTGTTCTCAAGGAAGGAATTGCTTCAGATTTAGAAGAAGATATACAAAAAGTAAGCCGTCCAGGCTAAAGCTGGGCCAGTCTCTGCAAAGAACAAGTCATCCTTCCATAAAGCTTCACAATTGTGATGCTAGAGATCAGTTACCCATAAGAGGAAGATTATCCAGTTTTTCTCCAATGTGGTCAGTTACCTCCTCAGACCTTGGGTTCAAGTCAGTGGTGAGGGGATATTCTCTAGTGCTAAAGGCTTATCTTGCAAATAGTTTTCTTTTTAGTGATGGCAAGAATCTGATGGTCTGTCATCTGGTGCAGAACTTCCTCTGAAAAGTGGCTCTGTAAAAAGTTCTAACTCTGCAAGAAGGGTCAGGAGTCTATTCCCTAGTATTTCCAGTCCCCAAACCAGGGGGGGAAATGGCATCTGGTTATAGATAATAATAATAATCTTTATTTTTATATAGCGCTAACATATTCCACAGCTCTTTACAGGTTGCACACATTAGCATCACTGTCCCCGTTGGGGCTCACAATCTAAATTCCCTATCAGTATGTCTTTGGAATGTGGGAGGAAACCGGAGTACCCGGAGGAAACCCACGCAAACACAGAGAGAACATACAAACTCTTTGCAGATGTTGTCCTTGGTGGGGTTTGAACCCAGGGACTCCAGCGCTGCAAGGCTGCTGTGCTAACCACTGCGCCACCGTGCTGCCCATCTAACCTTTGTAGAAGTTTTCTAGAAAGAAAATAGTTTGATTAAAACTATTTTGTCTGTGACAGTGATTCTCCTGAAAGAGGACTTCCTGGCAACCATAGATCTTCAGGATACGTACCTACACACTGCATGTAATTCTACCAACCCATCGCAAGTTTCTTCGGTTGGCCATTCAGGTGGTGTCTCGATATTCCATATGCAGTTTACCTGTATTCCATTTGGTTTGGCAGTGGCTCCAAGAGTCTTTATCAATGTGTTAGTGGTTCTTGGCGCACCTCTATGGTTGCATGGAACATGTCATTCTGTAGCTTGATGACTGGTTAGTGAAAGCATTGTCCAAGAAGTATGTGAGGAATCATCTTCAGAAAACTGTCTAATTATGTCCCATTGTTTTCTCATCAATCAGGCAATGTTACAGCTCTCACACTCCAAGCAGCCAAAGTTTGTGGGAATTATCAATATGCACTTCCTCTCAATCAGGCTATGCGACTGAAGAATTCTTAAGCTACAACGCAGTATTTCTCCATTGCCACATTGGGGGACACAGGACCGTGGGTGTATGCTGCTGTCACTAGGAGGCTGACACTAAGCAAATACAAAAAAGGGTTAGCTCCTCCGCTGCAGTATACACCGCTCACTGGCTACAGATAATACCAGTTCTTGCTTAGTGTCCGTAGGAGGCACACTGCATCTGTTTCTTTCCAGACTTTTTTTATTTTTTAATTTTACGCAAGAGGATGAAGGGAGCGACGGACCCTTTTAAGGGGTCCGATCTCCCCCGAAACACCAACAGGTGAGCACGGTGAGTTTACTCCCCGTACCCGTTCCTGCGACGTGCGATGCTCGGCCGTGGACATGCCCTGTGAAATCCTAGGAGAGCGAACCCTTAGGATACACAGAGGCCATCTTCCCAGAGTACTGTCTGGCCGCCCTCCCTCTGCTCCACCACTAAAAGAATAGCAGTGCTGGAAGGAGCTTCCCAGTCCCTCTCCAGCCCCTCATCAAGAGGGCGCTGGGTCGAGGTGGACTGCATCGCCCCTCATACCTCGCCTGAAGAGGATCACAAGTGGTGAGTCTTCTGGGGTAAGGGGGGGGCTCCTGAGCGCACCATGGGCTCGGCCACATCTTGCGGTCGGGCACCGCTAATTTAGTCCCCGGCTTCTGATTCTGCTAGGCCGCGCTCCGCCCACTGAGCGCATCAAGCGCGAGGTCCCGCCCACCGCTTCAGCGCTTCTCGCACACTGCGAGAAGCGCCCTCTAAACTCTCGGCGGCCGTCTTGCCACAACAGGGGGACCTCAACGCCATGTCTCCTCACCGGTCTCAGTGCGGCATCCGGACACAGGACCTGGGTACGTGCGCTGCGCGCTGACACAGCTCCCATCCTTCTGCGGGCTCCGCTTTACTCATTGCTCCATTTTTATTAGCTGCACAGTGCTCCGCTTTACTAGCCGCACAGTGCTCCGCTTTACTAACTGCACAGCCTGCACGGAGATTAACAGACATGTCTCTGCCTAAACACAAAAAGTCTGCAAAAACGCATACAGTGTTCTTTACTTCTTGCACCTCCTGTCAGGCTGCGCTACCAAGCGGGCATACTGCCCCGCTCTGTAATGCTTGTGACCCTAAAAGCGCTCAGGAGCCCCCCACCGCAAACGAGCCCGCGGTGACCAGTCCCCCTGAGTAAACTTTGTCACTTTCGCAGTCTATGGCTTCTTTGAATAAGGCTATTGAGTCCCTCCAGGACCTAACCAGGAGCAGGACCACTAATCCGCCTATTCAGGAAAATTCCCCTACGGCCGCAGAATCTTCAGCCTGCAGGGGCCGCTCTCATTCTAAGCACAAGCGGCTATCAAGGAAGCCCGTCCGTAGCTCGTTCCCCAGGCCCTCTGGCACCTCGGCGTCCGTTAGCTCCGCTTCCCGCTCTCGCTCTCCAGGCACCTCTTCCGACCAGGACTCTGATCCTGAGTCTGATGGGCCTTTAGATCTGGAGTCGCCAGGTTATCAGAGCACTATAGATAGTCTCATTGAGGCCGTCAACCAGTCCCTTCAGGTCGACAAGGACCCGACGACCTCCAGTACGGATAATTCAGTGTCCTTCAAAAGGACCAAACGTACTCACAGGGTGTTTGTCAATCACCCGGAGTTCCAGGACATAGTCCAGCGACATAGGCAGCGTCCAGACAAACGTTTTGAGGGCCAGAGATCTCTGGAGTCCAAATATCCTTTTTCTCCTGATCTCCGAAAACAATGGATAGAATCCCCTCCTGTGGATCCTCCTGTCTCGTGTGTCCTCTAAAACTTTCCATGATGGACGGATCTTCTATCAAAGATCCCACGGACCGCCTAGTTGACAGCTTTGCCCGATCAGTCTTTGAGGCTTCAGGCTCGGCACTCTTCCCCTCCTTCGCTGCTACCTGGGTAGCCAAAGCTGTGGCTTTTTGGGCACTCTCTCTGCATAAGACCTTACAGAACAGCGACCTTTCTCCTGACATAGCGGAACTTGCAAATCAGATCTCTTTGGCTGGCGATTACTTAGTAAACGCTTCCCTGGATGCGGCTAACTGCTCTGCACTTACGTCTGCTAACGCTGTGGCGATTAGGAGAGCGCTATGCCTGAGGAACTGGCGAGCGGACTCCGTATCTAAAAAGTCGCTCACGTCTCTGCCATATCTCAGTGGCCGTCTTTTTGGTGAAAAACTGGACAAACTAATTTCCGCCGCTACGGGAGGTAAAAGTACTTCCCTTCCCCAGCAGAGATTCAGACAACCGTTCCGACGACAACCACAGGCCCGGTTTCGGCCCTTTCGTGGAACCTACTCATGGCATTCCTCGGCCAGTTCCCCTGGTTCGGGGCGCCGGGTGTTATGGACCTGGTGGTTAGGAGCACCCGGAATGGCCTGATGGTTAAACTAGTAATAGGGACAAGCTCTGGGGAAGTGGGAACTCTGCTGACCGCAAACCCTACTCCTATCACACACACTAGAAATAGCCGTGGAGCGTACCTAACTCTCCCTAGACGCCTCTTCACAGCCTAAGAGCTAACTACCCCTAAAGATAGAAATAAAAGCCTTACCTTGCCTCAGAGAAATTCCCCAAAGGAAAAGGCAGCCCCCACATATATTGACTGTGAGTTAAGAGGAAAGTCAAACACAGGAATGAAACAGGTTTTAGCAAAGGAGGCCAGTCTTCACTAAATAGTCAGAGGATAGAAAAGGGAACTATGCGGTCAGCACAAAAAACTACAAAAACCACGCAGAGTATGCAAAAAGACCTCCACACCGACTCACGGTGTGGAGGTGCAACTCTGCACCCCCAGAGCTTCCAGCTAGCAAGGAAATATCATGATAGCAAGCTGGACTAGAATTAAGCAGTACTAAGAAATATATTCAGGAAGCAGTAACAACAAATGAACTATCAGGGACTTAGCTTCTGCTGGAGTAGACAGGTCATCAGAGAAGTCCAAGAGAGATCTGAACCAATACTGAGACATTGACAGCTGGCATGAAGTAACGATCTGAGTGGAGTTAAATAGGGAAGCCAGCATAGCAATAAACGAGGGCAGCTGAGAAAGCCAACCTCAAGGACCAGCAGTTCCACTCAAAGCCACCAGAGGGAGTCCAAGGACAGAACTCACCAAAGTACCATTCATGACCACAGGAGGGAGTCCGAGAACGGAATTCACAACAGCCGGGCCACCAGAGACAAAAGCTCTCAAGCTTCATACAGGCCCAACCATGACTGGAGGGGCCGCTTCACACAATCTAGGTCCAGGGGATCCAGACCCCACTCATCTTCCAAATGACTCCCAATTCCGTCAGGACACCAGCAAAGTTGGCAGACGCCTTCTCTCATTTTGTCATGCCTGGCTCGCCGTCGTTCACGACGAGTGGGTCGGGGACCTGGTGTCCTCCGGTTACAAAATCGATTTTTCCTACCCCCTCCAACCTGGTTTTTCACTTCCCGCCCTCTCGAAGCGGGAAGGCGCGCCCGAGCTTTTTCCCAGGCCATACAGTCGCTCCGACAAGACAGAGTGATTGTCCCTGTCCCAGAGGATGAAAGATTCCGCGTTTTTTATTCAAACCTGTTCATGGTCCCCAAAAAGGATGGAACAGTAAGGCCCATCCTGGACCTAAAGCTCTTGAACAGGTTTGTCAAAGTCCATCATTTCAGGATGGAATCCCTCCGTTCCGTCATTGCCTTGATGGAACATGGCGAATTCTTAGCATCCATCAACATCCAGGATGCGTACCTCCACATCCCAATCTTCCCGCCTCATCAAAGGTTTCTCCGCTTCGCCGTTGGAGAGGAACACTTTCAGTCCGCAGCCTTGCCTTTTGGCCTCGCCACCGCCCCCAGAGTTTTCACAAAGGTCATGGCAGCTGTCATGGCCATTCTGCATTCTCGGGGCTTAGTCATTCTCCCCTATCTAGATGACTTACTGGTCAAAGGCCCATCCTTCCGAGCCTGCGAGGAGTGCGTCCGCATTTCCTTGGATACTCTTTCTCGGCTGGGCTGGTTGATCAATTTAAAGAAGTCATCCCTTCTTCCAGCTCAACGGATTTCCTTCCTGGGCATGACCTTGGACACATCCCTAGGGTTGGTGCTTCTTCCTCAGGACAAGGTCCTGGATCTTCAACAGGGGGTCTGGAAGCTTCTTCGGCCGTCTCCCTGCTCCATCTGTTTCGGCATGAGGATTCTCGGAAAAAAGGTGGCCGCAATGGAAGCGATTCCTTTCGCGTAACTACACCTCCGTCCCCTCCAGGACGCTCTTCTGGACGCATGGGACGGGAGTCCGTTTTCCCTCGACCAACTGTGTCCCCTCGGGTCAGGCAGACACTCCAATGGTGGATGCTCCAATCCTCTCTTCTCCAAGGGAGGTCCTTCCTCCCGGTCCATTGGCTGGTAATCGCCACCGACGCCAGCTTCCTAGGCTGGGGAGCGGTTTTTCAAAATCACACTGCGCAGGGAACCTGGACTCGTCACGAGTCTCGTCTTCCAATCAACATCCTGGAGATACAGGCGATCATGCTGTCGCTAAAGCAGTTCCATCATCTTCTTGCAGGTTGCCCCATCCGCATCCAGTCGGACAATGCCATGGCTGTGGCTTATATAAATCAGGGGGGCACCCGCAGCAGAGCTGCAATGCGCGAGGTAGAACACATCCTTCGCTGGGCTGAACACAACCACTCGGTCATCTCGGCCGTTCATATTCCCGGAGTGGAAAACTGGGCCGCGGACTTCCTCAGCCGGCAGAGCCTTGCCTAAGGAGAGTGGTCTTTCCATCAGGATGTATTCCAACAAATCTGTCATCATTGGGGTACTCCGGACGTAGACCTGATGGCTTCCTGGTTCAACACCGAGGTACCTCAGTTTGTGGCCCGGTCCCGGGATCCCAGAGCAATCGGAGCGGACGTGCTAGTCCTTCCCTGGAGTCAGTTTCATCTTCCTTACCTCTTTCCCTCTCCCTGCCCCTGCTCCCCAGAGTCATCAGGAAGATCAGGGCAGAGGGTGTCCCGGTAATTCTCATCGGCCTGGATTGGCCTCGCCAGGCATGGTATGCAGAGCTGGTCCAGCTCATCACAGACGTTCCTTGGCGCCTACCAGATCGCCCAGATCTACTTTCTCAGGGCCAGATCTACCACCAGAACTCAGGGGCCCTGTGTTTGACGGCTTGGCCATTGAATCCTTGGTTCTGACTCAAGCAGGTTTTTCCCACGAGGTAGTTCCCACCTTGATCAGTGACCGAAAGCCGGTGTCATCGCGCATCTACCATCGGACCTGGAAGACCTTCTTTGATTGGTGCAGAAGCAGAGGTCGCCCTCTGATGGTCTTCAACATCCCTACCATCCTGGATTTCCTCCAATCTGGTCTGGACTTGGGGCTTTCGCCGAGTTCCCTTAAAGGGCAGGTCTCGGCCTTGTCAGTCCTTTATCAATGCAAAATTGCTTCCAAACCTCAGGTCAGAACGTTCTTTCAGGGAGTCTCTCACGTGGTGCCTCCCTACAAAGCGCCTCTAGAGGCTTGGGACCTTAATCTGGTCCTAGGTGTCATGCAGGAATCTCCCTTCGAGCCGTTGCAGGACATCTCTCTACCTCTCCTTTCATGGAAAGTGGCCTTTCTCATCGCTATTACCTCGATCAGACGAGTCTCGGAGTTGGCTGCTCTTTCCTCTCGGACGCCGTTCCTTACATTCCACCGGGACAAGGTGGTCATCAGACCGTCCCCTACTTTCCTCCTAAAGGTGGTGTCTTCCTTCCACCTCAATGAGGATATCGTACTTTCGTCTCTTTGCCCTGCTCCAACGCACCGCATGGAGAAGGCTCTTCACTCCTTGGATCTTGTTAGAGCTCTCAGGAAGTACGTGTCCAGGACGGCACCTTTTCGACAGAAAGATGCTCTGTTTGTGCTCCCGGCGGGACACCGGAAGGGACTGGCCGCTTCTAAGTCGACAATCGCCAGATGGATTCGGTCGACTATTCAAAAGGCTTACCGCGTCAGAGGCAAGCCTATCCCTGCGGGCCTCAGGGCACACTCCACTCGGTCGGTGGGTGCTTCCTTGGCCATTCGGAATCAAGCATCTGCAGAGCAGGTTTGCAAAGCTGCGACCTGGTCTAGCCTGCACACCTTTTCAAAGCTCTACAATGTCCATACTCGGGTGTCTTCAGATGCAAGCTTGGGTAGGTGTATTCTGCAGGCAGTGGTAGTGCACCTGTAGACAGCAGGTGTCATAAGTTTACACTGTTGAGTTGTTATTTCCCACCCAGGGACTGCTTTTGGACATCCCACGGTCCTGTGTCCCCCAATGTGGCGATGGAGAAATAGGGATTTTTGTGTACTCAGCGTAAAATCCATTTCTCCGAGCCACTCATTGGGGGACACAGCACCCACCCTTGTTTGGCTTGTTGCCTATAATAAGTGTTCTAGTCTCTGACATGTTTCTGTCATTAAGAGTTTTTTTGTTAATCTCCTACTGCTTTGCTATGAACTGGTATTAACTGTAGCCAGTGGGTGGTGTATACGGCAGAAGAGGAGCTAACCTTTTTTGTATTTACTTAGTGTCAGCCTCCTAGTGACAGCAGCATACACCCATGGTCCTGTGTCCCCCAATGAGTGGCTCGGAGAAAAGGATTTTACAGTGAGTACACAAAAATCCTTATTTCCATTTGATCCACAGCTCTCAAGTCTCCATCAGATCAAAAATGAGTGTTTTAGGAACCTTAATGTATGCAATCCTTGAGCATCCGGTCGAGGGTGCATACTGCTGTGCGAGATGTGAGCACTGTCATGATTCCCAATGGCAGGGAAACATCAGAACACAAAAATAACGGACGAGCTCTGGGTGATGGAATCTCGAGCTGACCGTGAGCTAAATCTACCACACAACTAAAAGTAGCCAGGGAGCATACCTACGACTTCCTAAATGCCACGCGCCAGCCGGAGGACTAACTATGCCTGGTAGAGGAAGGAACAGACCTGGCTTACCTCTAGGGAAATACCCCAAAAGATGATAGCAGCCCCCCACATGTAATAACGGTGAGTTAAGAGGAAAAGACATACACAGTATGAAAGTAGATTTAGCAAAGAGAGGTCCACTTACTAGATAGCAGAAGGATACAAAAGAGGACTTCACGGTCAACTGAAAACCCTTTCAAAAAACCATCCTGAAATTACTTTAAGACTCCTGTGTCAACTCATGACACAGGAGTGGCAATTTCAGCCCGCAAGAGCTTCCAGCTACAGAGAATAACAAAAACTGCAAACTGGACAAAAGATACAAAACAAAAGGACAAAGTCCACTTAGCTGATCAGCAGACTAGTAGCAGGAACATGCAACCGAAGGCTCTGGTTACAATGATGACCGGCAAGGAAATGACTGGAGAGCAAGGCTAAATAGGAAACTCCCAAACACTGATGGGAGCAGGTGAACTGAGACAGCAAAGCACACACAAGTCACCAGCAACCACCAGGGGAGCCCAAAAAGCGGATTCACAACAGAGCACGTTGTGTATTTGGGAGCCCAGATACTGGATCTAAATGTGCAGCTGGCAACACTGAGATCCATAGACAATATGGAAAGGAGTCTTCTGCTCACTGAGCAGACCCTCAATGGGATAGATGAGGGGGGGATGGTAGGATGGAGCTGCAGGACAGTAAAGCAGCAAGCTGGGTGACAGAAAGCGGGGTAGAAGGGAAGAGTGCCAGGGAGGCTAGTCCTGATCTGGCAAACCCCAATAAGTTTACTAAGTTGGCAGATGAGGGGGGTGCCAGTACAGGGGTACCACTGCTGCTGCCAGGCATGTCCTCTGAAAGCCGGAGGAGTGACTGCTACAGTAAGGAGGGAAATAGGAGAGCAGGGCAGGCCAGTCAGGTGCTGGTAGTGGGGGATTCAATTAGGGGAACAGGGCAATCTGTCACAAAGACAGGGATCGTGGAACGGAGTGCTGCCTACCTGGCGCTCGAATCTGACACATCGCTGATCGGGTTGACAGATTACTGGGAGGGGCTGGTGAGGACCCAGTGGTCATGGTGCACATTGGCACAAATGACAAAGTTAGAGGTAGGTGGAAGGTCCTTAAAGATGATTTCAGGGAATTAGGCTGCAAGCGTAAAGCAAGGACCTCCAAGATGGTATTTTCCGAAATACTGCCTGTGCGACGCCAGAGAGGCAACGGGAGATTAGGGAGGTTAATAAGTGGCTCAAGAATTGGTGTAGGAAGGAGGGGTTTGGGTTCCTGGAGAACTGGGCCGGCTTCTCAGTTAGCTACAGGTTCTACGCTAGGGACGGGCTGCACCTCAATGGGGAAGGTGCAGCTGTGCTGGGGAGAAAATTGCTAGAAGGGTGGAGGAGTGTTTAAACTAGGGATGGGGGGGGCGTATTAGTGCAGATAGAGACCTAGGCACAAATAAGGAAGTTGGGGGTGGCGGTGGGGTTAGAACAATTAATAATTTAAGAAAGAATAGAGGTGCAGAGAGATACATAAAGTGCATGTATACTAATGCCAGAAGCCTCACCAACAAAATGGAGGAGTTAGAATTAATGTTGTTGGAGCATATGGAAGCAATGGAGAATATCCTCGTAAAGCAAATAGATGAAGCTGCGACTCAAGGAGAAGTCATTATTATGGGGGACTTCAACTACCCTGAAATAGATTGGGGAACAGAAACCTGCAGTTCCAGCAAAGGTAATCGTTTTTTGACAACTATGAGAGACAATTACCTTTCACAACTGGTTCAGGACCCAACAAGAAGGGGGGCACTGCTAGACCTAATATTAACCAACAGGCCAGACCGCATAACAAATATAAGGGTTGGGGGTCACTTGGGGAATAGTGATCATAAAATAATAAGTTTTTATGTATCCTTTAGTTAGATGTGTAGTAGAGGGGTTACAAGGACACCAAACTTCAGGAGGGCAAATTTTCAACGGATGAAAAATGATCTTGGTGCAATTAACTGGGATGATATCCTGAGGCATAAAAATACACAAAGAAAATGGGAGACGTTTATTAGCATCCTGGATAGGACCTGTCACAGTATATACCGTATGGGAATAAACATGCTAGAAATAAGAGGAAACCAATATGGCTAAATAGAGCTGTAAGGGGCGCAATAAGTGAAAAAAAGAAAGCATTTAGAGAATTAAAGGAAGCAGGTAGTGATGAGGCATTAAATAAATAGAGAAAATTAAATAAATTCTGTAAAAAGCAAATCAAGGCAGCAAAGATTGAGACAGGGAGACTCATTGCCAGAGAGAGTAAAAATAATCCCAAAATATTCTTTAACCAAATAAATAGTAAGAAACTAAAAAATGATATTGTTGGCCCCCTGAAAAATAGTCTGGGTGAAATGCTGGATGAGGATGAGGAAAAAGCCAATCTGCCAAATGACTTTTTTTCATCAGTATTTACACAAAAAAATCCCATGGCAGACAATATGATCAGTGATAAAAAAATTAAAAAAAAAACCATTAACCCCTTCACCCCCAAGGGTGGTTTGCACGTTAATGACCGGGCCAATTTTTACAATTCTGACCACTGTCCCTTTCTGAGGTTATAACTCTGGAATGCTTCAACGGATCTTGGCGATTCTGACATTGTTTTCTCGTGACATATTGTACTTCATGATAGTGGTAAAATTTCTTCGATATAATTTGCGTTTATTTGTGAAAAAAACGAATATTTGGCGAAAATTTTGAAAATTTCGCAATTTTCCAACTTTGAATTTTTATGCCCTTAAATCACAGACATATGTCACACAAAATACTTAATAAGTAACATTTCCCACATGTCTACTTTACATCAGCACAATTTTGGAACCAAAATTTTTTTTGGTGACGGAGTTATAAGGGTTAAAAGTTGACCAGCAATTTCTCATTTTTACAACACCATTTTTTTTAGGGACCACATCTCATTTGAAGTCATTTTGAGGGTTCTATATGATAGAAAATACCCAAGTGTGACACCATTCTAAAAACTGCACCCCTCAAGGTACTCAAAACCATTTTCAAGCAGTTTATTAACCCTTCAGGTGTTTCACAGGAATTTTTGGAATGTTTAAATAAAAATGAACATTTAACTTTTTTTCACAAAAAATTTATTTCAGCTCCAATTTGTTTTATTTTACCAAGGGTAACAGGAGAAAATAGACCCCAAAATTTGTTGTACAATTTGTCCTGAGTACGCTGATACCCCATATGTGGGGGTAAACCACTGTTTGGGCGCATGGCAGAGCTCGGAAGGAAAGGAGCGCCATTTGACTTTTCAATGCAAAATTGACTGGAATTGAGATGGGACGCCATGTTGCATTTGGAGAGCCCCTGATGTGCCTAAACATTGAAACCCCCCACAAGTGACACCATTTTGGAAAGTAGACCCCTTAAGGAACTTATCTAGATGTGTGTTGGGCACTTTGACCCAACAAGTGCTTCACAGAAGTTTATAATGCAGAGCCGTAAAAATAAAAAAAATCATTTTTTCACAAAAATGATTTTTCGCCCCCAATTTTTTATTTTCCCAAGGGTAAGAGAAGAAATTGGACCACAAAAATTGTTGTGCAATTTGTCCTGAGTACGCTGATACCCCATATGTGGGTGTAAACCATTGTTTGGGCGCATGGCAGAGCTCGGAAGGGAAGGAGCGCCATTTGACTTTTCAATGCAAAATTGACTGGAATTGAGATGGGACGCCATGTTGCGTTTGGAGAGCCCCTGATGTGCCTAAACATTGAAACCCCCCACAAGTGACACCATTTTGGAAAGTAGACCCCTTAAGGAACTTATCTAGATGTGTGGTGAGCACTTTGACCCAACAAGTGCTTCACAGAAGTTTATAATGCAGAGCCGTAAAAATAAAAAATCATATTTTTTCACAAAAATGATCTTTTCGCCCCCATTTTTTTATTTCCCCAAGGGTAAGAGAAGAAATTAGAACACAAAAGTTGTTGTGCAATTTGTCCTGAGTACGACGATACCCCATATGTGGGGGGGAACCACTGTTTGGGCACATGACAGAGCTCGGAAGGGAAGGAGCGCCATTTGGAATGCAGACTTAAATGGATTGGTCTGCAGGCGTCACGTTGCATTTGCAGAGCCCCTGATGTACCCAAACAGTACAAACCCCCCAAAAGTGACCCCATATTGGAAACTAGACCCCCCAAGGAACTTATCTAGATGTGTTGTGAGAACTTTGAACCCCCAAGTGTTTCACTACAGTTTATAACGCAGAGCCGTGAAAATAAAAATTCCTTTTTTTTTCACAAAAATGATTTTTTAGCCCCCAGTTTTGTATTTTCACAAGGGTATCAGGATAAATTGGACCCCAAAAGTTGTTGTCCAATTTGTCCTGAGTACGCTGATACCCCATATGTGGGGGGGAACCACTGTTTGGGCGCATGACAGAGCTCGGAAGGGAAGGAGCGCCATTTGGAATGCAGACTTAAAAGGATTGGTCTGCAGGCGTCACGTTGCATTTGCAGAGCCCCTGATGTACCCAAACAGTACAAACCCCCCACAAGTGACCCCATATTGGAAACTAGACCCCCCAAGGAACTTATCTAGATGTGTTGTGAGAACTTTGAACCCCCAAGTGTTTCACTACAGTTTATAACGCAGAGCCGTGAAAATAAAAAATCCTTTTTTTCCCACAAAACTTAATTTTTGGCCCCCAGTTTTGTATTTTCCCAAGGGTAGCAGGAGAAATTGGACCCCAAAAGATGATGTCCAATTTGTCCTGAGTACGCTGATACCCCATATGTTGGGGTAAACCCCTGTTTGGGCACACGGGAGAGCTCTGAAGTGAAGGAGCACTGTTTTCCTTTTTCAACGCAGAATTGGCTGGAATTCAGATCGGATGCCATGTCCCGTTTGGAGAGCCCCTGATGTGCCTAAACAGTGGAAACCCCCCAATTATAACTGAAACCCTAATCCAAACACACCCCTTACCCTAATCCCAACAGTAACCCTAACCACTCCTCTAACCCAGACACACCAACCCTATTCCCAACCATAAATGTAATCCAAACCCTAACCCTATCGTTAGCCCCAACCCTAACTGTAGCCCCAACCCTAGCCCTAACCCTAGCTCTAACCCTAGCAATAACCCTAGCCCTATCACTAGCCCTAACACTAGCCGTAACACTAACCCTAGCCCCAACCCTAGCTCTAACCCTAGCCCC
Organism: Ranitomeya variabilis; assembly: GCF_051348905.1. Taxonomy (NCBI): domain Eukaryota; kingdom Metazoa; phylum Chordata; class Amphibia; order Anura; family Dendrobatidae; genus Ranitomeya; species Ranitomeya variabilis. The sequence continues at coordinate 687,928,328 of NC_135234.1, forward strand.
AACCCTTGCCCTAACCCTAACCCTTGCCCTAACCCTAGCCCTAACTCTAGTCCTAACTCTAGCCCTAACCCTAACCCTAATGGGAAAATGGAAATAAATACATTTTTTAATTTTTTTATTTTTCCCTAACTAAGGGGGTGATGAAGGGGGGTTTGATTTACTTTTATAGCGGGTTTTTTAGCGGATTTTTATGATTGGCAGCCGTCACACACTGAAAAGACGCTTTTCATTGCAAAAAATATTTTTTGCGTTACCACATTTTGAGAGCTGTAATTTTTCCATATTTGAGTCCACAGAGTCATGTGAGATCTTGTTTTTTTGCGGGACGAGTTGACGTTTTTATTGGTAACATTTTCGGACACGTGACATTTTTTGATCGCTTTTTATTCTGATTTTTGTGAGGCAGAGTGATCAAAAACCAGCTATTCATGAATTTATTTTGGGGGAGGCGTTTATACCGTTCCGCGTTTGGTAAAATTGATAAAGCAGTTTTATTCGTCGGGTCAGTACGATTACAGCGATATCTCATTTATATCATTTTTTTATGTTTTGGCGCTTTTATACGATAAAAACTATTTTATAGAAAAAATTATTTTGGTATCGCTTTATTCTCAGGACTATAACTTTTTTATTTTTTTGCTGATGATGCTGTATGGCGGCTCGTTTTTTGCGGGACAAGATGGCGTTTTCAGCGGTACCATGGTTATTTATATCAGTCCTTTTGATCGCGTTATTCCACTTTTTGTTCGGCGGTATGATAATAAAGCGTTGTTTTTTGCCTCGTTTTTTTTTTTTTTTTCTTACGGTGTTTACTGAAGGGGTTAACTAGTGGGGCAGTTTTATAGGTTGGGTCGTTACGGACGCGGCAATACTAAATATGTGTACTTTTATTGTTTTTTTTATTTTATTTAGCTAAACAAATGTATTTATGGGAATAATATATATTTTTTTTCTTTATTTAGGATATTTTTTTTATTTTTTTTTTTACACACGTGGGGATTTTTTTTTTAACTTTTTTACTTTGTCCCGGGGGGGACATTACAGATCATTGATCTGACAGTGTGCACAGCACTCTGTCAGATCGACGATCTGCTGTGCAGGGCTGCAGGCTTACCAGAGCCTGCTGAGCAGGCACTCGGTAAGCCACCTCCCTCCCTGCAGGACCCGGATGCCGCGGCCATCTTGGATCCGGGACCTGCGGCGAGGAGGGAGGTAGGAGACCCTCGGAGCAACGCGATCACATCGCGTTGCCCCGGGGGTCTCAGGGAAGCCCGCAGGGAGCCCCCTCCCTGCGCGATGCTTCCCTATACCGCCGGTACACCGCGATCATGTTTGATTGCGGTGTGCCGGGGGCGGTCCGTGACCGCTCCTGGCACATAGTGCCGGATGTCAGCTGCGATATGCAGCTGACACCCGGCCGCGATCAGCCGCGCTCCCCCCGTGAGTGCGGCCTATCGCGTATGACGTACTATCCCGTCGGTGGTCATACGGGCCCACCCCACCTCGACGGGATAGTACATCTGTCAGAAAGGGGTTAAATGTAATCTGCTTAACCCAGCAGGAAGTACGGCGGGGTCTAAAAATCACTAAAATTGTCAAATCTCCGGGCCCGGATGGGATACACCCCCGAGTACTGCAGGAATTAAGTACAGTCATTGATAGACCATTATTTTTAATCTTTAAAGACTCCATAATAACAGGGTCTGTACCACAGGACTGGCATATAGCAAATGTGGTGCCAATATTCAAAAAGGGGACAAAAACTGAACTCGGAAATTATAGGCCAGCAAGCTTAACCTCTACTGTGGGTAAAATCCTGGAGGGCATTCTAAGGGATGCTATACTGTAGTATCTGAAGAGGAATAACTTCATGACCCAGTATCAGCACGGGTTTACTAGGGACCGTTCATGTCAGACTAATTTGATCAGCTTCTATGAAGAGGTACCGTAAGCTCCGGACTGGCCCAAGGGAACCCAGTGGACGTAGTGTATATGGACTTTTCAAAAGCTTTTGATACGGTGCCACACAAAAGGTTGATACATAAAATGAGAGTAATGGGGATAGGGGAAAATATGTGTAAGTGGGTTGAGAGCTGGCTCAGGGATAGGAAACAAAGGGTGGTTATTAATGGAGCACACTCGGACTGGGTCGCGGTTAGCAGTGGGGTACCACAGGGGTCAATATTGGGTTCTCTTCTTTTTAACATATTTATTAATGACCTTGTAGGGGGCACTCAGAGCAGAATGTGAATATTTGCAGATGACACTAAACTCTGCAGGGTAATCAATACAGAGGAGGACAATTTTATGTTACAGGATGATTTATGTAAACTAGAAGCTTGGGCTTATAAATTTCAAACGAGCTTTAATGGGGATAAATGTAAGGTCATGCACTTGGGTAGAAGTAATAAGATGTATAACTATGTGCTTAATTTTAAAACACTGGGCAAAATCGTCAATTAAAAAGACCTGGGTGGATGACAAACTCACATTTAGTGGCCAGTGTCAGGCAGCTGCTACAAAGGCAAATAAAATAATGGGATGCATTAAAAGAGGCATAGATGCTCATGAGGAGAACATAATTTTACCTCTATACAAGTCACTAGTTCAACCACACTTAGAATACTGTGTACAGTGCTGGTCTCCGGTGTATAAGAAAGACATAGCTGAACTGGAGCAGGTGCAGAGAAGAGCGACCAAGGTTATTAGAGGACTGGGGGGGGGGGGTGTCTGCAATAACAAGATAGGTTATTACACTTGGAGCTATTTAGTTTGGAAAAACAAAGGCTATGGGGTGATCTTATTTTAATGTATAACTATGTGAGGGGACAGTACAAAGACCTTTCTGGTGATCTTTTTAATCATAGACCTGAGACAGGGACAAGGGGGCATCCTCTACATCTGGAGGAAAGAAGGTTTAAGCATAATAACAGACATGGATTCTTTACTGTAAGAGCAGTGGGACTATGGAACTCTCTGCCGTATGATGTAATGGGTGATTCATTACTAAAATTTAAGAGGGGACTGGATGCCTTTCTTGAAAAGTATGTTAGTTTATATATACTAGATTACTTGATAGGGTGTTGATCCAGGGAACTAGTCTGATTGCAGTATGTGGAGTCGGGAAGGAATTTGTTTTCCCAATGTGGAGCTTACTCTTTGTCACATGGGTTTTTTTTTTTTTGCCTTCCTCTGGATCAACATGTTAGGGCATGTTAGGTTAGGCTATGGGTTGAACTAGATGGACTTAGTCTTCCTTCAACCTTAATAACTATGTTAGTATGTTAACCTCCACCATTGAGTCAGTTCCTGGGCTCAAGTTCATTTTCACTTCGCCCTCTACAAAGAGGTTCTTTGCAGCTGGAACGTGTTTTGCTTCTCTAGGCTCCAAGATGGTTCTTCATCTGTCCACCAAACAGGATCTTCGATGGTCGTTTTTTTGAAGCTGTCTGTTGGAGGGTAGATCTCTGACACTTCAACCAATGATGACCCTCATGTTGGATGCTTCAAGCTTGGATTGGGGTGCCCATATTGTCGACAAGTGGATTCAAGGGGGTCTGGTTGAAGCAGGAGATCCAGATGTCATCCAAACTCAGGCAATATGGTTGGGCCTGAGTCATTTTCAGCCTATCCTTTTCCAGTGAGTGGTCTGACAACCTGGCTTCTGTATTTTACATCAACAAGCAGGGTGGAACCAAGAGTCTGTCAAAACCGAGGAGGTCTAGCATACAAAATATGGATCATGTCCTATGGCACTACAAATCTTATTTATATGTGCAATTGCAAAACATATACATAAGACTCAAATTATTATACTTAGACAATTCTAAGCCAGTTACATTCCTTTCACCTAGCCCTCAATCATGATCTATATCAACAGTATTCCATTTAAAGTGCTAGTAGTGCATCAGCTATTAGAGGAAACCGCATGTCCCATATGCCATGCTGTTGGTTGTTATACATGTCAGTGGTCAGATCCACATCACAGAAGTCCCCAATGCGCATTTTGCAATCTTCCAATGTAATGCTTCATCAGAGGAAGATCCAGTGTCTTCCACCTCAAGTTAATCTGTATAAAAACACGGTGTTACTCACAAATCCAGCCCGCAGCGAAAGGTGCTGAGTGAAGCGGCACATGCGTACTTGAACCCCCCAAGCTTCATACACAGCGTTACGGCAATACTGACTAACCACTGAGCATGAGTATACAAACAAAGCATAGTAAATAATCAATACTGCGTGGGAGCAAGGACAAGTCACAATGGCTCCCGCGCATGCACATACGCCGCCGAAGACGCCCGATGACACCGGGGTGTAGGGGTGGCAGAATGCAAACGGTAAATACCGGCACAAGAAGTGAGTTGTTGAAGAATTTCAAACATAATGATTGCAACCCAAACTTGAATCATATATCCCTTCTTGATGCACCGACCACTCCTGAATTCTCGCTTTGAGATCTCTAGCTTGTGCTTCGAAACTCTCCTCAGATGAGCAGATCTGCTTCTTCCTGAGGAATTGACCAACCAGGATAGCCTTTATAGTAGGCATATTGTGAGAGGACAAAGCATGCAGTAATGAAGTTACGGACGTCGATTTCCTAAATACAGTTTGTATTGATTGATTGTCATCCACCGCAATACATAGAGTAATGTTCAAAATAGCTGTGTGTAAACATGAGTTAATCACAAAATCTTTATACTAGTTTTTTTTACTTCCATGTATTGGGGACATTGCACACGGTTTTCTAATTCAAAACATGAAGAGAAATGTATGTAAGTTAACTACTTTACAGAAAATAACTAAAAATTAACATTGGGCTGTTCTAAAAAGAATAAATAAATTAAAAAAAAATAGTGTCTGCATTTGTCTTTACAAACTCGCTATATGTACCATCCTTGATGGCTATTTAGCATTCCTTGGAATTACTAACCTAATATTTAGTTGTATACCCACAGTTCTGTAGAACTGCTTCACATCTATGTTGCATGGAGTCACCCAACTTCTGGCCCCTGTCAACTGTTATTCCAGCCCAGGATGCTTGGACTACATCCCACAATTTTTGGGCATTTGTTGGTTATGCTACAGAAACTGAATTTTTGATTTCACCTCACAAGTCTTCTATCGGATTAAGGTCCATGGATTGGGCTGGCCATTCTATAACCTCGATTTTGTTGGACTAGAACCAAGATTTTGCTCCTTTACTGGCGTGTTTAGGGTAGCTGTCTTGTTGAAACACCCATTTCAAGGGCATATCCTCTTCAGCATAAGGCAACATGACCTCTTCAAGTATTTTAATATATGCCATGATAATGTCTGAAGTGCTGTGGAATTAATGGCGCTATATGTGAGTAAAATAAATAAATATGCCATCTGGTCCATGATCCCTGGGATGCAGTAAATAGGTCCGGCACCATAGTAAGAGATACATACCCATATCATGATGCGTGCACCACCATGCTGCACTGTCTTCAGAGTGTACTGTGGCTTCAATGCAGAGTTTGGGGGGTCGTCTGATGAACTGTCTGTGGCCCTTGGACCCAACAATTTTACTTTCATCAGCCCATAAAATGTTTCTCTCTAGGCCAGTTGATATGTTCTTTGGCAAATTGTAACCGCTTCAGAACATGTGGTTTTTATTTTTTTTTATATATATATACAGTGGGACTTTGCAAGAACTTCTGGCTAAGAGATTAGCTTCACACAGGTGTCTTCTGTCACAGTACT